>NC_090926.1:55523468-55826227 GCF_040938575.1 Ambystoma mexicanum
GCCTCTCCATGCCTGCTCGGGACCCCTGAGGCCTTGGGTCTGAGCCCTACACTGCTTGCCCGCCGGAGCAAAGGACGCTGCAGCCCACATCCTGCCGGCGGACCGCGGGTGCCTGCGCCGCGCCGCCGAGGGTCCTGCCCCACTCAGCGTGGACCGAGCCCTGCGGGAGGCCTGATCCAGAGTGCGGCGCCCCACGGGCGTGGGCGAGCGACAGGGGTTCAGCGGTGCGGGTCCAACATCCGCCTTCCAGGCGCGCGGCCTACATCGGCACCCGCCCGCCACCCAGCGGGGCCCCCCAACGTCCCACCGGAGTTCGGAGGAGAGAGGCCAGAAGACCAGCAGAGACACCAGGTACGGGGGGGGGGGGGTCGCGCGCCGTGCTGAAGTTGGCCCTGAGCCGGCCCGACCCACCCTGCGCCTACCCCCTGCCCAGTTGGCTCCGGCCGCAGGTGGCCACGATCGGGGGCTGTGAGGCGAGAAGGATCTCCGCCGGCGCGCTGAAGCGTGGGCCTCGAGAGGAGCCGGGGGCCCGGTTCGGGTCAGGGGAGGAGGGCGTCACGGGTGAATACCCCTGGATGATCCGGAACAGGGGGGCCCTCCTCGCTCCCCTCCGCTTTGGACTGAGATTTCGGCTCGGACAGGGAACAAGTTACTTACCTGTAACTGTTGTTCTCTGGCATGGATTCACATGCTCATGAATATTCCCCGTTGTCAGGCTGGGAATCCTCGGTAAAGAAAAAACCAGTATCAGTTTCGTTTCTGATCTGTCTTTCGTAGTAGTAACCAATCACTGGTCTCTGCGTCATACTGACCACAGCCAATGACTGCCCTCTACCTAAGCACCGCCTCTGGCAGCCATCTTCAGATTTGGAAGCACGTGAAGTGGCAGTATGACCAAGTGAAGAGCCGCAGAGGGGTAGGCGGGAGGGTTCGCATGTGAATCCATGCCAGACCCATGCTGGAGAACAACAGTTACAGGTAAGTAACTTGTTCCTTCTCCAGCATGGGGTCTGGCATGGATTCACATGCTCATGAATAAAGAATACATAGCAGTACACACATGCACAACCACGGGAGGTGGCAAAGGCTCAACATTAAGCATCACATCAAACTCAACATTAAGCATCTTACCTCCTCACCAGGCTCACCTTAGGCGAACAGGTTGCGCAGCACTGCTTGGCCGACCCTGGACTCCTCCCTGGAATCCCGATCGACGCAGTAGAATTTCGTGAAGGTGTGCGTCGACCTCCAAGTAGCAGCCCTACATATGTCCAGCAGGGGCACACCAGAAAGGAACGCCGTGGTAGCTGTGATCGCTCTGGTGGAATGGGCTCTCGGACGGCCAGGCAGCGGTCGGTTTACCAACCGAAGACAGTACATGATACAGCCGGAGAGCCATCTGGAAATGGAAGCCTTCGAGAGAGCCTTCCCCTGATTGACAGGTCCAAAGTTCACAAAGAGTTGTGACGTCTTCCGAAAACACTTCGTGCGGTCCACGTAGAACTTCAGCGCTCTAGCCACATCCAGCGAGTGCAAAGTCCTCTCAGCCGGCGACGAAGGCGACGGGAAGAACACAGGCAACACCAAAGGTTCGTTGAGATGGAAGTCCGACGGCACCTTGGGCATGAAGGAGGGGTGCGTCCTGAGCACTACCCTCGTGTCGTGAAAAGTCAAGTACGGGGCCTTGCAGGAAAGGGCCTGGATCTCTCCCACCCGTCGTGCGGAGGTGATGGCCAAAAGAAACGCTGTTTTCCACGACAGAAACTTCAACGGGGCTGAGTGCGGAGGCTCGAACGGAGGTCCCATGAGCTTGGTCAGCACCACGTTGAGCTCCCACGCCGGGGCCGGAGCCTTCACCGGCGGGAACGATCTGAACAGTCCCTTCATGAACTCTTTCACCAGACGATGAGACCACAAGGACGTCCGCCCCGTGGTTCTGGTGTATCGGGAGATCGCAGCAAGATGAATCTTGATGGACGCGTGTGCCAGACCAGCTTTGGCCAGCGTCAGCAGGTACGGCAGTACCTGAGGAGCCGTAATCCGTAGAGGGTTAATCTTCTGTGCGTGGCACCAGACAGAGAACCTCTTCCATTTGTGTCCGTAGCATTTAAGAGTCGAGGACGCCCTGGCCTTTGCAAGAACCTCTCTGCAGTCGGCCGGTATGTCGTATCCTCCAAACTCTAGCGCTGCAGGAGCCAGGCCTGCAAGTTCAGCGATTTCGGGTCGTGGTGGAGGATGGCGCCTCCTTCCCTGGAGAGTAGATCCGCGTCCACCGGCAGCTTGATTGGCGGGGACGCTGACAAGTCCAGAAGGTCCGGGAACCATATCTGCCTCGGCCACGCAGGTGCGACGAGGATCATCCTGAACCGTGACCTCTTGAGCTGGTTGACGAGCCGGATTAGCAGTGCCAAAGGAGGGAACGCGTAGAGGAACAGGCCCTCCCAGGGGAACGAGAAAGCATCGCCCATGCTCCTCGCCTGGGGAAACCTGCTGGCGAACCTCCGGCACTTGGAGTTCGTCACCGTCACGAACAGGTCGATCTGGGGTGTGCCCCACCGTCGGAAGAGGCGATCCACTAGATCCTGCCGTAGTTCCCACTCGTGGCACGAGCGCAGCTCCCTGCTGAGTGAGTCGGCGATGGTGTTTTTTATCCCTGCCAGATGAAACGGCACCAGAAACATCCTTTGGGCGACGGCCCAATGCCACAGGTCCTGCGCCTCCTTGGACAGTGCTGGGGACCTGGTTCCGCCCTGTTTCCTGATGTAAAACATGGTGGTGGTGCTGTCGGTGAAGATCCTCACCACCTTGCCCTTGAGGGACGGAAGGAAGGACCTGAGGGCCCAGAACACTGCACGGAGCTCCAGGACGTTGATATGGAGGGACTTCTCCGTCGGGAGCCAAAGGCCTCTCGCGTGCAGATTTTCAGTGTGCGCTCTGTGGGCCAGTTGGGGGTTGCCCACCTGAAAGAGGGAAACACCACGGGTTTGTGGAGGTTGTCCACGGACGGTGCCTTCAAGGTTCATCAGGAAAGTTCAGCGCCACCAGTTATCACCCCCCCCCTCGCTCTCCGTCTCCTGGGCAGATTCCAATGTCGTCTATTCAAGCAAGTTACAAGCTACCAGCAACAAAGCCAACAAGTCTCTTCTTGGTGCCTCTCCACGACCAGCTGCAATAATCGAAAAACGGACAATTAGAATGCCTTATCCAAACCATTCAACGTATTAACATGGAACATTAGAGGCGGCAATATCCCAGGCAAAACCAGGAAAATTCTCCAATACCTCAGGCGGCACGAAATTGACGTGGCTATGATTCAAGAGACCCACCTTCTACCAGGGAATGAGCACCAGTGGGCCAAGAGCTGGGGCTGTCATAGATACTACTCCTCTTACTCTACCTACTCTCGAGGAGTCGCCATACTCATACACAGAAGGGTGAGCTTCCGCCTGATACGCATGGCGAAAGACGCGGAGGGGAGAGCCATCATAGTGAGCGGTATCGTAACCGGACAGAAGGTGACCTTTGTCAACTCCTACGCTCCGAATACAGACGGCCCTGACAATTTTGGATGTGTACTCACCCAGCTTTCCAAACAGGATCCGTCGACCATAATCTGGGGGGGAGACATGAACACCATACTTAATCCACTAAAGGACAGATCAAAAGCTTCTCCACTGCCCCCCACCAAAGCTGGCCTCCAAATAAAAGAAATCTGCAACGCCTTCAGCCTGATAGACATTTGGAGGGTCTCCAATGGCGATTCACGAGAATTCACGTTTCATTCACCTGTACACAACTCGAGCTCACGTATCGACTATCTCTTCGTCTCTGCAAGCGGTCCTCTGACAGGTGGTCGATGCTGCATACACCCAAGAACTCTCTCCAATCATTCCCCTATCTTCCTCAACTTAAAGCCATCCACCCCGACACCACCGCTACAGCGATGGCGCTTCAAGAACGGCTCGTTAAGGGATGAAGTGTTCGCTTCCGAACTAAGAGACGAGATCAGGGTGTTTCTCGATGCCAACGCTGGTTCAGTCCCATCCGCAAGCACAATTTGGGAGTCACTAAAATGCTTTATTAGAGGAGTCTGCCACGCCAAGGAAAATGGCATCCACAAGCTCATCAAGCGCGAGCTCACAAACAGCGAAGGGAAACTAAAGAACCTCGAGCGTCAAGTCATTAATGGGGCGGATCCCAAAATATCAGCAGCCCTGAAGGAAGAATTGACGAATTTCAATCTCGCAGCAGACCGTGAGGTCAAATTCCTGAATCGTAACAGCCAAGCTCGTCAGTACGGAGAAGGCCAAAAACCCGGGGCCCTTCTGGCAAACTTAATCAGAGCCGACAACAGACTTACACATATTGAGTCGATTCGGACCGCTGTGGGAGAGACAGTCTATACCGATGAAAGGATAGCGGAGGAGTTCAGGGTCTTCTATCAAGAACTATATAGTGCTAAACTCAACAAGTCGTCGACTGTGCCACTGGAGTACCTGGAGGACACGGAACTCTACTGGGTCGAACAGTCTCTCCGAGAACCTTTAAACGAAATGGTCACGCAAGATGAGATTTTGGAAGCCATAAAGTCCCTCCCCAGCTCTAAAGCGCCAGGCCCCGACGGGCTGACGGGAGAATTCTACAAGTCCTTCGCGGGCACCCTGGCCCCCCTCCTAGAGGCAGTATATGCGGAAGCACTAGAAAGAGGGCATCTGCCACCTACCACCTGTGAAGCAAATGTTATTCTACTACACAAACCTGGCAAACCTCCAGAAGATTGCTCATCATACCGACCAATATCTCTCCTCAATCTAGACAATAAAATACTTGCTAAGGTGCTGGCCAGGAGGTTGATGCCATTGATGCCTGCCCTTGTTCTGGCGGACCAAGCCGGTTTCATTCCAGGCCGCAACACGACGTTTGGTCTTAGGAGAATGTTCGGTGTCATGGCCGCACTGGACCCTTCATTGCAGGCTGTGGCAGTGCTTCTCGACGCTGAAAAGGCATTTGACTCGGTCGAGTGGCCTTTTCTGTTCACGGTGCTCACTAGAATGGGCCTAGGTGCCCGATTTATTAACCTGGTCTCTCTCCTGTATACCAAGCCTCCTGCCAACATTATTGTTGGCACAGCCAGGTCGGCCCCAATAGTTCTGCAACAAGGCACGAGACAAGGCTGCCCACTATCAGCCTTGATATTCGCACTGGTGATGGAACCTCTAGCCTCCAAACTGCGGGAACAGAGACAGCAGAGGGGACTCACTATAGGCCCTCACAAGCTCATCATCTCGCTCTACGCCGATGATGTAGCACTATTCATCCGAAACCCAGAAGAAAATCTCAACCCAGTCATGAGGGAAGTCATCAAGTTCGGAGCAGCGTCAGGATTAAAAATCAACCACTCAAAATCCATCGTATTCCCGCTAACACCAGCCACAAAACAGTTCCCAGACGACTTCAACCTCACATGGAAGTGCTCCGGAGTTAGGTACCTCGGGATACAGCTGTCTCTAAAACGTCAGGAGGTGTTCCGGGATAACTACGAAGTGGTGGTCAAATCACTTCAGGACAAGATCTCTCGTTGGAAGTCTCTTCCACTAACCCTCTGGGGCAGGATCTCCCTGGTGAAGATGGTGATTTTACCCAAACTATTATATCTCTTCAACAATATCCCAATGTTGCTGCAACAATCCTTCTGGAAAAAATTGAAAAGCTTGGTCCTTGAATTACTCTGGGCGGGTAAGCCAGCGAGAGTGGCATACACCACGCTAACACTCCCAGTCACCAAGGGGGGATTGGCTCTGCCGGACCTGTAAAGATACTATTGGGCGGCCCAAGCACAGTTCCTCAGCCATTGGTACGCCTCCCCGGCGATCCGACCTCATGTACAAGTTCAGCGAGCCCTTGCAACACCTAACTTCCTAACTGCTATCGTCCTTAGTCAATTGCCAGTTCCCAGCGCCACGATGAATGTGATGCTCATAACGTACAAAGTCTGGAGGACGCTGGCCCAGAAGCTTGGGGTGCAGTCACGGTACTCCCCACTCCTACCTATCAAGTTTATCCCCGGAGTCCCGCTGACCTCAGAGACGGTGTTTCACAAGTGGGTCGACAAGATGAACATACAAACACTAGGGGATCTCTTCACAGAGGAGGGTTTTCTAACACCACAGCAAGCAAAAAGTAAAGGAGGAAACACAGCCCTGGACATATTCCTCTACTTCAGAACTCGCTACACCATGCAGACTCTACTGCCAGACTTCCCTCGTCAGCCACCAACGTGGCAACTACTACATAACTTCATCGAAGCGCAGGGCGAGGGCAGGCTGGTGTCACAGATCTACAAGGCCCTCACTCCCTGCACATCCCTTGCCAACCCAGGTGCAAAGGCTAGATGGGAGAAGTCATTACAGGTTAAGATTTCGGACGAAGACTGGTTCTATAGCCTGAAACAAACTCAAAAAGTGGCGCTAAACTCACGCCTTAAATTTATCCACTTCAACTTTCTCCATCAAACATATCACACACCAGCGAAAACAAACAAGCATCACCCGGACACAGAAGCGAAATGCATCAGATGCGGGTTAATCTCTGCAAACTTTACGCACCTAGCTTGGGAGTGCCCCGAGCTCTCGCCTTTCTGGAATCAAGTTCTGAAGACGACAGCGGCTGTTGTGGGAGAACCAATTCAACCAAGCCATACAGCGGCTCTGTTGGGCATGACCAGGCTGCTCTCTGCTCCAATAAGGAAACTGGCGGGGGTAATGTTGACTCTGGCCCGTAGGAGGGTTGCCATGGCATGGGGCAGAGGCCCCCCCCTGTCGGTCCTCGCCTGGCGCAAAGACTTGCTATACTACCAAGATGTGGAAACGGACTACATTAAATTACTCCCACTGCACGCCCGTCCTCCAGACATCTGGGGGCCATTGACCCTGTTCTTGATGGGCGAAGCGGCTGAGCACACATCTGCATCTTCAGACTCAGAGGACACCCCCCGGTGAGGTCTGGTCCAGTTTATTTCAACATCCTCGAAGGGATTGCTGGAGGGGGCACTATCTCAATTAAGGAGGACGCTGTTTCAGGGGGACGGAGCTGTGAAGGGGTGGGGGGGTGGGGCAGTGGGAGGGTTCCGGGTCAAGGCGCAAAGTTTAAGTCCACCCTAATGTGGGTGTGAAGTTGTATCGAGATTTAAATACCAAAAATAAAGTTTTTAAAAAAAAGAAATAGGAAAGTGAAGTCTCTTATCCTCTTCCATGAATGCCTTAATCACATGAATTTTCCACCGGGAAACCTTATTCTGAGATATGGTGTACACAGAGAGGGAAGCAAGGTGGACTTTTAGGGAACTGAAAACAATTCCTGAATCTAAGAGGTGTGTTAGATAAAGGACTATATCTTTAGGTGAACAATCAAAGGAGTTGATGTTTTTGCTATTGCACCAGATGACAAAACGTTTCCATTTTGGGGAGTAACAATGTCTGGTGTTAGGTTTCCGTGCCTCCTTAAGTATGTCCATACATATTTTAGGTAGTTGGAGGTGCCCACAATCTGACTTCAGGAACCAAGCTGCTAAATTGAGTGTTTGGGGATACGGGTGCAGTGTTCTCCCTAGGTCTCGCGACAGCATGCTGTATGGGCAAGACAGTTTCCTGGGAGGGGAGACTGGCATTCTCATGAGACGAGAGACCCGTGGCAGTCAAGCTCACATTAGTGCTACCAGGAACAGCGTGACTTGTTCCTGGTATATATTGTCCACTACCGTGTTGAGAAAGGGAATTGGGGGGGGAGCAGTTTTGTATTGGAGGTGGGAGTACAGAAATTTTAGTCATGTACAGAATGAAGTACTGATTTAGCAAATAGACCTCCTTGAGAAGAAGTCGAATCTAGAGCATAATGTTTTATAAAAGTGCGCATGGATGACCATGTGGCTGCTGCACAAATATCTTGCACAGGGACACCCCTTTGAAGTGCTGTTGAAGTTGCCATGCCCCTGGTTGAATGAGCCCTCAGCCCGTCTGGAGTATCTTTCCCAGCCAATCTATAACATTCAGTTATAGCCAAAAATATCCATGTAGATAATGTTTGCTTAGTTACAGCTTGTCCCAATTTTCGGCCAGTGTATCCCACAAAACGTTGGTCACACTGACATAGTTTTGCCAATCTTGAGCTATAGAAGCTAAGAGCTCTTCTAGGATTTAATCTATGTAGCCGTTCCTCTTCCATACTTGTGTAAGGAGGAGGATAGAAAGTAGGCAATGTTTTTATTTTAGGACAGGTGAAAATCTGAGACAATTTTTGGCAAAAAAAAAGGGTCTTACTCTAAGGACTATCCTTATAAAAGATGGTGTGAGGAGGACCACTAGAAAGTGCCTGCAACTCACTTAGCCTGCGGGCTGATGTCATTGCAACAAGAAGTATTGTTTTTAGAGTAAGAACCCTTAATCGACAAGAATGAAAAGGCTCAAATGGAATGCATGTGAGGAACTTTAGTAGCAAGTTTAAATCCCACACAGGAACTTGAAAGGGTATTGGAGGAAACACTTTTAGACCTTTTAAGAATTGAGTTATTAAAAGGTATCAGAGTAAGATTCTTCCTCTGATGAGCGCTTAAAAATGGATAGTGCTGCTAAGTATCCTTTTATCGTACCAACCTGGAGCCCCAGATTAGCTAAGGGTAATAGAAAAGACAATATTGTAGGAATATTACATTGAAACGGGTCCACATTCCTTTCTCTGCAGCAGTTACTGAACTTGTTCCAACGACAACGGTACAGAGATTTAGTTGCTGGCCTTCTGGCCAAAAGCAAGATCTGGAGATGGATGCTTACTTAAATATTCTGGATCTGAAGGACAGGGTCTATATTTTGACACATATTTCTTATTTACTGCCGGAATAGTTTCAGGGTTTTCCCCATGCAGTATTTACCTTCCTTTGTAAGGCTACATGAAAATGAAGTATGGGGTCTTGCTGAGGTCCTCCTAAATGGATGTCAGTCATGCCATCATCTTGATAGACAAGTGAATGTCTACCCCATCCCATGAATTCAGTTACTCTGTTCATCAATTTTATATAACCCGCATCAGCATGTTCTGCTGGGTCAGATTTTTCAAATTCATATTCTGGAGAAGTATCCAGACCACTTGCTGATTGCAAGCACTCATATAGCTCTTGCATCTTAGATTGAGGATCAACAAACTCCTCAGGGACTTGTCTTGTACCAAATTTAACACCATCAGGTGAAACCTCTTCTTCTGCTGATGACTCTCCTTCATATATAGATGACATGGTCCTAAAAAAAATCATGTCTACTTTCTGGGTGAAACACCTTTTCAGGTGGTATAGGTTTTAATCATTGGTGTCGATTTTACCATTGGAATGGGCGTAGACAACAAAAGCGTCGATGGCGTTGATGTTGTAGCCGCTAACTTTGATATTGTCGAGGTAGTTTTCGAAGCCTTCGAATGAATCGTCGATGCCGTCGAAGGAGTTGTCGAGACCATCGACACAGTCGAAGGAGCCTTCGATACAGTTGATTGTGCACTCGACGTAACCTTTTTAGGTTGGGTCATCGACTCCTTGTGCTCGACAGCCTTCGATAGAGGCTTCGAGGACGTTCTAGACGAGGACTTTGATGACGTATGAGAGTCTGACACCATTTTCTTGAGTTCTACCTCCGATTTATGCACCGGTAGGTCTTTTCTATGAGGCGTCTGGGAAGACTCCCTGAATGACACCCTCGACAATTTTTTGTTGGATTTTCTCGTCTTGGATCTTCCCCTGTCACTTTTTTGGTGAGCAGAGGCATGGTCTACGTTAGACTTTTTTGAGGTGGTCTGGGCCGCATTCTCAAAAATGTTTAACATAGATGCTCTGAAAGCTTCCCACTTTCTTGGAGAGTCATGTCTCGACAGACATGTTATAACTTCCTCAGACGACGTCGATGAAGAGGGAGAGCGGTGTCGTCTTTTCTTCGCCTTTTTAGAGGACGAAGAAGAGGACTTCCTGGATCTACTCCTCGACCTAGATTTTTTATGACGTTTTACCGAAGACTCAGCCGAGTCTTTTCTCCCCCTCGAAGAAAACTTTGAGGATTCCCCCCATCGCCAGTTTACCTCTTTGTTCTTTTAAGGCCTTATGGGACATCGACTGACAAGAACCGCAGTCATCTATACAGTGGTCGGAACCGAGGCACCAGAGGCAATTCCGATGGGGGGCAGTCAGCGACATCTTTCTCCCACATTTCTGGCATTTCGTAAATCTAGTTTTCAGTGTGGAAGGATTAGATGAAGACGACATCATCGTTTGAACTGAAGCGCTGTTTATATCGATCTGAAGCAAAGCTAACGGAAAAAAGGAACTGAGGTCAACGGGCATTCTCGAGGCATTTATACATCGGATGACGTCGGCACTCGACAGATGCCGCCGAGGGACACAGAGGCCTCGAGTGGAGCGCCTTCTGGTGGAGAGGAAAAACATTTCCGAAGCAGAAAAGCTGAAGGTAAGCTGAAGGTAAGGATATATCTAAGATGAGGAATACGTGGGAGGACACAATCCATTTGAATGTTCCCTTTGGGCCACCTCAGAGGGTACCTGGAGGTGTAATATGAGCATTGGGCATTCTCCAGAGTCGCGAACAAATCAATGTCTGGATGATCCCAGACGACGAGTAGAATATATTCTTGTAAGCGCCACTCGTGTTCTACAGGTAGGTGCACGTCTCTGCTGAGCACATCTGCCAAAAGATTGTGTTCCCCTGGTACATGTTGTGATTGTAGGACCATGTCATGTTTGAGTGCCCATTTCCAAATGTTCTGTGACCGCCCTGGAGAGTGAGTGCCCCCTCTGTTTGTTCAGATAGTACATGGCCGTGGTGCTGTCTGTAAGGACGAGAACGGTCTTCCCATGTAAGTGTGTTTCAGTGCTTTGAACACTGCCAGTAGCTCCAACAGATTGATATGTTTGGATGCCAATAATGGAGGCCACATGCCGTGCAGTCTGTTGTAGAAGGTGTGCTCCCCACCCTGACAGAGATGAGTCATGGTGAGAGTGGTCTCTACTGTGGGAGTTGTGAAGGATTTCCCCTTCAGAAGACTGAACGAGGGCTGTCGTGAAAACCACTGGATCATACCACTGTCTGCTTGCCGGACACCATTGGCTCGAGAGCCACTTCTGCATTGGGCGCATACACAGACAAGCGTGTGGAACCTGGAAGATGCAGGATTCCATCATCCCTAGCAGCCGTATGGCTTTTCGTACGGTTACTCAACGACTGGCTACACAGTGAGGGATTTGGAACTACATGTTTGGAACCCTCTCGTTGGAGGGAAAGAAGAGCCTGTCTTCTGTTCAAATTTTGCTCTTAGAAATTGGTTGACTTGGCTGGGGAACAGACTTGACTTTTTCTTGTTGATTGAGAACCCGAGGTTGAATACGAGTTCTACAGTATTTTGGGTGTTCTTCAAACAAGTCTGGTATGAGTGTCTGGTTATGAGCCAGTCGTCGAGGTAAGGGTACACTGGAATGGACTGCCTGCGCAGGTGAGCTGCTGCCACTCCTAGTACCTTTGTAAATACCCTTAGAGTCGAGGCAATGCCAAAGGGAAGTACCGTAAACTGCGCTGGCAATATTGAAATATGAAAGTATGCATCTTTCATATCCAATGGGGCCATGTAATCCCCCTGTTGTAGCAGTGGGATTACCCCCTGAAGAGTTATCCTGAACTTCTGAGGTTTGACATACTTGTTTGCAGGATGCAGATCTAAAACAGGGCGCATGGTCATATCCTTTTTGGGTACAAGGAAGTATATTGAATAAATAGCCTGGTTACCTGAATGACCTTGATTGCTCCCTTTTGTAGTAGGATCTGGTCCTCTTCTAGCAGGATCTGTAGATGTTCCGGTGACAGCGTCTGCTCTTGGGTAGATGATATCGGGGTGGTTGCAGGATTCTATGCAGTAACCGCCGCTGACTGTTTTGGAGTACCCACTGATCTAGGTGATGCCCTCTCATGCATGGGTAAAATCTGTTAAGCCCCCCTACTGTGCAGACATGGATGGGACCTGCACCACAGTCATTTGTTGGCTGGGATAAGGGAGCCTCTGGCTCCACAGTCCCTCCCTCTAGCCTTTCCTCGCTGAAATACCTGTTGTTGAGTGTCCTGGAAACTGCTGGGGGCACCTTGTCCAATGTATACCAAGGAGTCCCTCCTGTCCCATAGTTCCCTTCGGAGGAGTGGGAAAAGGACTGCCTGTGAAAAGACTGGTGGATGTTGGCGCCTTATTGGACAAAGGGCTTGGCTTAGATCTGGTTCAACCACTTCAGTGTCTGGTGCTCTTTCTTTGAGCAACCTCATTGACCACCTTACCAAAGAGGGCAGAGTCTTCTACAGGCTTGTTTATGAGAGAAGCCTGTGTTTCTGGCTTAAAGCTCAAGCTTTTGAACCCTGCATGGCATTTTAATAGGGTTCCTTGTGGGAGAACAGGTACTGCCATCTCAGCGGAATACAATGTATTCTTGAGAAATGTGCGAACACCCGACGCCCCTTCCACCATTACTGCTAGCAATTGTGTACAAGTAGGCTCTGAAACATTGTGGTGTCCCTCCTGCACAAGTCCTCATTGGACATTGCTAAGAGCATGGTATTATTAGTGATCCGAGTGATGAATACAGCCGTTTGCCTAGAACATAAAGCTTTTTACAAGCCTTGTCGGGGGATCGGATAAAGCTAGTGGTACCCCAGCCCTGTTGCTGGTGGCAGGGAGTCCAGGACAGCATGGCGTCTGATATACAAAGGATGCAAGGGCACTGGACGGAACATCTTCTCAACTCTAGGGTTGACCGCTCAAGTGAGCGAGAGTGCAAGCAAAGAGGGACCAATGAGTTTCTTTACTGAGTTCAGGAGAGTAATTGCTTGACTGACAGGGATGTTTTCTTTGAGGATATCCTCAACGAAACTAGTGTCGATATGGCCTCTTGGGTTGCGGTTTTGGTCAGCAGCCTTCAAGAGGAGGTTGCTGAATAGCATCTGATTGTCAACAGGCAATGAGTCCCGAGGTTGAAGGACAGGAGGAGTGTCCAAAATGATGTTGTCTAGTTCAGGTTCGCAGGCTGGGGTAGTTGCCAAGTACCCTGGTCATCAGCAGGGTCCCCATTACCTGGGTCTTGCGAGATGGTGTCTTGCAAGACTGGATCTGGGACATAGTAGACATCATCATCCAGTTCATCCTGGTCCTCCTGGGAGAAATCTACAGGAGTTGAGTTGGTGTTGGCTAGACGGGGATGCAAACTGTGCACCTGGAGAATGTAGCTGGGGGACTTAGAAGGTATAGGGCAAGTGTCTATAGGCGTATGTCTCTTAATCGCATCAAATTTGTGTGAACATGTAATACATTCAGACATCATCTCTATACAGGCCTCAAATCTCTCCCTAGTCCACAAAAAGGAAGAGGATTCATCATGAAGGGGAAAGGAAGAGGCAGCTGGAGCAGTATCCTGTTGCAGGGCCTGAGAGGGGGTTGGGGGTTATGAGGCTGGAGAATACCCTTATGGCAAACAGCAGGGCTTTTTAGGCCAGGAAATGTGAAAGTGGGCCTTAGAAAGCTTTTCCCGAAGCTTGGGAAGCATTTTGGAAGGATGTGCCTGTTTCGGCGCGTCTTTTGACGCTACTGCATCGAGGGCCGAAGATTTAAGTGAAGCGCCTGCTAAGGTTGAAGTTGTAGTAATTGTGTTATTTCGACAACACAGCCATAAAAACATTTGCAATTAAGAAATCCATATTAACATGTATAAAAATATCTAAATTTAACATATTTAAAAATCTTAGTCATACAGCCAACAATAAATGTATAAAGATTACTCTAGAAATCATGCGGGAAATGCAGCGTAATTATATAAAACAAATCAGCTACAAACGCCTACGACGAAATATTTGATACCTAGTTCCCCTCTCTTGGTGGTTATTTTATACGGACGGCATTAAAATACATTCAAATCCAGTTATAAATTACTAAAACCAATTTCCTTATTGTTTTGCAGTTTCCCACTAATTTGTAGTAACTTTATAACAACAACTTGATACAAAATACATCCATTATCAACTGGAAGCTCAACATGCTAAACATCGTCTTTCCTTTTGCAATCTGCTTTATATTACGTTTGATGTCGGTTGGATTTTCGCTCTTAAAAACTAGCTCCTAAAAATATAGCTAGAGTTAGCGAATACCACATGCTGACACGATTGTTTACATAAAGCCACTGCCTCTCTGCTATTTCTAAGGCCCTCTGTAATAAACAGTGGGCTTAGATACAGACGCTTGAATCTATAGGTCGCAGGACAAAGCAAAAGGAAGTTGATAGTGGTTTCCTTTAGGTCTCCATATAGTGGGCATGCCTCGCTATCATTCAACGTCCACTTCTTTGTAATAGGTGCCAGAGGTAGGATTCCCAACCTAAATCTTGCATACAAACCCCACTCGCGGATAGTGCAGGTTTGGTCCAAATAGTTCTCAAAACCAACTACCAATTTATGGGCAAGATATTCTGAACCAGTTTGCAAAGAAGAGACTTTGTGCACTAAACTTCTTTCTGATTTGACTTTTAGTACATCTTTTAGTGCCAGACAGGCGTTGCCATCTATTCCCTGTGGGGTTTCCCCACAGTGAACTAGCAGCAAAAGATGATAATGAATTCTTCACATGGCGCACCCACTTAAGGCTTTGCCCCCCTTCTAACGACTTGAGGTGCTTCAGCCCTTCCCTCTGTTGGTGTAATACCTCTACTTACCATAACTTTAACCAGTTTAATACTGGTCTTAATGAAATAAGGTCGCCGATACAGGTAACACCTAGTTCCATTCTTACAGATGAAGTGGAAGTGCCCAGGGGCAAAGGCAGCAGTGTTTGAAGAACTTTGACTCTGACACTTCGAACGCCTTCGTTTTCCCTTGTCCCCAAAGTTCAGCACCATACATTGAAGCTGGAATTGTTTGGCCTCTATGTAGCAATAACGCAGGGGAAAGTGCTCCACTTCCCAGTTTACAAAACATGTATTGTACTGCTCCAGTGTTTGTTCATTTTGAGGTTAGACCTCTCAATCTGCTCTCCCCAATCACCATCTTCTTGGAAACGAATTCCTAGATAGTCAAAACTGTGGACTTGCTCAAGAGGAACCTCATCCACTGTTAATCAGAGGGAATATGGTTTTGAGTGTTTTGGACGGAATACCATCCTCTTTGTTTTTTCAGTATTGACTACCAGACAGAGTTCTTTACATAAAAACATTCTTAAAGAATTGCTTGAACCCCGAGGCATGGTTGCCAATAACAGCGTCATCCGCATAGAATAATGTTGGGTACTTTATGGCTCCCAACTTAGGACAATCCTAAAAGTCGGACACTATAGCATTGATTATCTCCTGTGCGTATATACAGAAAAGCAAGGGGGCCACCACGCCACCCTGTCTGACTCCCTTGCCAACTGGGAACTCAGATGTCATTTCACCACCCAAGCCATAACTTACCTGTGCCAAGTTCTTAGAGTATAGCTGACGTATTAGCGCAACTAAGTAGCTTGGAGACTTTCTCTTAAGCAGAATCACACATAGGGTGTCCCTCGATACACTATCAAAAGCAGTTCTAAGATCTAAGAATATTGCGTACAGTGATATATTTCTGCAGAAGAAGGGACAAAGTGAAACATTGGTCCACTGTTCCCCTTTCCGCTTGAAATCCCACCTGCAAAGGAGAAATTACCTGACTCGTCTGCCCACTCCTGTAGCCTATTTAGGATAACCTTACCAAATATTTTCCCTGCTGAGTTCAATACGGAAATAGAGAGATAATTTGCCAGCAGATCCCTTCCCCCCCTTTATGTATAATGTACCAAAATCACATTTTCTCCACGATGATGGGATAGTTCCTGTCTTAATTATTGCGTTAAAAACTGTGTGGAGCACCCTGGACCAAATCTCGGGGTCATCCTTAAATAGGTCAGCAATAATAAAATCTGGGCCTGCGGCCTTCCCCATTTTCTGCTTAGCAATCGCCTCCTCGACCTCCCTCAAACTAATGGTGATCCCACCCATGCCTTTGGGAGGCTGTTGCAGAACTGCTGTATCAGCGGTAGTATCACAACCCTGGTTGAAGTCCAACGCCTTGAGCAGGCAGTGATGGCGGGAGCGCAGCGGGCTCCGAACCACAAGGTTTGGTAGGCCTCATCAAATTTTACGATGGACCTGAGGGCGTCAACGTCTTCTTAGTCTGTTGAGTAAGGCCTGGGGGTTGTGTGCTTGGGTGTAGTATGATGTGTATCCTCGTTGCCGGGGTGTGGATGCCCCATCACACTGCCCCTGGGTTGCTTTTCAGGGCTGGACACGTGGGAGTCCACAGACTCCACCGGTGCGTCTCTACAGCCTGCATGGAGTAGGCCGCTCACAGCTTGGTGCGCATGTGCTTTAGATTTTTGGCCTGAAAATGTTTACAGGCCTTGCAACGCCGCTTATCGGGGTCACGAGGGAGGCACCGATTGCACTCCTTGGGAGTGTCCTTCCAGGCAAATGTGATGTTACAAGACGGGCAAAATTTAAAAAGGTGTTAGCTAAATATTGGAGAGAAAAAGCAGCCAGTCGGAAGAAAAGGGACGAGAAGGGGTAAAGAAAAGCATTCTCAAGAGAAAGTCAGTAACGTGTCCCCACTCAACCTACTTTGAGGCCAGCCATGCGGGCCAAGGCCACGAAGAAATCAGCCATCGAGTCACCGGAGGTATTGAGTCAGTGAAGGAAGATCGGCCATTGAGAGGATGTCAAGTAGTCGTCGAGGCAGCCGTCGATGATGCCTGGCGATAATGCATCAAATATAATAGCAATAAAAACTCAGTAACAAGCTCTGCATTAAGCGACTGACTAGATAGGGGGAAAAAAAACAATCTGGTGGGACCTTGACGAGTGAAGGGTTTTGGGTACACTACACGTCACGTCAGGGATAGTGTTACAGTTACACCCAGGTCGACTTCCCTTAGATGTTGGACTATAGGCAAAGCATGTCATTCTAAATTCATAAGCATCAGAAATATATATGTAAGTAATGATAACCTTGAGTCTCCTCGTACTTCCCGTTCTTCCCATTATCTTCATTATGGAAGGGGAATGTTTTCGAAAGACTTCTTTACCAGGGACTCATTTCCTCTGTCGCATCGATCTCTTCGCTCTCTCTCGTCTTCTCACGGTGTCTCAGTGTTGGACTGCACTGTGACCTTTTGTTGGCGATGGGATCAGCAACGTCCTTCAGATAGTCTGTCCATTCTGGATTTGTCTCTGAGGTCTCGCCACCACCTTTGGTTGAACTTTTGCCGTGCCGGTTTCTTGGGTTTCGGGTCCACCGCAACTCTAGCGTCCCGTGTAGCAATTGCAAGCGAGTGTGAAACTTGCAGGCTTCCTGGTTCTTGTCGTCAACAGTTGATACACAGCCTGGAGCCTCCCCTTGCTTGCGTACATGAACCCTTCCCTCTCTTCTGCTTCTCTCTCGTCTCTCTCTGAATGTACGTTCTTTAACGTACTTGTCCCAGTAGCATTAGCGTTCCGAACTAAAGGGACATGATCTTTTCTCATAACATAACGGTATCCTTAGGAGTTTTTCATCCCAGTTTTGACACTTCATGTTTTCTGATATTGTAATACATCCCATGTAGGCCATAGTACATTCAGCTTGAGGGAGTTCCTCATGGGAGTCCCCAAAGGGGGAGTCTCTCCCGGGGAGGTCCCACTTGCCTCTACCCCTAGGGAGGATATTGCGGAGTGGGTTCACCTTCCTAGCCTCACATGGTGACCTTGGGGAGAAGGGATGAATCCCCTTGATTCGTCATAATAGTCACTGGCCACAACATCTGCCCAGCCACAGACAGTCAGGCACCAGGGATGTGGATTGTGACGAGGCAGTCCCAGCCCCTTCTCTGGCAATACACAGTAACCAGCCCTTAGCCCACGGAAGCCACAGCTTTACCCAAGAAAGGGATTTCCATACAAGGCATTTCCTGACCTGAAAAGGCAGAAAGAAGGCCAAAGAACAATATAGTCAAATAACAAGTGAAAAACATTGCGACACAGCTATGTTGGGGTGCAAGCCACGGTAAAAACATCACTGCTGCCACCAGCTTGTCTTAGGCACATTGTTACAGGAACCAAAAAAGCCATCACAAAAAGATATATGGATACCAAGTACCCAAACTACACTTCACTGACTGTATGGTGATGTGCACAATAGTAAGAACACAAGAATTCACATAGCGGGACGCAGTATCTCAGTACGGATAGTCTTAGGTAAACGTCGGCACCCCAGAAGAATGAATGAGTCAACAGGTTAGGGAAGTAAAGCCTTGTGCTTTACTTCCCTAGCCTAACACCAAAAAGTCAAACTGGGATCAAATCTAAGCAAAAAGAAAGGATGTCCCATAGAAGTCTATGAACGGAAAGCAGCAAAATCTTTTCTTATTCTTTTTCTTCTTCCCCCTTGACTTCTTAAGAGCATGTAGGTAGGTCCTCATGCGCCTGCAGTGCAAGCCACCCACCCATGTTTTCTATTTCTCTGGTCTTCTAGAGGCTGCAAATGTCTCCTTATGATCTTTGGTAAGACATTGATTGTGCATCAAATTTAAATTGGGTTTCCTCCATGGATATTCCTGTCGTGAGGGCATGGGGGCGGGATTGTGTATGAAATCTAAAAACATACATTTAAGTCTTAATGAAATATGCTTTCTCTGCGTCTACCTCCTAACACACATGCCTTGCAAGACAATTAGAAATCCAGTCTGAGTCAAATTGTCAACATAAATTACAGTTTTCTGCAATGCAAAAGTTCAGTTCTGAAATACGTTTTCCTCCAGCACTCCTGCAACCATCAGATGGCGTAGGCACACAGAGAAATTGTGGGTACCCATACACAGATCAGAGGGATAGTCCGACAGGAAGGCTTCTTTCTTTAGATGAAAACAACTAATACTCCAGATCAACCACTAATTGGTGGGTATGCATTGCATGTGAATCTATACAGATTCATAAGCGCTAAAACAAGAGGATTCCAGGCGGTAGGAAATTCACACTGGTTGGCTTGTTCTCCTTTGTTCCTACCTCCATAGTCACCGTCATCCAATTTCCTCTTCTTCTTTTGAGATGATTCTGGACTCTGGAAAACGGGGTCACTGTCCTAGAAAAGAAGAAAGTGCACGTCAGTCTACACATTTCTTTTGGCATTCTCACGTTGGCAATAGAAGTGGGTGAATTACTAATAATGAATCTTCGGTGGGAATGAGGCATTAAGGGAATATCTGTTTCCGTTTTGCTCCATTCTTCCTGGATCATTTTCTGCCTTAACCCCAATGTCTCACTTCAAAGTGCTGCAGGGTGAAGGCTGTTGTCTCATCACAAGTTTAAGTGACCCCAATAATGGCAATGATGGCAGCAGATCTATAGAAAATATCTGAGGTTGCTAGCAGGACCACTTGCGCTCTCTCACCAGTAACTCCAGCTTTCAAGATGTTAAGATGAATTTCTTGAATCTGGCCTGGTAGACAGATTTTAGGAGGTCATCCTAGTTATGGTGAAATGGGAGCTCTTACAGTTTGCCAAAACCCAATCAAGGTAAAGTGGAGAGCGGTCAAGGCTCAGTCGCAGGATAGTGTGAGTGGGGTTATGGGCCCCCAATGAGCCCACACAATATAATGAACAATAATTGAATGTAGACAGTCAGTTATAAAAACAGTTATTTATTGAGGGCTTTAGAACAAACAGAAACATGAAATGAGCGGGTAGTAATATCACACAATACTCTATAATACATAAATATACTCTCACCGGTATGTTCACTTAATATACTTTATCAAATAACTCAACCAAGCACTGCAGGTAAGTAAAGCAGATGCAATAACATGATGGGAACCAGTCACGAGCACAATATCCTAACTTTACAAGTCCAAACCCTAAGATGAATGGGGCCTTGTGCTCAAATGGCACAGGGTTCAGCACAATGTCTCTCACAGGTATGAGTTCACTTTGAAAAGGATGCAATGGGTTTGTGGAGGTGATTAGTTTCAAAGTTCAATAACATTTTACTGAAGAATAGTCAAGTACTCTTTCTTACAGACCCAAGGCTAACCCAGGGTTAGGATACCCAACCTAGGTTTGATGACCAAAGGTGAGTGGATAGGGGACAAAGGGACTTCACCCCAAAGTTATCCTATGGAAGACGGGGGAGGATGGGGGCTATGCTTACTTACCCCACCTGACTGATTTTCCCAGATGTCCTGATGGGCCATCTGTGGTTCACTGGGGGCTCGATCTTCTGTCCTTTGTTCCGTTGACAGGTGCTCAGGGGTTGCAGGTTCGAGGTTTTTTCCAGTTGGGTGCAACGGCAAGATGCAATCGCTGTTGGTTTTGAAATGCATAATCTTATGAAGCTGACCTCTTCAGGACACTTCACAGGATGGAGGAAAGAGAGTTCCAGCGACGATCACAGTTTGCAGGCAACGACGGGCATCCTTCCAGTCGCAGTGGCAAGAAAAAACGGCTCCAGGACAGCTAGATAGGGGAGAATGTGACTTGAGCGTGGAACAGCTGTGGTTCTGGCGAGGTCAGTCCAGCGAGCAGTCCAGGGACACTTCCGAAAGGCTCTGAAGGGCTGGATCCTCATGAAGGCGTGAAGACTAGTTGGTTCAACTGGTCCAAGGGCTGAGCCCCAGCTCAGGGTCTTCTGAGATCATGCAGAGGAATGGGGAAGCTTGGCCACTTCAGGAGTCCTTCAGATATTCAGCCGGCTGCTCTTCTTCCAAGTGATTCTTGGTTCCAAAGTCGATATGAAGAAATGGCTGCTCCAACTTATCCAGAATACGAGCTGGAAACAAGTACAAGCCCACCAATGGGAAGGATCTGCACCATTCAAAGAGCCAGTAGTTGTCCAATCGGGGACAACTACTGGTTCCACAGCTGCCCACGTAGCAGACTTTCTGGCACCAGTGATGTGGACTGGGACTAGACAGTCCCAGCCTCCTTCCTGGGCCACAGGCACACACAAAGGCTCAGCAGCCCATGAAAGCAGAAACTTTCCTGGGCAATTGCATAACCTTATAGGAACATTCCTGACCTGATAAGGCAGGAAGAAGGCCAAAGTCCAATATGGCGGAAATACAAGTAGAAATCTAATGGCATGGCCATTTTAGTGCACTAGCCATGTTTAGTAGCCATACACGGTAAACGCAAATCTGCATACCAAAACTAATAGAAACATTGTCAAAATAACAGTAATTGCTGCCACCAGCTTGACTTTCGCCTGTGCAGGGTCAGAAAAAGGACGCAGACACTTTATTGGCATTTCCAATTGTTAAGTCAATGATGAGAGAAAGGCTGAACTATCCTTAATGCTATGTGGGTGTTCCCTGCATATGTAAATAACTAAGGTGCTTGTCTGTCGTAGGGAAATCATGAAACCAAAAGAAGTCAGCTGTCCAAAAACTAATCGTAACTGACCCTACCACCATTTTAACAAACAGTCAGGACAATGTCTCCCATCTCCTGATTGTCTTTTCTTGCAATGTTTCTCCTTTGCTTTAGGCTCTTTATTAGTAGGTTAATTTGTATTTGTATTTTATTGATTTATAAAGTGCCTTACGCCAAAGCTCTGTACATGGAACAACATAATACATAAGAAATGAACAATAATTTCGACGATAATTAATTTTAACGATAATTTCAACCTTCTGTGTAACTCTTTCATAAGATCTTTAGGTTCGCCCCACCACTTAGGGATTGGTTTCCAGGAATCCCTTTGAACTGTCTGTCTTATCCATTGTTCCACAGTGAAGTGCATTTTGTACTTCTGCAATGTATACTTTCTTAGCTGTGATATGCTTTCATGGTAGGTTATGTTCTATCCTCTCCTGGGGTGGCTTGGTTTGTGAATCTTTCCCCTCAAGGCTTTCACTTTCCTTCCCTTCATAGAATTCTCTTTCTGGTTTACAATCTCTGCCTCTTAACCTATGTGGTACTTGCCCCTGATCCCAGGGTATTCAAGCCCAAATCTTAAAGGTCTCTGTTCCAGTTTTTATCGTGAATTGTTCTCTCACATTGTTACAGTTCTATCTCATCGACTTTAATTTCACTGACTCGCCAATTTCACTGAGGCGGGTGGCTTCTACTTCATAATGATTCCCCAGTGACTTCCAAGTTCTCCCGTTCATCCAGTTACCTCAAAATCTGGGATTGCTCGAATTCTATTCGGTAGTTCGCCTTCTCCGGCGTCCCACTCTCTGGCCTCCCTCTCCGTATGACCAGGTAATGCAGCAGGTATCTGGACGGTTTGATGACTTCGCAGCATAGTGGTTTTGGTGTTGCTGTATGGGCGCACGGCCCACCACAAAATCGTTGTGGTCAGGCAACCACTGCGATTTGGGTCCCCGTCTTCTCAGTTTCTCTGTCCGTATAGACGCTTGGTGTCCAGTGTTTTGATCTCACTCTCATAGCAACTCTGAAAGTTGCAGATTCCGCTGCTCTCCTTGGCTCCACCTCTCTCAGGTGTTATGCTGTCAGGGGGCTTCCCCTGTGTGCGCCTCTCTGCTTTGCATCTCTGTGTGCTCTATTTTCAGTTCCCTTGTCTCAGTTAAATGGAGGTCTTTGTTTAAAGAGACAGACTCCTTTTCTTGTCTGTAACAGTATGTTTTCATTTTTTCAAGATGTACTTGCCCCTGTCATGAGGATCCACTTGAAGCCCAAAGCCAAGGGCAACTCTTGGTACAACTCTGACCTAGCTACCCTCAAACACAGTGCAGGGTTGCTGAGAGGAAATGGAGGGCTTCTTGTTCATCCGCTGACAAACAGGCCTGCCACCTGCTCCAAAGGCAATACTAAAAAGTGAGCACACATCCAAGCCCGTGTCCCTGCAACATCTAACAACTCGGCCGAACTTCAAAATCTGCAAGGAGCTGGCCAACCCTGCTGCAGTCTCTACCTCTCCTGTCGCCTCCCAGACCCTTTGTACGGCGCTTGCCTCTCACTTCATCTAAAAAGCCCAGGACATCCTGTCCACCCTCTCTTCCCCTTTGCCTCCACCTCCATTTCCTTCTCCTTCTGAGAACGCTGGCCCTCCTGCAGCCTCGCCCGCACCCTTATTCTCTTCCTTTCCCCTTTTGTCCCCTGCCGAGATCTCTAGACAAGTCCTCCAAAACCATCAAGGACCACATTGACACCCTTGCTCCTGCCCTGGCTGATTTCTGCAACCTCTCCTTTGCCTCGGGAGCCTTCCCCTCCCCTCTAAAGCACTCTCTTGTGCACGCTCTTCTAAAAAAAAAAAAAACACAGCCGACCCTTCTTGAGCGGCAAACTATTGCCCTATTTCTATCACTCTCCTCTTGGGCAAACTCTAGTAAAAGCTAGCCATCTCGCAACTTTGCTATCTGATTGTTCCTGTACCCAGTCTCCAGCCTCGAGACATGCGCTCCTCCACCCTGATACAATACGCCCCCTCTCATTGCCAATTGTGCATGCACAGCCCCCCTACTATCTTATCTAGTGTTCCTTATAACTTTAAGCGTTCCGCAGATTTACTGCTCCCGACTCTTGACTCACTGCCTGCCATCTGTCCTATAGTGTCAACGCTTACTTTATGCCTCATATGGTACCTATTGCGTGATTTATATAAATACCCAATGCTACTTGTATTCCCTCAGCAAAACCTAACATGCCCACTTTTGCACTGCCCTAGCAAAATTGATTTTGCCCATTTGTGTACTCTATTTGCTAAACTGAACTTACCTACTGCTGCATTATATTAGCAAAGTCGACTTAGCCTGTGTTAGCCTGGTGAGTCCGGTGTTTTGCACTGCCCTAGCAAAATTGACCTATGACCCGCACAATTGATAAAGGATGCGGCTCGTGATCTCGCACCATTTATTACCAAACTAATAAATGCGTCATTCACATCAGGCAGCGTACCTAACAATCTGAAACAATCATGGGTCCTCCCCCTGCTCAAAAAACCGAATCTAGATCCCTCTACAACCACTAATTACCACCCTATCACTACAGTACCATTCCTTCTTAAAATCCTCGACAAAATAGCATACCAACAAATCCAACATTACCTTGAGCACTTCCATCTCTTAGGAGTCAGACAATCGGGCTTCAGGCCTCAACACAGCACCGAATCCGCACTCATAGATCTTAAGGCACAGATAGATGAGCTGAGAGATCAGGGTAAGGTGGTACTACTGCTACTTCTTGATCTCTCGGCTGCCTTCGACCTGGTCGACCACGAGATCCTATGCGACCACCTTCAAAAAGCTGCCCACTTCTCTCAAGAGGCAACTGGCTGGATCCAATCCTTTCTAAATAACCGCACAATGAGAGTCTTTTCCTACTAGCAGCAGCCGACCCAACACCCATCAGCCAAACCTTTTCTCTCTCCATCTAACTGTATCACCCTAGCCAGGGCTCTGATCTTGTCCAAGTTGAACTACTGCAACGCACTATATGTAGGATGCAACAAATATATCACAAACAAAATTCAGATCCTTCAAAATAACGCCCTAAGAGCGGCCCTCAGTATCCCAAAGAAAGCCCACATTTCTGATTCTAGAAGGTCTGTCAACTGGCTTTATACCAAAGACAAAATATTCCTCAAATCGGTTTCCCTGACCCACAAATGCCTCCACCAAGCAGCCCCTCAATACCTTATCACTAGATTCACCAGACCTACCTCCTCTCGCCCCTCTAGAATGACCAACTCCAAACTCCTCCTGGTGCTCAGGTTTAAACGCTCTATGTGGGGTGGGAATAGCTTTCCTGTTAAAGCAGCACTATACTGGAACTCCCTTCCACCTCCTTGCAGTGAGGACCTCCCCTACCGCCTATTCAGAACGAAGACTATCCACTGGCTCAAGACTCACGACACATAACGACCTCATGCTCTCTTGCTGCCCTGATGCTCCACCACTATGATTGTAAATATGTATATTTAGGTTGTCAACTGTTCAGTGTAGATACCTTCCATGAGACAACCGATGTATTGTTTATAGTATTGCCTATATTGTATATTTCTGTAACCTATGCCTCATCGGCGTGCATTGTTTCTGTTTGACTTGTCCAGCATTGTAACCACGGCTGGACTTCATTGCCCTGCATGTAACCAAGCTTTGCAATCCTCTTGTTGCCTCTGCGCCTTGCTACCCCTTCAGGGGTTAGGTGTGCAATATAAATAAAATACAAAAATACAAATACAAAATTGAATCTGCTTATCTTTGCATGTCACTTGCACAACTGAATCAGCCTACTTGTTAGACCTGAATCTACCCACTCTGCCAAAAACACAACTCAAGTCGCACTTGCATATGCCCTACTCCTGTAATTGCCCATTGTGCTCACTTGCTGGTGCACAGCCTACAGCACCTCTCACCACCCAAAGCTCAACAGCCGAACCTACATCGCAGTCACAATTATGCCAGTCTGTCTCTTCCTCATCATGTTCCCTTTTGTTGTCGTGCACAATAATATGCCATGCAGCAGAAACAGCTACATATCGATTAGCAATGGACGTGCCAAACTCGGCTGCCCAAGACACCACTCCATCCCCAGTCCCAAACCTTTCCTGCCTACCCTGCCACCATTCCCCCACAGTGCCCACTCATACCACACCGCCAAAGTCAGCACCACACTAAACAATCCCCTATCCAACTCTCCTAACACCACCAAAAATGTCCATACCAATACCAATCCAAACCCCCTCAAGCCTACAGAATACTGGCCCACAGCCAACCCTAACCTCACGACCCACAATAATAGACTAGGCTCTAGACTTCACACCTCACCTAGTAAATCACCTGTAACATTCAGGACTAAGGCCATTAACAAGATCACCACCAACGTCACCAACAACACCTCGTTAAAAGGTGCTCTACTTAATGTCAGATCCCTTGTTGCTCATCCCACCGAAATTGCTGACATCATCCTCTCAGCAGATCTCGACTTCCTTGCCACTCAGAAACCTGGCACATGATGCAGCAGGTCCCTATCTAACCCTCGCGGTTCCCGACAAATACACTATCCTCAGGGCCGACAGACCCAATGCTCGCGGAGGAGGTATAGCTATTGTATTTAAATCCTCACTCGACATTAGATCCGTTACCTCCCTTCCACTAAAATCATGCGAGCACCTCACCATTAAAATACAAACCACCCCGAAGAGTACTATCACTTTGGAACTAATATATAGACCCCCAGGTCCTACAGGTACTTTCGAGGAAGACTTCACCTCTCTCATAGCCGAGAACTCTAAGCCTCTCTCATAAATCATCATCCTAGGTGATTTTAACCTGGGGCACAACGACCCTAATGACACTCATGAGTCCTCCCTTGCTAATGCCCTTTCTGAACACGACTTTACTCTACTGATTACTCTACCTACCCATCAGAAAGGCAGAACCATTGATTGGCTCGCTGCCCACAATTGCAATATCACCTGCAAAGCCCCCCAACCTCTCCTATGGACTGACCATTTCCTCATATCATTTGACATTAGCATCAATAACCAGAACCCCAAACAGTACCCCCTCGCACCAGCCTGTCTGACCAAGAACAAGCGCAACATTACCGCGGAAACCCTTACACCACTGGTTCTCCCTATCCTAAATACGCTCCCTGCCACCACTGACCTCAACCTTATAGTCAGTACCTAGAATGACACCATGACCAAAGCCATTGACACTATTGCCCCACTAAAGTTACGCAAAGGCAAACCTAGAGCTCATCTGAACTCTTGGTACACTCCTGAACTCAAACTACTTAGAAAAAAGAAAGCCAAGTTGGAAACCCTATGGAAAATAACTCCTTCAGCCGAAAATAAATCCAACCTCATGTCCATTTCCTCCCTTTACAAAAAGGAGATAATCCGTACCAAGAAGGAAGCCTATAACATCAGAATAAACAATGCAGGATCCTGCACTAAAGAACACTTTACCATCCTAAAGGAGTTAGAAAATCCTAACACTCCGACTGATACGTCTGTGAAAGACAAACCTTGGTGCACTAGCATCCAAAATGCCATGCTAATAAAACCTTCTGGTTTCTCACTCAGTGCAACAAGAGAGGCACACATTTGCTGGAGTCAAGAAACTGCCACGGAAAGAAATGTGCCGTACTCCATGCTATTGCCGGCGAGACTCAAGTTCCAGCATAATAATAAAGTATATTTATTTACAGTCCCGTCTGAAGCCATATCCTTCATTGAAGACCAGATGCTGCTGCACACACTTCGCCCGGGGGGGCTCGGCCACCCCTTGAAGTTCACTTGTTCTTATTATGCTCACATGTGGCCAGGTGTTAGATGCCGCTTGTAATGATGTTGCTGATGGGTTCGATGGATGACATAAGTGTTCTGTCTTGCTATTTGTGAGTCGTCCACTCCGCACTGCAACAGTGTTCCCCCATTCAAGTGTGTTTGTTTGTTGGAATGTTGAGGTTTCTTTGTTGTGTGTGATATGGCACTGCTGGTGTTTGGGGAGCAGTGAGGGTGGGTAAGAGGGGACGGGGGGAGTTTGCTGGGAATGGGGCATATTTAAAAATACACTTGGTGGAGTGCGGTACAGGCAACAGACGAGGTGCGCTGTTGCACCCTTTGAGGTATATTACGCTCATGCATACATGGCACAAACAGGGGAGCTGAAACAGGCATGTACACTTCTTAGCTGGAATGTCCAGGGACTGGTTAACCCGATAAAGGCCCGGAAAATTATTGCATACACTAACAGAAAGGGGGCATAAATACTGTTTTTGCAGGAGACTCATGCCCGGTGCCAGCAGGCCCTTGGGTTCGAGCTCAGCTGGCGACTGCAGCGCTACTATACATCCTATTCCACAAAAGCGTGGTGTCCTTGCACTAGTGCATCGGTCTTTGCAGTTTACGCACTTGCAAACCACAGCGGATACTGAGGGGCGATACGTACTGCTGCATGGTACATTTTACTGCAGGGAGGTTCTCCTGGTTAACTTATATTGGCCCAATGTAGATGAGCCGGGCTTTTATGTGGAAGTGTTTCGACTTTGCACTACATTTCCGCTGGTAGATATCTTCGGTGGAGACCTCAATGCTATACTAGACACAACATTCAATCGCAGCAGAGGGGTGTGGGTTCCAAGAGTGCCTGTAACAGTAGCAGAAGCAGAAGAAGAAACCAAGCCGGGAAGGAGAAGTAGCCTGCAGTCGTAATTGTGTAGTCAGGAAAAGGAAGCTTCAGACTCCAAATTAACAGAAATACCTTGATGCTAACTTGCACATACATCTAAGCAAATAGAAGTTGTTCGCAGAAGTGGGAAGTCTGTCATCCAGGTGGCCAGGACACAGTCATCACTTTTGTTCCCCCAGTTCCTGGGGGTGGACCAGTGGGACACCGGAGGGTGAGACGCGGTATCCCCTTCCGAATAACATCTTTCCCCATCCTACCAGGTAGGATACCTAGGAATTCAACCCTCATTCCCCCCCCCCCTTTTCAGACACAAACTCTTTCTCACGGTCTCACAGACAGTTCACCTTGAGCGACAACGGACTAACACCAGAGCCGTATACCTGACATGTCCCAACACCATGGACAGGCAAGGTCATGCCATTATGTTTATGTATGCTTGTAATGCGCTGATAGCCCGCGGGCATCAGGGCGCAGAGAGCTCAGAAAGATGAAAACATCATAAAGCCAAACTAACGGTAGTAGAGTAGGGCTAAATGACTAATCTCTGATAGAGTAATTGACTTTTATCACACTTCCCCACACAGATAAAAGGTGAAGCACGAATTTGCACTATTAGCGAGGCAACCCACATGAGGAAATAGCAGTTCCAAGATTGCAGTTAAATACAAGGGGAAGGACGACAAGATCAGAGAGAGTCACAAGATAGGAAGTACCCGTGACCTCTAAAGACTGTTACTTTTGTGAGCCTTGGGAAAAAAGAAACCAAAGACCAGGAATTAAGGCCAATCAAACCTGAGCAGTGTGGGAGAGGTACCAGGGGCTCTCCCGTATCCATAACCAAGGTGGGGAAGAGCGATCGCCTCCGTGGTTGTTAAGGGAGAATTCTCTGAAATTTGCCAATTCCTCTCTACCTTAGAGACCCCCATCAACTTTGCTGGATTTTAGGACTTTTCATTTTTAACCTGGAGAGAGTGAGACCCTTTTCCCCACTCTCTCATGTAATTTAAATGTGATTTGAACGCTGTTTCTTTTGGTTGTGGAGTCTGACAAACTCCATAGGCATCATATTTTACATTGTGTCACACAGCATCTTTGGTGCAGTGATACAGGGAAGTCTTTCAGATTTCCCATGGTTTAAATACCTTTCTCTTGGATAAACTACTGTTTCCAAGAGCAGTAAAGTGAAATCGACTTTACTTACATTTGTAACTTTCTAGACCCAGCACACACTATCTTACAATAGGGTGCTGGAGGGGTTACTTAGTATCCCCTTTGTCCCGCTTCTCACGTAACATTTTTATGTTACCCCTTCTTTGAAGAATGGCTGGTGGCAGTGATTTACTTTTAACTACCGTGGTGTGCATTTACCGCGGGCTGCGTTCGCAGCTGCAGTAAAGCACCCAAGGGTGCCATTTTTGTCAAAATGGCCCGGTCTTCTTTTTTTGCCATTTCTTTGTGGAAAGGTCCTTCTTGAGATTTACTCTGCGCGCCAAACCAGGTTTAGTTCCTTTGTACATTTTGCCTTTGGCGGGATTCACGAATAAAACCTGCCTCTGGCTCCAGGGTGTCTGTCAGGGACAGGAAGCGAGGGAAGTACATGAAACTCCCTGTGCTTAGTCTCCTGGGAGACAGGAATGCACTCTTAGGTGATTGGCCGGCTGGCTGTCCAGCAAGGACAGCCACCCTGCTGAGTGACTGACAGCTAGGCTGGAATGAAATGGGAGAAATCTGCATAAAAGGCCAGGCTTTTTGGTTTGGAAGGCAGAGTCGACCACTGGACGAAGGAATCCGAAGAAGAGCTTGGAAGAGACGCCTACTGCACATCCTGGACTATTGGTTTGCCCGGTGAAGCCCTGCTGCTGTGCTGAAACTCCAAATTCGCCTCGACCCCTTGAGTTGGTGGGACCAATCAACTCCAAAGTAAGCCACCTGGACATCCTCTCGGAACTGGTTGAAATTCCACTGCAGTTGCTGCTGGAACCCAATAGCCAGGGATAGGAACAATGAACGTTATAATTGAACTTTGGAGACCAGGAAAGGATACCATACACAGAGTGGTCCGGCACCGCATGGGGGCTCATTCGAAAGTCTCTGTTAGGTGTTCAACTGATGCAGAGTCTGAGAAAAGGAATATTGAGATCGAAGTGGTCATGCAATGGGTCAAGCTAAACCCTGTGCACATTCGAAAGTCTTCTATAGTTTAAAGTACATCACCATTGGTCCGTGCCTGGCTGAGGGAAACTAATCTAGTAAAAGAGGGATCTGAGCCCGACTGAGGGGGATCCAACATTGAACTTTTCTTTTGGAACTTTTGTTTTGGAAAGGGTGGGGGATCCAGGGTGAACACCCAAACTGAATACTGGAAAAGGTGAAAAAAGAACTTTTCATTGTTGTTTTTGTGTACTAGACCCCCCTAAATCAAGAGACTTGCAAGAAGTAAAGAGACTTGAACACAGAAGGTCTTGAACTGTAAAAATGTAACTGTATCCTTGAGCCGCAAAAGCCAAAGTGTGCGCTTTGCTTGAGTGAACAGTCTTGTGCCGTGCTGAAAATGTAGAGAAGGGAGGCCAATGGCCCAATCATCCTGACTTATAATTTTGAGAACACTTTGTTCTTTTGCATCAACATAACCCCACATTATTTGTAAATCAGTAGTAAGGATTGGCAAGAGGTTTTTTAGTATAGGCTCTTTTTATTTGACAAGACTCTATTATGACTGCATTATTATTATTTGATGGTCCTAGCTTGCTCCCATCTGTAGATTTAGGTTTAGAAAGACATTTATCACACCAGTGGAAAAGTTAAACACCCTTGAACTGTGGTCGCTTGTGCCACCTTGGCAATTCAAACCCTCTGCCCTGCTTGACACAGCTTTCTCACTAAATCTGCATGAACATGTGACGTCCTTTTTTTAGTACAATGTGGGGTTGGGTTCCTTCCACAGCGACACTGTGGCATGCATTTAAAGTGTACATAAGAGGGGTGGCAATGGCCACTGAGTTTGGGGTCCTCAGGAACATACAAAGGGAACTGAATAGCACGGAGGCAGCACATTGACTGCTACAACAACAATGTGAGCATAGCTACCCAGCAGAGCTACGTCAAGACATTAAGACCACATTGGACGCCTTCAGAGATTTAGTTTAGTCGAGATCGCTAGTAGGTTTGAGTCCTGAAGTTTCCTGGTGCTCCAGCTCTCAGCGGCTGCAGGATAGAACGATAGTCTGTGACGGGACAGTTGCCTTTTCTCAGCTTCCGAAGGAGGAATGAAGAAAATTCTGGTGCAGCAGTCTTCAGGGCACAGGAGAGCAGAACAGCAAGGCACCTATAGCAACCGTCATCATCGGGTAGTGACGCGGGAATCACAGATGCGGGGAGCGTTACGCACTCTCCTAATTCGGGATCTAGAAGAGCTATACCTGAAAAATTTGGCAGGAGAGGGCATGGGACCCTTCCACTCGAGACAACAGCGATTCTGCAGGATACCGGGAGGTAGAGCTGGACACTTCACTTGATGACCCAGGAACACTTCCGAAGGGGCTCTTTCAGTGGGCAAGCAAGAGGCGCAGAGTGTAGTTGTTCCCACTACTCCAAAGGGGTGAAGCGCCTTGCCAGACCTTCTTCATCGAGGAAGAAAACAGGTGTCCGATGGAACAGTAGAGGGCGAAGGGTACCAACACTTTCTAGAGCGTCTCCAGCGGTTTCACAAATCTGTTTCTTCGTGCATGAAACTCTTTCTGTAGTTCGGGGAGAACTCGGGTGATTGACCTGGAATGGATGCAGAGCCCCTTCTCTTATCCAAGATTAGCTTTGCACCAAAATCGAGGATCTGCTCTCATGCAGGCATCCCAGTCATGGACGAATCACAGTCCACGGTTGTCCCAGTCATTCAGGCACTCCAGACATCCTGGCACCAGTAGTGTGGATTGGGACCAGACAGTCCCAACCCGCTTCCAGATCACACGCACGTGACAGGCAGGAGCCACGAAAGTGAGCGGTTTTCGGGGGGAGGCTGCATGCCCAAATAAGAAAAACCCGGGTTACTGGACCTGGGTGATGGCAAGGGTCAAAATGGCCATGTGACAGAACAAAAGACTTTGTAGCTCTGCCATTTTCGGACCTGTCCCCCATCTTCAACCAAACGTGGTGAACACGATGTGATTCAGTAAAAAGAAGTTAAACACTTATAAAAAGTCACTGCTGCCATCTGTTCGTCCCAGGCATATTCGTATCACCACCAAAAAATCCTTTGAGGGTCTATAGGGCCATACAACTAAAAGGACGCCAGTGCACGGTACTGGAAGTTACATTTTGCACTGTTAAAAGGTTACCAAGAAATGGCAACATAGTCAAAGACTAAGGGAAACATAGTTTCCCAGTACTGACAGTCTAAAGGACGTGTCAGTTTCCCCATAACAAGTGAGCAAAAGCCCAGGGGAACGCAGCTGAAAGCTGTCCTCTACTGGCAAAAGTCAGGATAGGATAGCCACACAAAAGCAAAAAGTTTGGGGGGGAAGGAGAACAGGGCAATTACAAATGTCGACCTTTCCCCCTGCATACAGACCTTCCACCAGTCAATGCTGTCGAATGTTTTGAATTCTTCAAAGAACTTTCCCAATGACAACGTTCTCGACAGGGTTAACGCTTTGCAGGATAATACCAAGTGTTTTAGAGTTTCTTTTTCATTTTTTTATCGTGCATAGCCTGCAGTCCGTGTTTATTAGGCTGTTCTTTCCACGCTTCGCTCGGATTTTCAATGTAGGGTATACATTTAGTTGAAATCTCATATATTTCAATCTAATCCATTGGCTCGGGCATTTTAACAGGTAGTTTGGTAACATATTATAGGTCCTTTTGGAGGTGTTTTCCTGCTGGCATGGTTTCACTTTATTTGCTTTTTCTAAAGTCTGAATCGAGTCCCATCTCCATAGTTTGGTCTTTACTGAATTAGGATTAGATAACAATTGGTCCTCGGTCATAACCAGGCTACTTAGCACCTCATTGTGTTCTCCAATCTTGCAAGTCGTTATCCCGTCCACTTGTCATTCTCTCCTTTAGGGCTCCATAGCCTTGTACTGGAGTATCCTGGATGCATTTCTGGAGGAAGATCAGCTTCTTCCAGGTGACTTGCGTGTATGGGGAGATGAGGCCTACTTCTGTCCTTATTACTGAAGCTGGCATACAGTTTGGAATTTGCAACAACATTTTCCAATACAGGCCTTCTAATATGTCACAGATTTTCTCAGGGATGTTGTTGAATGCCTCGGCCCCAAAAGGTCACTATCAGGGCGACCTTCGTTTTGTAAAAGGTCATAACAGGAGTGACTGAAAATTTGCCGTACTTCCTCTCGATCAGTCAGCCTTGATTGGTCAGAGTCAACATTTTGGATCTCAGCATGTTTAAATGGTGGACTTCTCTTAAAGGAGGTACCTATGCAGCTCCCTAGGTACAGGAATGAGGATACTTCTGGTAGTCCAATGTTTTCAATATGGCAAGTATTTTTCTCTGAATCCTTCCCCTTGCCGGTTGGAGTATCAAGATCCTTGATTTGCTTATGTTGACTTTCAAGCCATTTGTTTGAATGTATTCGTTCAAGGCTTTTAGTTGTCGCTGTAGGCCAACTGGAGTTTGGTCTGGTAAGGCCAGGTTGTCCGCATACATCGAATGATCGATCTTTCTGGCAATGTTTTGGGGGATGCATCTAACTTCTTTTAGTGCCTCCATTACATCTGACAAAAAGAGGTTGAACAGAGATGTCGCCAGAGGGCAACAATGTTTTAGACCTTTCGTTGTTGAGATTGAACGAGATAGGGTGCCCACCCAGTCCATTTTTATGTGTAATATTGATTCTGAGTGAAGGTCGTTGATTGCTTCAAGGACGTCCCAGGGGCAGCCCCATTTGAACAACTTGGTCCAGAGCAGGTTCCTATTGATAAAGTCAAAGCCTAGGATAAGTCAATAAAGGCCAAATACATTTTCTTCTTAAGTGAGATGAATCGCTAGATTTAGCAAAAATACATTAATTGAGGTATTCATGCCTCTCACAAAGCCGGACTGCCACTTGTCCTGATGCCCTTAGGTTGAGGCCCATGTTTCTAGTGCCTCCAGTATCAGCTTTGCAAATATCTTCCCCATCACATCCAGCTAATCGATGAGACGCTAATTGCTGGGCTTTGTCCGGTCGCTTTTCTTGAAGATGGGGACCACTGCAGATCTTTTCCAGGAAGATGGTACTTGCCTTCAGGGTTTTTATCCATTCAAATAGGATCTCCATGAATTTTCTTTTTAAGAATTGTATTTGTTAGACCGTCAGGCCCAGGAGCTCTCAAGCTGCTGGCCTTTCTTATTAAGGTCCTCAGCCGTGGTTCTAAATGTCCAATTAGCTTTACCATTAGGGATAGTTGTAGGCAATTCGTCTTCTTGCTCATTGAACACCTTCTTGAAGTGTGAAATCCGTGCTTCTACCACTTTGGATTCCAAGGCAGCAGTTACATGACTGATCGAATTTAGCCATTTCCAAACTTCCCCTATTTGTTTTTTGCAAACTTTCTCTATCAATGATTCAGCATCTTCTTGAATCATCAGGAACTTATGTGCTTTTACTCAGTTTTTGTATGCTATTTTCCTTGCTTTAATCAGCGCGGCTGAGGATGTAGGGTTCCCTGCCCTAACCGTTTTTATGCCAGATGACATTTTTTTCCTTTCATCGACAAATGCCAAGTTAAACAAGTGTTTGTGCTGAAAAACACTTTTGGGAACCCCTCCCTTTTTCCATGAAGGCCATCAGTTGGCCTTTGCCTCTGTTTTTGTTTTGTGGGAGATCCTTCAGCTCTTTCGTTAGTTTCTTGTTGCATCTATTTTTGGTCTGTTCCCCCCATGGTTAATTACCACTGGGCAAGTATAACAATCTCTGGTGGGATTGGGAAATACAGTTTGTAAAATGAGAGTCCTGGCAGCAAGGATTGTTGAACCAAAAAGACCTTTATTCAGGATATAGAGAGTACTGCTTCAACTTAAAGGTTCTTAATAAAGATCACTTCTTCCTTCCGTAGTAAGGATGCGGCTTCACGACGGTGTAGCTAGTCCTCATAAGCCCACAGCGTCTCAGGTGCTCATTTTCTCTCGGGGTCCTGCAAGGGAATGGAGAAGACACACCCAGTCCATCATGTGTGTCCACCTTATATAGGGGTTGGAGTGTTGTGAACCAATCAGGGAGGTGTTGTTCAGGTGGTCTATAAAAGTTCCCATAAGCCCCGCCCCCTTTCTCTCATAACAAAGGTTGCCTCCATGCCTGGTCCGTCAAGCCAGCGTAACTGAGAGGAAAGCCGGCTTCCACGTGAGCCGACACTGCCGCGGCCGCGGGACCTCTGCAACGAGCAATGAAAGGTGAGCGTTGGCAGGGGACTCCGTAATCCGGTACTCCCACGTGTTTCTCTGTCGCGGCTTTCTCCTGCCATGTGAACGGAACTGCTCAATGGTAATCCACCGGCTTTTGGGGAGCATAACTGGCCTGATTGATGTTACCCTGCTTGCATGGGAGTATATTTCTTGGGTAGTGGGGAGCGGGTATGGCCGGGAGGCTTCCATTCCGGTCTTCTCTAACCCCGCCTTCCGAGAATTCGCGGCCATCAGCCGCCTGTGACCATGCATGCCCCTGACACGGTTGTTCTACCCCCTTCGTTGTTCTACTTTGATCTCCTTTCCGACGTGCCGCTGCTGGTATCCCTTCTTCAGTGTTCCGTTCACACAGTTCATCACTCTGTGATGTTAAATTACTTCAATGCATAAATCCAAGCAAGTAAATTAACCGACATGAAAAAGTAGTACAGCACTTTTGTTGAGTTGCCCCGCTTCCAGGTATGGCAGGCTGGTATGACTCCCCGAGCTTGCCCATTCATTAGGTGTAGATCTCAGAGTTCCAATTCTACCAACCACATCCTTCCCTTGGCCCGTCCAGCGATCTTATGGCCTGGGTCATCCTGTCCCGCCACCCGTTGATCTTCCAAGGCATCCATGTTGAAGTCACTGCATATGATGATTAAAGGGTCTAACAGAGAGACCATTAAGTTGTCTAGTAATGACATGACCTCCCTGATGAACATAAGGTTATCTATCCCTGCTGAATTCCAGTAGACGTTACATAGGACCTGCCACTCAGATGTTTCAGACCTGATCCCTGAGCTTTTAATCAAGGTCACTTGCATAAACTGGTTTGGATTCCATGTTTCTGAAACGCTGTAACTGTTTGTGTTTTTTATCAGTGTTAGGAGACCAGAAGCGGGTCTTCCCTTCGGGCCTTTGGTTGCCGGGTTCAGAAGAGTTGTAAATCCATCTAGAACCGGTGGTGTTGTAAACCAGGTTTCCTGTAGCCAAAAAAGATCATAGTCATCCCATTGAAGTTCCTCCTTGCCAAACCGATGGGCAAAGCCCCTGGTGTTCCAGCATCCAATTGCCCACCCATTGAGGGCGTTGGCGGGGGACATGTGTTGCTAGAGGTTCTCTTTTCTTACCACCAGACCTTCTGCCAACCATCCCCAGGCATCTGCTTCATCCCACTTGAGGTCTTATTTGAGTGGCTGGCGACTCTCCTTTCCGATGGTGCATAATTATCCACGAAAATGTGTAGGGCAGACAACTTGTTTTCTTCGATGGTCTCTATCCTCTTCAGCACTTCTCTATGGCTCCTTGATCCAGTTTGAGGTCTTTAGAGCACACTTTCTTCAAGAAGGAATCGAGTTGTTTCGCCTGTGACTTGAAGATGCTTTTTAAAGCCCTTGTTTCTGTATGGGAGAAACCCATGGAGATTTGTGAGGTTTCTTCTAGTATGGGGTCTTTGATTACTGAATCGGGATTACTGAATCGCTAGAAGATTACAACTTTATCTGGGCGATCCTCACTCGGGAAGGCTACTCAGGCGATGTCATCAGTAGTTATCAATCTTAATTTCGGGAACCGGTGCAACATTTTCAGGACATTTGCTCTATTTAAAATCAGGCCATCGTTTATACTGGTGGTCTGTTCCAACACAACTAAATGAAATATTTCCTAACAGTCTTTTACTGATGTCTGTACTTGAGGGTCCACCTTCTGCAAGCAAAGTTTGCAGCCCAGGATGGTCTCTTATATCCAGATCTTCCAAACAAGGTTGAATCTCCTCCTCTTCTGACTCATCAGAAAAGGGTTCTTCTGGCACCAACTCAGCCTCAGCTGGTAGTGGGGTCACAGGTGTGACCTCTAGGTTTTCAACAGAAAGCTTGTTCCTTATGTAAGTTTTGGAATTGGGGCCCTTCTTTCCTTTGGAGACTCTAGGTTTCCCCCTTGGTCTCAGATGGAAGATCTCTTAAGGTTGCCTCTCTGGCTTTCCTAGTCAACTTCCTTCCTCTTTTTAGAGCGGGGGTTTGGGAGTGCTGGTGACTACACCCAAGGCCTCCAAATCATTGCCCAACAGTACCCTTTCTGGCACTTCTGCCTGAACACTCACAGGTATTTTAACAGTCATCTCATTACATGTAGTGATAGCTGGCAGCACTGGACACATTTGGACTGGGCCTCCTGCTAACTTGGTAAGCATTTTGGGAGCCTTAGCAACCTCCTCGGGGTGAAAGAAACTTCATCTAGCATAGTTATACTGGCCCCAGTGTCTCTAATGGCAGGTGTTTCCTGACCATTTACAAGTACACCGTCTTTATAATATGCTTTAGTATTATCAGGAATGGAATTATAGACCTCATTGTTCTGTTGTTCCCATAGTCCCAGAGATAAAGAAACTCTAGCTTGAACAGCAATGGGTTCTTCAGCTTGAGGGTGAAAGCTGGTCCCTGTCATAGGGATATCCAGATTATGTGTGAATACTAAGCTAACCGAGGGGATCCGTGAAGGTTTACCCTTACATCTGGTATCTCCTTGCACATGGTCACGAGACCCACAAACCACACATTTACCAAAGGTCTCTTGGAATGGGGGTTTCTGATAACCTCCCAGAGGTTTAACTAGCCCTATATGGTTATTTAGGGGGATATTTATCCTAGTTAGGTTTGTGGCCCTCTTTTGGTGGGGGACTTTTTGTTGTAACTTGAGTGTTGTGTAGATATGTGAGACCTCCGTCCCCAAGTGCCGCACAGGAAGAATGACAGAATCACTCTCTATGCAACCTTTGAGGCCACAGGTGGAGAAGAATCCGGAACCGCGAAGTACTGGAGGCCCCACGGAAGCTGTGAAGGAAAACAGCGTTAAGTACCAAGCAAGCAGGGTAATGCACAGATAACCAAAAAACAGGAAGGATCTTACCAGGAATTGACAGAAGTAGGGATTCCGGGGCTCAAGTGGGCAAAGGTCCCGAATAGGAGACACTTACTGGTAGTCACACCAGACCCCACCTGGGGAAGACCTGCAGGCAGGACTGAACCAGATTGTAGGCAAGGAAGGTGGTGAGTCGTAGTTCATACAACGTTCCAGATTCTGTGAAGAGGGTTAATCCACAAGAAGTCCGTGACAACAATCCAGGGTCTAGAGCCTAGGGTAGCAGACCAAGCTGACGGAACAAAGCGGGATCCAAAGAGAAGTCTGTGACAACGATCCGAGGTCAAGAGCCAAGTGTATCAGTCCAAGCATGTAAAGTACAGATATAACGTAATCCACAAAGAGTTCAGAGAAGAGTTAGCCGGGTGCAAGATCAATGGAGAAACAAGGTAAGAATCGCAGGCCAAACAGGGTCTCCGAGAAAACAGCTGTGAAGCGCGGTACTAAAGCACTCCACTACTTAAGTACCGTTTGCTTCCTGATCACGTGATCGCGAGTTTGGGTCACGTGATCGCGAGTTCAGGTCACGTGATCGGCACGATAGACCGTGCAGCACGATGCAAGGAAGCGATCTTTATCTTCTGATGGACTAATCTCCACGGCAACTGCCAATGGAGGAACAGTCGCAGTTGTGACTGTGGAGTGGTAGCGTGAAGCTGCTGCTGTAGCTGTGTGCGAGCCGGCCTGGACCGCCAACGTGAGCCCTGGAAGGTAAGTGGGGGGTGTATTCGGGCTGAGGGGGACCTGGGATCACTGGTGGGTCGGACGGAGGGCATGACAGAGCCCCCCCCCGCAAAGGCCCACGACCTGGGCAGGAAGGATGCTCCCGATGGAACCGAGCAACCAACCGGGGGGCCTGGACATCCGAAGCCGAGACCCAAGACCTCTCCTCCGGACCGTAACCCAACCACTCTACCAGGTACTGCAACTTGCCCCTAAAGAGGCAGGAACCCAGAATACCGGAAACCTCAAAGACATCAGGGGCATCCAGGGACGCAGGGGCAACTGGGGAATGGAGGCGGGAGGAGGCAGGACAAGGTTTGAGGAGAGAGGTGTGGAAAACGGGGTGAATCCGCCAAGAAGACGGGAGCACAAAGCCGTAGGCCACTGGACTGATGACTCGGGAAACCACATAAGGGCCCACAAAACGAGGCAGAAGTTTTCAACAACCCGCCAAACGGAGATGTCGGGTGGACAGCCAGACCCGGGAACCCACCGCATATAACGGGGCAGAACTCCGTTTTGAGTCAGCGAAAACTTTCATGGATGACTGTGCCTCCTGGAGGGGAACCACGGTCTGGGCATGGATAGAGGACATATCTCTAACACAGGCAGCTGCGGCTGGGTTGACAGAAGAAGAAGAGTCAGGAAAGGGGAAAACACGGGGGTGTTGGCCATACAAAGCGAAAAAAGGGGAAGAACCGGTGGAGGAATGTACAGCATTATTGTAGGCAAATTCAGCAAAGTGAGCGACCTGCAACCAGGTTGCTTGTTGTTGCAGCGTCAAAAAACGCAGGTATTGTTCCATGGATTGGTTGGTTCTCTCAGTTTGACCGTCGGTCTCAGGATGGTAAGCCGAGGAAAACCGTACATCAATACCAAGCAACCTGGTAAAGGCACGCCAGAACCGGGACATAAACTGGGACTCCCTATCAGAAATGAGCACAGAAGGCAGACCAAAGAGACCGAAGACAGATTCAAAGAACAGCTTGGCCAACATAGGGGCAGATGGAATACCCCGGCAGGGGATGAAACGGGCCATTTTGGTGAAAGTATCAACCACCACCCAGATTGTGTCGTAACCCTGGACCCTAGGTAAATCAGTTACAAAATCCATGGTCAATGTGTGCCAGGGCTTGGGTGGTATAGGTAGTGGTTGCAAGAGGCCAAGCGGGCGACCCCTGCGGTGTTTACTTTGAGCACATACTGTGCATGTGTTTACATAGCAGACAACGTCACGTTTCATGGATAGCCACCAACACCAGCGTTTCAGTAGGTCCAGGGTACGGGCCTGGCCTGGGTGGCCGTTGAAGGGGGCGTCATGAGACCATTCCAAAGCCAGATTTCTGGTATCAGCGGTAGGTAGAACTAGACGATCCTGTACATATGGTAGCCCGTCACAGTACACTGGGTCCCATTCGGATAGCTGCTCGGGATGTTGCTGGAACCAAGTACGGATTGCGTCCAGCAATGCCAAAGGAGGTGTACATGTGCATACAACGTTCTCATGAGACAAGAGAGTGTCGGGAAAGATAGGTAGCGAAACCCCCCCCGGGGGAACGAGACAGCGCATCGGCTTTACCGTGCGTCAGACCAGAACGGTGTTTAATTTGAAAGTCGAAGGTGTCAAGATCCAAGTCCACCTCCCCTTTCTCCTCACCTGAATCCTCCGAGGTAAGTACACAAGGGTCCGTCTCAATCTTGCCTGGCTTCTCCTTAGCCCTTGGAACCTTGCCTTTCTGTGTTCTGGTCTTCTTTTCGTGAAGGTAAGGTCTGGCCCCTCCGAAGGCCACCTTGACAGAAGAGTGGACCTGTCACCGGGGAACCCCAGGGGGCCAGCCTCAGCTCTAGGGAAAAAGCCCGAAGGCAGAAAAAACCCTAGTCCGTAGATGGGTTCAGAAGACAGGTCCTTTAGATGGTACATATCTTTAGTTTGCAGTTCCAAGATACCAGGTATGATGACGTACTCAGTGTAGCTGAAGGCAGGAATCCTAGAAGCTAATGCCAAGATACGGAGTGGAAGGGTATCAGACTCTGGGAGAAAGGTAGGTAAGGGAAGGTATAGTAAAGAAAAGATACACAGGAGTTAGATGCAACAGGAAGGGACTACTGTGCCAAGTCAGGGAGAAGGAAGCAGGAATGCCCCAAGTAGTCAGAAGCAGCGCTGAACCACCACGGCGGAGCGGAAAGGAACAACCCCGCCAGAAGGCAGTACGCCGAGAAGGCAGAAAAGTAGGATAAGCAACAGGGGCTCAAGAAAACGCAGAAGCAGCGAAGCACATCGCCTCCGCGCCTGTTAAAGAAAGAAAATACCAGACAGAAGGGCTGAGAGAACAGCCGATAGCGAGACCAGCTGGGAAGCTCCTGTTCACGGACGCGGAACACAGTGCGAGATGCACCCTCGCGGCCGGAGATAGGATGTAGACCAGGTAGAAAAAAGGTAGATAGAAAGTTAGAGCGAGGGAAGAACAGGGAAGCGGAGAGGCACCGCAACAGATTTAGCGGCGGCAATCTTGAACACAAAGTAGAACGTTAGCGAGCATGAAGACAACAGTAAAGGAAGAGGAAAAGGGATAAAGGGAAGGAACAAGGTGAATAAGGACTAGAAGAGTAATACACGGGATGGCGATAATCCAAAAGTCGGAGCGTTGAGAAAGTGAAACAACAGATACAACGCGCCGAGAAGTGGGCGGAGCCAGATTATATAAGCTTCGGCGCCATGTTGGGTGAGGACTAGACCGCTCACCGTCGGAACCGCCAGCGATTCCAAGGTTTCCAATCTTGGATCCTGACAGAAGGCTGCAAAAAACAATGCCACCTGACCTGCCTGCTGTTCACACATTTCACGGAGGCCAAGTCTTGTAGATTCCGGTGATCTGTAAACACAGTGATCCTGTATTTGGCCCCCAAAAGATGATGTCGCCAAGTGCGAAAGGCATCCATCACCGCCAGAAGCTCCTTCTCAGTAACAGTATACTGGGCTTCTGCAGAATTGAATTTGCGGGAATGGAAGGCCACAGGGTGTAGGCGTCCAGTAGCGGAGCAGACTTTTGACAAAACTGCCCCTAACGCAAAAGAGGCGGCATCCGCCTCAACAATGAAAGGTAGGTCAGGATCAGGATGCTGGAGGACAGGGGCGGTGGTGAAGGCGTTTATTAAAGCCTCAAAAGCTTGCTGATGTACCTCCAGCCATTTGAAAGGGACATGTGGACTGGTGAGGGAGGGGAGAGGTGATCCTATGGAGGAGAAACCAGAGATAAAACGCCGGTAGAAGTTGGCGAAGCCAAGAAATGACTGTAATGCCTTCAGGGTCTGCGGGGTCGGCCATTCTAGGATCGCTCGAACCTTGGAATAATTCATCACCAAGCCACCAGGTGTGATATTGAACCCCAGGAACTCGATATTGGTCACATGAAAATGGCATTTCTCGGGTTTCGCATAGAGGGAGTGTTTTTGTAACCGGGACAATACTTCTCGAACATGCTGCACATGTTCTTCTAGGGTATGGGAAAAGATGAGGATATCGTCAAGATATACAACCACGTATATGTCCAATATGTCACAGAACACATCATTCATGAAGTGCTGGAAGGTGGCGGGGGCGTTGCATAGTCCGAAAGGCATGACCATATACTCATAAAGGCCGTATCGTGTACAGAATGCGGTCTTCCATTCGTCCCCCTTTCAAATGCGGACAAGGTTGTAGGCACCTCTCAAATCTAACTTGGAATAGATAGAGGTGTGGGTCAATCGGTCCAATAGCAGAGTGATAAGAGGTATTGGGTACCGATTCTTAATGGTAATGGCATTGAGACGGCGGTAGTCCACACACAGACATAGATCGCCTTCTTTTTTAGGCACAAAAAAGATTGGGCTGGCAGCTGAAGACGTGGAAGGGCGTATGTGACCCAGGCACAAAGACTTTTCTATGTACTTTTTGAGGGCTTGGTCTTCGGACTGTGACAGGAAATAGATACGACCCGAGGGTATGGAAGCCCCAGGAGTCAGATCAATCAGGCAATCATAGGGGCGGTGTGGGGGTAGGGTTTCAGAAGAGCCTTGATCGAACACCGGAGCATAGTCCTGGTACTCCGCAGGGATGTTTGCGGTGACTAAACCCACTACATGCGGATCAGAGGGAGCACTGTTTTCTGTGATACTGAGTCGGGCAATAGCGCCCAACGCTGATGCAGGCGTGTTCTCCTCTCCATTCATGGGGAGACAAAAATTCTGGCACAGTTCGGATTCAAAATGCACATGACCCGAAACCCAATCAATGTGCGGATTGTGATCCCGCAACCATGGCATTCCTAATATGACACCGAACTGGGGCATGGCTATCAAGTCGAAGTGTATGGTTTCCTTGTGGACGGACTGGATCGTCAGTAAGAGTGGTGCTGTTTGTTGTCTGATGGGTCCAGACGTGAGTTCTGTCCCATCAACTGCTTGTACTAGTTCGGGTCGATTCTTGTTTACCAAGGGCAGGTTTAAGGCTCGGGCTAAGGTAATATCAATGTAGTTCCCGGAGGCCCCTGAATCAAGAGTGATCACTACGGGATGGATGGTGCCAGGGGTGGGCTGCAAAGTGGCTTGTACTTGGATGGGTCTGATTCTGCCGAACATTGGGACTGGATCCGGGGAGGAACATGAGGAGCTGGACCCTCCCCCCGTGTCTAGGGTCGAGCTGTGTGAAAAACCTGGTTCTTGGGTTTCAGTCTCCGGGACATTCTTTCACGAAATGGCCACCCAACCCGCAGTAGAAACAGGCACTCTCTGCTTTTCTACGTTCCCTTTCCCTAGATGTGATGGGGCTCCTGATACCTCCAATCTGCATAGGCTCCCCGGTGGTGTCTGAGGTGGATGAACAGATGGCAGGGCCTGTGGAGTGGGGAAACCCAGCCTCAGCTCTCTGTTCAGAACTCCGTGCGTCTACTTGAAGGGTCAGATCCACAAGAGCAGGGAATTGGACGGGCAGGGACGGAACCACAGCTAAAGCATCCTTCATGGGATTACTTAACCCTCTGTAGAAGACCACTGCCTTCTTACTTTCTGGCCATGATGTTTCGGCCGCTAGTTGGTTAAATCGAGTGATGTAATCAATGAGGGACCCCCTACCCTGGGGAAGCTCTAGTAGTTCTAGATCATGAGACTGCGCTTTGTACCTGGTGTCAAATACTTGTGACATCTCCGATACCAGTTGATCGAAATCATAGAGAGCGGGGTGGTCATTTTCTAATATGGGGTTTGCCCATGCCGCAGCTGTACCCGCTAGGTGTGATAGAGTGAAGGCCGCCTTAGTGGTGGGATCAGGGAAAGCAAGAGGCCGGCATAGAAAGTGTAGTTTGCATTGGTTAAGGAAAGTCCTGAACTTTCTGGGGTCTCCATGGAACCTTTCTGGGGCTGCCAAGGGAAAAGGAGATGGCAGAACGACGGGAACGGAAGTAGAGGCAGTAGGAGCTGGGGTTGCAGGAGGAGGTGGCACAGGTACTGGAGCAGCGTCCCCAAGCTCCGGGTCCGCGGGCAAGGGATGTTGGGCACTCTGCAACAAATCAATGCGTTGATGGATTGCTGTGTTGGCAGCGACCATGTCGGCCCGTAATACCGTGATTGCTTGGATTATAGCAGCCATGGGGTCCTCCGCGGTACCCTCCATACCTGACACAACAAGGCTTCACAGACTGTTGTAACTTGAGTGCCGTGTAGATATGTGAGACCTCCGTCCCCAAGTGCCGCACAGGGAGAGTGACAGAATCACTCCCTATGCAACCTTTGAGGCCACAGGTGGAGAAGAATCCGGAACCGCGAAGTACTGGAGGCCCCACGGAAGCTGTGAAGGAAAACAGTGTTAAGTACCAAGCAAGCAGGGTAATGCACAGATAACCAAAAAACAGGAAGGATTTTACCAGGAATTGACAGAAGTAGGGATTGCGGGGCTCAAGTGGGCAAAGGTCCCGAATAGGAGACACTTACTGGTAGTCACACCAGACCCCACCTGGGGAAGACCTGCAGGCAGGACTGAACCAGATTGTAGGCAAGGAAGGTGGTGAATCGTAGTTCATACAATGTTCCAGATTCTGTGAAGAGGGTTAATCCACAAGAAGTCCGTGACAACAATCCAGGGTCTAGAGCCAAGGGTAGCAGACCAAGCTGACGGAACAAAGCGGGATCCAAGGAGAAGTCTGTGAGAACGACCCGAGGTCAAGAGCCAAGTGTATCAGTCCAAGCCGGTAAAGTACAGATATAACGTAATCCACAAAGAGTTTCGAGAAGAGTTAGCCGGGTCCAAGATCAATGGAGAAACAAGGTAAGAATCGTAGGCCAGACAGGGTCTCCGAGAAAACAGCTGTGAAGCGCGGTACTGAAGCACTCCACTACTTAAGTACCGTTTGCTTCCTGATCACGTGATCACAAGTTCGGGTCACGTGATCGCGAGTTCAGGTCACGTGATCGGAAAGACCCAGCAGCACAATGCAAGGAAGCGATCTTGATCTTCTGATGGCCTAATCTCCACGGCAACTGCCAATGGAGAAACGGTCGCAGTCGTAACTGTGGAGTGGTAGTGTGGAGTGGTAGCGTGAAGCTGCTGCTGTAGCTGTGTGCGAGCCAGCCTTGACCGCCAACGTGAGCCCTGGAAGGTAAGTGGGGGGTGTGTTCGGGCTGAGGGGGACCTGGGATCACTGGTGGGTCGGACGGAGGGCATGACACTTTTGGAATGATCCTTCTTATGCCTTTTTCCCCCTCTTTCTTTTGAGGAGCCCCAGAATCCTTGCGAGTAGCCCTGTTGGCCACTCACAAGTGAGCAGCCACTGCTAGCTTCTTGGGGTCCAGTTCCTTAGAGTCAGCAAGGTGCTGGCTCGGCTCTGGGGAACAGGCATCAAAATAGTTTCCAGCATGAAGACACACCCTATGCCTTCACAGGAGCTCACCATGTAGCCCTTAATCCACCCATCTAAGGTTTTCAGGCTTTCACACACCAAAGTGGTCCACAAGTTACTATCTCTCTTCTTGTGGTCCCTAAACCTGTTTAGGTATTGGGAAGGTGTCTTCCCAAACCTGGCTATGAGAGCAGTGTTTAGCAACTGTGAATCTACATCATTCAACTCCATCACAGCTATTTTGGGGGAGCCTAGAGGTAACCCATGGAACAAACTCACGTTTACACATTCCTTGCACTTTACATGCAAATTCAAATGTACTCAGCCAATCAAGAATATCAGTTTTAGCATCATACAAACTCACCAAATCTTTGGGGAGACTAGGCTTCCTGCATCTGGAGTTGTCTGGCAAAGAGGTGATAGCATGATAGCAAAGGAAAAATAGGCTATGCATGGATTTCATTAAAGAGCGCAATGTTACAGGAAGAATTCCTTCCAAAATGTAATCATGGTCAAAAATCGCATTATTGTGTTCCCCAAGTAACAGCCAAGTCCACCATTCGTCCGCCTCCAAAGTGGATGGGACGTCTAGTAACCATTTTCTGAACTTGTTGCTTTTAGCGACTAACTTGTCGCATTCAATCAGCAAGTGTTTGGATGATTCGATCCAATCCGGATCTTCGCAAAATCTGCATGTCAGAGGCAGGTCCACCATCTGTCCATGCTAGGCTAAGACTTCCCTCGTTGGAAGGAAGTTTAGTCTTAGGCGCATAAAGAGGTCTCTGTACTTCGGGCAGGGAAATGTTACTAAGTAGCGAGGTAGTAGGTTTATCGAACGACTTTCATGCGATAGATTAATTGCTAGCTTGGAATGAACTCTCTTTTCCTGTGTTTCTACCCAGTCGTTTAACAGCATTTTCTTTTTTCAAATTTGGTTTTATTGATTTTCACAGAATAAAGAGTAACATTACATAAACGGCATAAGTATCAAGTTACAACAACTAATCCAACATTAGGTTCACAATGATCATTAAATGATCACTATGCCCTCACAGGTATTTCAACTTCCCCTCGTCCCTCCCAATCCCCCCATGGTAGTTCAATAGCTTAGTTGAAGCACATTATTATGCACACATCTCTGCGTCACGTAGTACCGACTATCCTACTTATTTGACATGTTTAGCAGTACCGAAGGTATGACTATTGTTGGCTTGGCATTACACCGACTGTTGGGACCATCTTATTGCGAGCCCACCAAAAAATGGTATAGGTTTCATTAACTACCGTTGTTGCATTCTTACTGGGTGACTTACAGTGTTAGTAATGAACGTGTTTTCAAAGTCGGTCCCCAGCATTTCATGTTGGGCTGACCTCCCGTGGAGAGCGGCTGTGATTCTTTCCATGGTCCATATGTTTGTTGCCACTCCAATCCACTCCTTTTTGGAGGGGGGATATCGTGCCTTCCACCTAATCACCAAGCAGGCTCGCGCCGCGAGCAGTAGTTTATTTTCTTTTTAACTTTAACAGGATTAGTTAATACCTCTGTCGACAGGCCGAAAGCTTCTACCCAATTGCTACATTTGGATTTCCAAAGATTCAAGAGCCCTGTATGACTCCCTGTCTGTTTGGTTCTTAGAATATCTATAGTTTGAAGTGCATCCTCTATTACTGATTTCCGAAACAAGCCCAGTGATTTCCACAACACCAGAGAGTGGAGGGAATGGAGCGCCAGTTCATATCTAATCATACTCACTGGGAAGGAGCAAGGCAAATATAGACATTTACGCCAAAAAGTGGCTTCCAGGAAGTCCCATATTCCCCATGATAAATTAAGGGCTGTTTCAGCACCATAAGTTAGAATGGGCGTCACCTTAACTTTTAAAAAGTGACCATCGGCTGGACTGAAAATTTGCCATATTTTTTGTGAAGTATTAGTCTTTATCGGGCCAAAGTTTCAACTCTTGTTCTAAGAGCTGTTTCCCACTCCTCTCTGATACTAGCGTTAACCCACACTCCAAGATATTTTATCGAGTAGACTTGGTCTAGTAACTTGTTCCCCAAAAAGATTTTAAACTTGCCTTTACGATTCCCCTGTTGGGCACAGAAGGTCATTGTTGACATTGATTTTTAGACCATTTTCCTGTAGATAATCCTCTAGGCCTTTTAATCTTCTCTACAGGCCAACAGGTGTCCAATCAAGGAAAACTAGGTCATCAGCATACATGACCCAAGGGAATGGTTGACTATTCAAGATCAGAGGATAGGCATTTATTTCCCTTTCTCTGTTTCCCAAATCTGACATATAGATATTAACATCGAAATGTTTCATTTTTTTCTGAGGGTTCCATCACCAGAGAGCCTGACCTGAACAAACGTTGCAGAATATAAGACTCTGATAGCGTCGACTAGATCCGGCAGGCAATTCCACTATAGGAGTTTAGCCCAAAGCCTCTCTCTGTCGACGCTATCAAAAGCATGCTCTAGGTCAATAAAAACCAAATAGGTTTTTGTTTTGGACCCAATTGCGTCCAACTTTAACAAGTTCAATAGGAACAAATTAATGTTCGTGCCTACACCCCTCACAAAACTCATCTGTCTGGTGTCCATCCTATTATTCGCTGATACCGAGGTAGTTAAACGACACAGGAGGATTGAGGCAAAAAGCTTCCCTAAGGGATCCAGCAGGGCCATGGGACGGTAATTTCCCAGGACTGATCGGTCTCCCTTTTTAAATAATGGCACCATGACAGCGTTTCTCCATGTGGAAGGAACTTTATTTTCCAGGATATTTGTGAATAGTAGGGAGCAGAATTCAGCCAATACCTCAGGATTACATTTGAGGATATCGTTGCATAGACCATCTCGACCTGGGGCTCTTGATGGTTTGAGTTTCTTAATCAACATCAGTACTTCATCTTTGTTAACCTCAATTTGCCATCTCTGCGTTTGCTCACCTTGCGGCCAGCCTCGATTTCTCACCCATCTAGCAAAGAGGGTTGAGAAATGAGAGACCCATGCCTCCTCCACCACTGCGGTCGTCAGAAGGTGTGGCTGCCTAGACTGGCCATTTAACAGAACCCACAGGTTGTGCGTATTTTGTGCGCAGATTACCCTCAACATTTTGGCATTGTGTTGAAGGCGCTGGGTTCTTGAGTACACTAGCCAATTGCAGTATTGTTTCTGTTTTTATGCTCAGAATCCTTTCTTCGAGTGGAAGATGTTTCAGTTTTTTTTAGATCCGCTCGATAGATGTTTCTGGTAGCCACTACCCCCATGATGTAGGTATGGTCGTTTTTAGTGTTGATTTTTGGATCTTTTCTGTCTCCAGTCCTAAACAGCTCCAATACCAAATCATAAACATTAGGTTCCCGATTTTATTTTTAGCAGTGCATGTAGATGTGATTCCCGGGACATCCTTGGGATAGATTCGGAATCTGTTTTTCCCATTAACTGGGTGCAAGCGTGAAAGCTTTGTTGTCGTCCGCGTTAGTTGTTTCCCTTTCCATGTAAGGGTGACCATATGATGGTCACTACTATCTGTAGTCACTACCGGCAGGGAGGCAAGGGAAGACGATGTTTTAAGAGGCAAAAATATTATCTAGATATGCTTTTGTTTTTTCTCCTCGCCAAGTAGGGGAGGCTGGGATATCAACTGTTAATTGGCCATTAAGGAGATGGATTGAGCGTATTTGAAGTTTTTAGCCATGTACCAGCCTTCTGCGATATTAACTTGTCTATAATCGATAGCCCTTTGCATCTGTGGTCTAGTTTGCATTTAGAAAGCCTGCCTTATAGCATATCTGTGGTAGTTGCATGTAGAAAGTCTGCCTAATAACATATCCGTGGTCTAGTTCGCATTTAAAAAGTCCGCCTAATAGCATATCTGTGGTAGTTGCATTTAGAAGGTCTGCCTAATAGCATATCTGTGGTCCAGTTTGCATTTAGAAAGTCTGCCTAATAGCATATCAGTGGTCTAGTTTGCATTTAGAAAATCTGCCTAATAGCGTTTGAATTTAGAAAGTCCGCCTAATAGCATATCTGTGGTAGTTGCATTTAGAAAGTCCACCTAACTGCATTTCAGTGGTGTAGTTCCATTTAGAATGTCTGCCTAATAGCATATCTATGGTCTAGATGCAGTTAGAAAATCCACCTAATACCCTATCTGTGGCGTAGCTGCACCTAGAAAGTGTGCCAAATAACATGGTATTTGCATTTAGAAAGTCTGCCTAATAGCATATCTGTGGTCTGGTTTGCAATTGGAATGTCCACCAATAGCATATCTGTGGTGTAGTTGCATTTAGACAAGTCTGCCTAATAACGTATCTGTGGTCTAGTTTGCAACTAGAATGTCCACCAATAGGATATCTGTGGTGTAGTTGCATTTAGACAAGTCTGCCTAATAACGTATCTGTGGTCTAGTTTGCAACTAGAATGTCCACCTAATAACATATCTGTGGTGTAGTTGCGTTTGATAGTCTGCCTGATAGCATATCTATGGTGTAACTGCATCTAGATAGTCCACCTAATAGCATATCTGAGGTGTAGTTGCATTTAGAAAGTCTGCCCAATAGCATACCCGTGGTCTAGTTGCATTTAGAAAGTCTGCTAATAGCATATCGGTGGTTTAGTTTCAGTCAGAAAATCTGCCCAATAGCATATCCGTGGTTTAGTTCCATTTAGAAAGTCCGCCTAATAGCATTTCCATGGTTTAGTTGCATTTAGTAAGTATGCCTACTAGCATATCTGTGGACTAGTTCTATTCTGAAAGTCTAAATAGAAACTGTGATATAGTTCTACTTAGAAACTGTGAATAATCTCACCCGGTGGTATATGTAGTTTTATCAGAAACTGTGAATATAATAACCCTGTGATATAGTTGAACTCAGAAACTGTGAATAAGCTCACCCTGTGGTATAGGTAAATATCAAAACTGTGAATAATTTCACCCTGTGGTATAGGTACATTTCAAAACTATGATTAATCTCACTCTATGGTATAACTGAACTTAGAAATATGAATAATATCACCCTACGGTATAGTTGAACTTAGAATATGTGAATAATATCACCCTGTGGTTTAGTTAAATTTAGCAACTGTGAATAATCTCACCCAGTGGTATAGATGAATTTAGAAACTGAATAATCTCACCCGGTGGTATAGTTGAATTTAGAAAGTAGGAACTATCACTGTGGTACAACGGTAGTATAGTTAATCATAGAGAGTGTGCACAACTAACATCCGGTAGTGTAGTTGAAGTGGGAAGGTGTGAATCGAAATCATTCAACGTCAACTATAACACAGCTCAAACTAACCCAAACCATGAGTCCTCCCAACCCACCTAGGTCCGCCGAAAATAATCCCCTCGCGCCCGCATCCCTTCCTGCCCGCCCGACCTGCCACCCCCCTTCCCCAAACGACCCTGCCCTCCACCACAACCCCTACCCATCCCCTATCCAAACACCAAGCCAGAGGGGCACGATGGCGAGCCAACCATCCTAAGACCACTCCGCCTCCCAACCCCTCCCCTCCTCCCACTCGCCTACGATCATCATACCCACTGCCCCCACTACCCCGACTAACGCCCAACCTAACCTCCCAAGCGCACCCTGCACCGCTACCATCCACCCGCCATCCCCCTCATCAACCCCCACCATCACCCCCCCCCGACCCCACGCCTTCTCCTCCCTAAAAATTGCACGCCTCGCCCAGGCAAGAACAGTAGCTGCCTCCCTTTCCCCCTCTGACCCCCCCACCCTCTCTCACACACCAACCGCAACAAAAACACTGAAGAGAAAACATACTTGGTCTCCCTCAATCTCTCAGTACTCATCGCCACTCCTATCTCGACCCACCTCCTCATCCTCCCAATCTCGTTCATCACCACCCACCCCCCCTGCTTCACCCTACCTGAAACCCCTCTCCCTCGAATTCTCACCGACCACAACTGAAACTCCTAACCCCCCACACCCCACCTTCAAATCCTCTGACCCAAATCAACCCGTCACCCCAGTCCATCACCATCCCCCCAAACCCACCAACTCAACTGCCCACCTACTCTTCCCATCGACCACCAAGCAACCCTCCCCTCTAGCTCCCCTTTTTCTACCCTCTCCCCTCCCACCCCCACCTCCGCAACTCCCTCATCATTCTCCTGTACCGAAGTAAATTGCTTCCCTTTTAATGCCCAATCTGTAGCAAAAAACAGACACAACATCTTTGACCTCCTCGCCTCTGACAAACCGGACCTGGTCTTTATCACGAAAACCTGGTTCTCTGACGACTTCGCCCCTATCGCCAATGAAGCCTTCCCCCCAGACTACTCACTCATCCCACTGAACCGTCCTTCTAGAGGAGGAGGAATAGCAATCGGCTTCAAGTCTCACTTCCACGCCTCAATCATCAACAATCAGCCATCCATTCCTTCCTGTGAATCACTCCTCGTAAAACTATCCCTTCGCCCTTCTTTCTCCCACAGCTTCCTAATCATCCACAGGCCCCCTGACAACGATAGACAATTTTCAAACAACCTCTGTGACTCTATTGCTGCCCTCCAACTAAACCATCCCCCCCTCACCCTTCTAGGAGACTTCAACATGGCTTGACATACCCACCAACTCTATGACCCACTCTTTGGTTGACGGCCTAGACGCGATTAACCTCCATACCCACATAAACGGGCCGACTCACTATAAAGGACACACACTCGATGCCATCTTCAGAGCCCACAAACTGATACATCTAAACCCCCCCACCCCTATCATCTGGTCCGATAACTTCATTGTCTCTTTCACCATTAGCTCACCCAGGCCGCTCCCATTACCCAAACCAGAACCTCTGAATCAACGGAAAAGCTGGAAGAAACTAAGAATCCTTCCCGACCTAGCCGATGCACTCCTTCAGTCTCCTCGCCCCACCCGCCTAACCAACGAACCTCTAACCTCCGACGCCTTTGACTCATGGCTCTACAGCTCACTATTCCCTCTCACCACCTCTTGCAAACCATCAGTTCGCCATGGCCTTTTTCCTAGATGGTTCACACCAGAACTGAAGACCACTAAACCGCTATATAAATCCCTTGAACGCAAATGGCGGGACGACAAAACAGCCCTGAGCAGATCCTCCTTGGCCCGGCACTATTGCCTTTACAAGACCGAAATCGAAAGCTAAAAAAGCCCATTACAACTCCCGAATCGTAAACTGTAAAAATTCCAGCAAAGAACTTCACAAAATCATCGCCAAATTCACCAAAGCATCATGTACCACCGCCCTTCCCCACCCCCTCACAATCACTGTGAGACTCACTCTCTCTACACTTTTACACCACAGCTCTCGAAAGAACAAACTCTCCAACCAACAAACTAGCTCTCTTACACCCACCACACAATCCGCCCACCCTACCTGCCATCGCACCGCCTGAGACCGCTACCCAACCGACTTTCGACTCCTTCACTCCAATATCAACTGACCAATTCCTCAAACTTCTCTCTGCCCGCAAACCATCCGGCTCCCCGCTCGACCCCTGCCCAGCCACAACCCTCAAAGAAACTTTCGCATCTACCTGCGCAGGAGAACACGCAAGAAGCATCATAAATGAATGCCTCTCCTCGGGAATTTTTCTCGACGTGTTCAAAACTGCTCATGTCAAGCCTCTTCTAAAAAAAACCTTCCCTCGACCCTCTCGAACCCAAAAACTACCGCCCCATCTCAAACACCAGGTTCCTTGCCAAATTCATTGACCGAACCGTCTACTCCCAACTAAATGCCTTTGTGGAAGCCAACAATCTCCTAGACCCCTCTCAATCAGGCTTCAGAGCCCGACACTGAAACCACCCTAACTTCAATCTGGGAAGACCTTAAAAACACTGCTGATTCCACGGGATGCATCGCACTAATCCGTCGCGACCTATCCGCCGCCTTCGACACAACCACTCAATCCTCCTTGACCGCCTCCACTCCCTGGGAATCCGGGGAAACGCTCTCAAATAGATAGCATCCTGCCTCGACAATAGGAACCAAATAACCCTACTCTCCACCTATGCTTCCCACGCCCGCCCAGTCAACACTGGAGTCCCACAAGGAGCATGCCTATCAGCCCTACTGTTTAACCTCTACATGTCCACCCTTCCACGAATAATCCGCTCGCACAATATCCTGTGCTATAACTATGCCGATGACACACCTAATCCTAAAACTCCTGAATTCAAAACACAACTGCCAACCTGACCTCTCTTCCTGCCTCCTCGACATAGATCACTGGATGACCACAAACCACCTCTTGCTAAACCCCTCCAAAACTGAAATCATGGTATGTGGCAACACAGAACTTCTTCCGCACCTGCTACCCTAGCCATCTGCCATGGGCAATTCCCAGACACACCTCAAATTCTTTAAAACACCTTGGATGCACCCTAGACTCAGACCTAACCCTCTTCAAGTCCAAGTCAACAACGTTTCCAAGTCCTGCCACTACCACCTTAAAACTCTTAGGTGCATTTTTCCATACTTCTCCTTTCCCAAAAGACTCTCCGTGGTCCAATCAATTGTTCTGTCAAGACTGGACCATGCTAACCCCCTCTACCTCGGAGACCATGCGTACCAAGTGACTAAAATACAAAGAGCACAAAACGCTGCAGCCAAACTGCTACTAGCACTTGGCCCAAGAGATCACATCTCCCCAGCCCTCAAAACTCTGCACTGGCTTCGGTTGCCCGAAGGGTGACCTTCAAAACCTTATGTATCTCTCACAGAGCAATGCATAAAACCGGACCTCAATATCTGCAAGACAAATTAAAAACCTACCATCCTCCACGCACTCTAAGATCAAGCTCTGCCAGCCTGCTAGTCATTCCAAAAACCAACTCAGTCTGGTTAGGTTAGGCGGATCATCATTCTCAGCCCTGGCCCCCACTTTGTGGAACGCACTTCCATCCCACATCCGACTCACCGAGGACCTCATGTCTTTCCGCAAATTACTGAAAACATGGCTCTTCCCCTAAGAATCGACTCTTAACCCAAACTGGATAACAGCAATCAATGACCTTAGCCCAAAGCTGCTTTATCATAAATAACAATCCAACACCACGATCCGAGCGAGAAATCGAAAACTAATATCCGCCAATGTAAATTAAAAACGGATGAACTGAATAGAACGAGTGACGTGGACGAAATTAGTAAAGGAGAGGTAAGGAATAAACTGGATGAAAGCAGTGACGTGGATGAGTGTGGATGAAGTTAAGGAAATGGATGAAATCAAAGAAATGGAAGTATACACAATGAGAGGAAAAAAGTGGACGAGAGGATGGAAAGGAGGAGTACATGAGACGGATGGTGTGCACGGAATAGACAGAGTACATGGAACGAATAGATGACAGAATGACAGAGTGCATGAATGGAACGAATGGAATAGAAGTGGATCGAGTTCTTGGGACGGGTGGAGTGCATGGGACGGATGGAGTGCATGGGACGGATGGAGTGCATGGGACGGATGGAGTGCATGGGACGGATGACGTGGGTGGAGAGGACGAAAAGTGTGGAGCAGACAGAGAGTGTGGAGCAGACAGAGAGTGTGGAGCAGACAGAGTGTGGAGCAGACAGAGAGAGTGGAGCAGACAGAGTGTGGAGTGGACAGAGTGTGGAGCGGACAGAGAGTGTGGAGCATACAGAGTGTGGAGCGTACAGAGTGTGGAGCGTACAGAGTGTGGAGCGTACAGAGTGTGGAGCGTACAGAGTGTGGAGCGGACAGAGTGTGGAGTGGACAGAGTGTGGAGTGGACAGAGTGTGGAGCGGACAGCGAGTGTGGAGCGGACAGCGAGTGTGGAGCGGAAAGCGAGTGTGGAGCGGAAAGCGAGTGTGGAGCGGACGGAGAGTGTGGAGCGGACGGAGAGTGTGGAGCGGACGGAGAGTGTGGAGCGGACGGAGTGTGTGGAGCGGACGGAGTGTGTGGAGCGGATGGAGTGTGTGGAACGGATGGAGTGTGTGGAACGGATGGAGTGTGTGGAACGGAGGGAGAGTGTTGATGGAATACTTGGAACAGTTAGGGGGCATAGAATGGACATTGTACAAGAATGGTTGGAATGCATGGAACGGCTGGAGTGCATGGGACGCTTGGAGTGCATAAAACGGCTGGAGTGTATCAAAAAGGCTATATGCATGAAACGGCTGGAGTGCATGGAACCTTTGGAGTGCATGGAACCTTTGGAGTGCATGGAATGCATGGAGCATGAAGGCGCTCAATCTCAAGAACCTACTGAAAACCACCATATCACTCAACCACGCTCACTCTCTTCTATACATCACCACTCAACTGGAACACAGCGATACTATGACACATTCGGTATAGCTGTTCTCATACCAACACCTGCCACATACTCCCCATCATCCTAACCAAACACAGCTGGCTGCGGACCCGCCAGCCTAGGCGTTCTCCTCAGGCCTAACGCAGCCACAATCAGTCTGGTATCACCCTGCCAGAGCGAACACATACTCCTGATCTCCCAACCACCACACCTACCGCTAAGAAGCAGCTATCATACGAGTGCCACACCTGCTGCACACATATCCGGTGCATACACGCACCTTTTGACTCTCTCTCTCTCTCTCTCTCTCTCTCTCTCGACTGACTTGAACTACGGTTCCCGAGGACGTTCAACCTACCAGCGCCTTGAAATCATACCAGTGGTACATGAGGCGCTATATAAATGCAAAGTAACATAACATAACATAACAAAATAGTGAACATTCAGGTCACCACACACAATTACATCAGGGGCATTAAAATAAGCAAACAAACTCTCCAACTAGCCCAAGCATACATCAATAGATGAAACATCAATTACCTCCTGGTTCCAATAAAGGTTAAAAATCACTAGGGGCCTAGATACACCCAGCATTGTGTTGTTATAGTCCACTATCACTATTTGTGTAAACGGGCTGGGGTTCAATACTTTTATCATAGTCAGGCAACTGTCAGGATTTGAGGCCTACTCCCCTTCCTCCTCACCTGAATCTTCTGTGGCGGATTCCTTCGCATTCGACTCTGTCTTCTTACGGTCCTTCCTCCTTATAGGAGTCTTGTCCTTTGGTGTTTTGACTTTCTTTTCGTGTCGATAGGGTCTGGCCACTCCGGAGGCCACCTTGGCAGAGATGGAACCCTGTCCGCGGGGACCCCCAGGGGGCCAGTCCTAGTTCCAGGGAAAAAGCACGAAGGCAGAAAAAACCCTGTTTCCAGATGGGTTCTATTAGGGAGCAGTGTGTTCCCTTCACAATGCAATGGAGGTCTATTTTCAGCTGAAACCGAATGAAGTCAGACTCAAACTCCGATGGTGAGAGTCTGTTAAGCTCGGCAGTGACAGTCGGGCTTCCGGAAAAGAAGTAGGAGGTACCTCTTCAAATAGATATACACAATAGAGGCACACAGAGGAAAGAATCAGGAACCCAAAATAACAAATAATAAGTTCAAGGAATGAAAGAATAGACAGGAATGCCCGTAAATAATAGTGAAAAGATGGTAGGAAAAGAAGAAGTATAGAAATAGTGTGCAAGAAAATACCCAGGCCACAAGCAGAAAGGAAAAGGAATATGCCTGCTGAGCGAGAGTATGCTTGCAAGCGAGAAGTGTAGCAGCGCTGAGTAGCCGAAAGTCAGAAAGCGCCGAGCCACTAAAATAGAATGCTACGGCGGAAAACAAAGAGACATAGGAGGCAGTAGCTCAGGCAAGGCGGAGCCATTAGAACAGGCGAGGAGAAAAAAATATAAACAAGGTAGAAGTTGCAAGGCCCAGGAAACAGGAAACCCGGGAGAATACTAAAGGCGAGCACAGAAGGTAGGCACAGGGAAGGCAAAGGCAGCAGCAGAGGAGGAATGGCAGGGAGGAAATTCACGAACGAAGTTCCACACGAACCGCAGCGTAGTGTAACAGATACAACGCATCGGTTTGTGGGAGGAGCCAGAATTTAAAGGCACGGCCACCATATTGGGTGAGGACTAGAGCGCCTCGCAAGTCAATGCTTCCAGCGCTTCCAAAGCTTCCATTCACAGTTCCTGACAGCAACAAGCAGACTTCAATAAAGTCAATAGGCCCGATTAAGTTCTGCCGGGTTTCCCTTTCTTTTCAGGATTTAAGTATGCGATGTAGCCGTTGCATAACAGAACTGATCGCAGCCACGTCTCCTGGAAACAGAAGATGTCAAATTTCAATAGATCAGAATTTCCCTCCCTGAATAAATGCGCAATCCCTCTGGTGTTCCAAGAGCCCAGCTTCAACGGCGAGTTCAACACATCCTCTTGTTGCTAATTTACCCTTGGGGTCATTCGTGGGCTTCGCACCCATGCATCGTTCTTAAAACCACGCTGATCTCCATAGTTACTTACACTGATCTTAATCTCATAAACTGCAGTCCTTTCCTTTAGGTCAAACTTCACTGTTATCCTTAAATGGTCATCAATCTCAGTTGCCTGAGTTTTTTGTTTCGCATGTATTCCTGAATTCCACTTTCCTTCCTTCACTACTCATGTACTTGAATTTCTTACAAAGCATTTTCCCCCTGGATATGAGAATTCCGTTGGACCATAGATTGTAGGGCTCTGTATAGTCTTGGATAGTTCAAATCCCAAAGGAAGAAAGGCAGCCGCCGTTTCTAAGAGTGCTGCTTCAACCAATGGAGAAAAGAGATGCAGGATGACCCAATCGGTTCACCTTTCTTCCACAAATTGCATTATTTTGATATAATCCGAATCTATAAATCTGAGCTTAGGTATGTGGCAAAAAAGCTTCATTACGTTGGCTCGATTGAAAATCTGTACATCCTCCGTTCTCAAGAGACGTTCAATCACTACTATGTTATCCTTTAAAGGGCTTTCACAGATTTTGGGACGCGTTGAGAGTTTTGGTTTATTTTTTTTGTTTCTTCTCTGTATGTATCAGAAGCCAACTCTTGCAGGTGTTTAAAGCAAAAGAGATTTCAGGACTCAGCGCCAACAAAATGTATGTTGGTTTAATTGTGTTGCATTGTCACACATTCAAAAACAAAAAAAGCCCATAAACGATAACATGTCGGCTATGCTAAGCCTTTTTCAAATCTGGGCTACATAGTATTGCACAGCACATCAACATATGCATGTGATATTGTTTGCCATAATTAAATCAAATTTAATTTACAGAAAGGTGTGATATCAGCATAAATGCAGTGGAAAGGTTAAAATAATTATTACAAGGACATTATTCCATCATGCCACAATACAGATTATCACATCAAAGTATTGATAAAAAGACAGAAAAACAAGGGTTGGTTAAAGGGAGGATACAATGGTATAGAAAGACACATCAAATATGTACATTGTTTCAAAAATCAACCAATGAAATAAAACAGTGGAGAGACAACACAAAGGAGAGAAAACCGGAAAGTTAGTAATTACTAAAGTTGATAGTAATTGAGCCAATATAGGCGAACGGTCAGCGTATTGCCCAAAGCTGTACTCAATGATTATGCTTACCCGTAGTAGTATGAGGTATTGGTATAACACAAAATGTTGATTAGGTTCTCATTCTAAAAGATAGCATTCATGCCGAAATGTCCTATATTAAGTGCAAATGACGTATTGTATTGTCATGTCTCTGCTTAGTGTTAATCACAATATGTACGAAAGTATCCGTGGGCTAGGGTGTGATGCGAGTACATAAAAGAACGAAGGTTCCGTGTACAAAGGATGCGTCCCTCGTGGCGTTTTGTTCAAAATTTGCATGCAACCAAATCGCAAAATGTCTTATCACACATCAGAAACACTGTGGTTTATGGCTTTCTAGCTAAGTATCCGCATTCACAAGTCTACGTTTAACATGATCCGTTGAACAAACAAGCATTCAAAGACCAGAGCTCTCGCCGGCTTATCTTCACTCTACGAACAGGCAGGCACACCCGTCGGCAGAAACAGAATGCCGACTGCGGGCGCCATCTTGTTATCTCTTTCGTGTACGATGTCCATGGCAACGCGTGTAACGTTGCCATGGGGATCTGCGTCTGACGGAACGCTTGGAAAACGTCCGCCGTGACCTCAAGTGTCACTAACTTCCCACCATCTTAGAGGTGATGGCCACCATTGCCAAGGCGGTCCCTGAGCCGCTACTGACTATTATCACCAGTTGACATTATGTAAATTATCTAGCTCATGCTGACTCTGTCAAACGTGAATTTGTAGGAGTACTATATGCAATGCAAGAAAAAGAGTTAGGTGCGCACCGTTTTAAACAAACATTTATAACAGTAGAGGTACGGATTTAGCACCTACAATGTAAAACTCCAGACAAAAACAGTTCACATTCAATAAGGTGTACAATATTACAAGTCTAAAAGTAATAAAGAGGTATGTTGCAATTGGCCAACACTACAAAAAGGAAACCATTTCATTGTCACTGTTAAGGCCTGTGGCTATAGAATTGAAATAAAATATTGTTCGCGCTTCAGCTTTTCTCAATGCTTTCAACCTGTCACCACCCCTTTTATTCAAAATCACTTGCTGTAGACCAATAAATCTGATCTCAGATTTGTTGTGCAGTTGATGTACCTTCTGCCAATGTTCTGCTAGTGGGATCGATGGGTCCTGGCTGCCAATCTTTGCCAGGTGCTCACATATCCGGATTCTCAAAGCTCGCTTAGTACTACCAATATATATTCTCTTACATACGCAAATGATACAGTAGACAACAAATTTTGTTTTGCAATTAATTCCCTGTTTGATGGTCCATTGTTTACCATTGATATCTTCAAACTCCGTAGTTGGGCCATGCGCATATTTACACTGCGGGCATGTGCCACATTTTCTAAAACCCAAGTCTTTTCCATGTAGTCATGTGCCTTGATAGTCTTTTGTAATGTCCGGCAGCAGGGATGGACTAAGGATGGACTTAAGTGTGCTCGCTCTTTTATAGATTATGCGTGGATGCTCACCCACGAAGTTGCAGATGTGATCATCCAATTTGAGTAGGTACCAATGTTTCTCAAGTATTTTCTGTATTTTCTGGTAATCAGAGCAATATCGGGTAATGAAACTGATTGCCGTGTTCGAATCTGTGTTCCTCTTTGGTCGATATCCCAAGGTATCTTTTTGCTTCATAAGTTTTGTTTTCTTGTATGCCCTTATTACAGATTTGTTTGAGTAACCCCTGTTCCTAAAGCGTTGTAAAAGAGTACACTCCTCTTTAAATTTATCTTCATGTTGGCAGTTTTGTCTCGCTCTAATATATTCACCTAATGGTATATTGAATATGGTTGCGTGAGAATGACAGCTGCTCGCATGCAGCGTCGAGTTCACTTCTGTTGGTTTTTCCTAAATGTCCATGTCTGTAGCTTATCGCCATCTGAATGTATTGTCAGATCTAAGAAATTGATTTCGTGTTGGTCACAAGCCCCTGTGAATTGTATATCAAAACAGTTCAAATTTAAAGCTGTCACAAAATTCTGAAAGTCATCTGTGCTTCCATCAATCATACAGAAAATATCATCTATGTACCGTGTCCACATCTTGATTTTTGTCCTGTAGAACAGTTCCGGGTAAACTGCTTTATCCTCTAGCATGCCCATGAACAGGTTAGCTAAGGCTGGGGCATACTTAGCGCCCATCGCCACCCCTTTAATGTGTTGGTATATTTGGTTGTCAAAAGTGAATACATTGAGATCCAAAGTAAGATGCAGCATTTCTTTGATCATCTGGATATGATTGTAATAGGAAGCTGATTCATTTCTGAAGGTATAGTCAATTGCTATCATAGCCCATTTGTGCTGAATGTAAGTATATAGTGCCTTCACATCGAGAGTGGCTAGCAGGAAAGTCTTGTGCCAAGTAAAGCTCTGTAATTTCTGTATGAGACTAGTAGAGTCCTGTAAGTATGAGTACAAAAGGCTGGTCCTTGGTTTCAGAATAGAGTCAAGGTATTCCGATATATTCTCTGTGGCCCAACCAATCCCACTCATGATTGGGCGGCCCTCTGGTATGGTATCATAATTTTTATGGATCTTGGGCAGGAAATACATTGTTGGAGTCACTGGTTCCTTAATTACTAGAAAGGCACATTTCTCATCAGTGATTAAGCCTTTCCTGTGCCACATCAAGATGTACGTTTCAACTTGTTCCAATGCTGTTAGTTTGTAGTTATCAGTTCTTGTAACGTAGCAGCCGGGGGTTGTCAGGTGGCGAGAAGCCATTGCTAAATAGTGCTCTCGATTCATCATAACGATATTACCCCCCTTGTCTGCCTCTTTGATCACTATTTGTGTATCTGATTTCAATGATTGAAGAGCTGTTTTTTCTCCTGATGTCAAGTTGCTGGTTATTCTGGTATGTTTGGTTGTGTCTTGATTCAGATTGTAAAAATCACGTGAGACTGCTTTATAGAATGTATCGATAACATTATCAGGTGCCAATTCAACATTATCAGGTGCCAAACCAACCAAGATTTGAAAAAGGCTTAGCATAGCCGAAACATGTTATCGTTTATGGGCCTTTTTCGTTTTTGAATGTGTGACAATGCAACACAATTAAACTAACATATATCTTGATGGCGCTGAGTCCTGGAATCTCTTTTGCTTTACACTGTTTATGGTGACGGTTAGGCTTTACTACCGTCTGGATACAGTGACCTGCGACATCTGTGTATTTGCTACATGATCTCATAGACATGGCATTCTATTAGGAATACAATATCGACTTCTTACCTTTGGGATTATAAGGCGTCGCCCCCCCCAGAGCAACGTATACCAAAGCCATTGTTTCCAGTCTTGTAGCGTTTACTTAGGGTTAGAAGACGTCTTGCTTCAAGAACGATGCTGTAGGACAGCTTTCTGCTTTGGCATTGTGTACGGGGCTTTGCGTTTTCATGGGCACAGGATCTTCCTAGTCATTTGCTTTCCCATCTGAAGAAACCTGCGTTGTTTCTGTTTCATGAACGAATTGTTGCGCCTTTTCGTCTATCTCCTCTTCAGAGATGTTAATAAGCAAATCTTGACGTTGATGTTCCAAAATGTTTAAGGTAGTAAGTTCCATGAATTTCGGGTTGGTTCTGAGTTATGTTATTTTTAAGTATGCCGTTGGGTCTCTCCGCGGATTAAGTAGGGATGCCGGCAGAGTTCTTGGGTACCTTAAAAAAGCTCCTGAGCTGGGTCCCCTGTTCCTTGTGTCTACTGGATGTTTGGTGAAAAATAGATGATGTTTTTTTTAACCACCGTGGATTGCAGTTTGGAGTTCTCAGTAGGGGGGGTGGAGGAGGAGGCCGCTCTGCATGGACGTCTTAGGGGCTACTTGCCCGGCACAGTTGCTGATTTGTGTGGCTGGATTTGGTCAGATATCTGGTTTAAAGGATGTTGGATTGCTTTTATTCCTTTCCTTAGGTAGCTTGCAGGGGTTCACCACGAGGGCAGATAGTTTAACTCTCTCATTTCTGGTTGTTTTTGGTGGATCATTAGACGTAGGCCTCAGACCCTGTCCGGCCGTTATGTCGCTATGCTTAGAATCGCTTTTCATATTACGGCTAAAATCTCTTGATCAACACCATTTCATTAGTTACAAGATTTACGCCATCATGGCTGTTTTGTCGTATTGCTCTCCTCTCGGCAGGTCAATCAGTCTGGCCTCTGCTGAACTAATCCTTCAGCTTCCTTATCCAATCTGGTTTGAATCGTAGCCATAAATGATTCCAAGAAGACTTGTTTTGAATGGATCATTGCCAGTAGTGTAGCTTGATCTTATAGTGCATCTACTATAGTTTTGTATAGTTTCATGAATAGAGATAAGGAGATGGATAGCGCAGCAATAACATTGTTTTAGATTTCGGCCATGTTCACTGGCGAAAGTCCTTAACGCACTTCAAGTTTCTGATTTGGTGTTTTAGATCACGTAATATTATGAGTGTATTACAGGCTGCTCTCATCCAAGCTACTTTCCGACGTGTCAAACCTAAAGGACCACGGCGTGACAGGTAGTACTTCTTGCATCTCACCTATAGAGGGTGCAATTGCTTCTAGGTCTCTGGGGCTGTTAAACATAACAGGGAGATCTGTCGAGGTGTCGACACTGATGTGAGGTCCGTTGTGGTGTTTCTTTTGCCAGAGTGGGTCACTACCACTGGGTTTGCATTTGGTATTGAAGCAGCACTGCTGGAGGAGCTTCGAAGTACAGAATAGTCACTTGGTGGCGAACTTTGATCAGTCTGTTTGGTAGTTGTCCAAACACATCATTTCGCCTTTTCTGGTTAATTATCAGAGACCGTATTTCGGCTATGTCTTGTGACAATCGAGCAGCCATTTCCGAGAGGCATTTTGTTGGACTCTTTCTTCTGATGAAGATTAGGATCAGCAGGTAGAGATTGGGAAAAGTCTGACTCTCCCCTCCTTCGTTATGATGCCCTGGCCCACCAGCCTCGCGATGGGCCCCAGTCCCTGTTCTGTTACGTTGGCCGGCATGGCAGCTGGAACGATCATCACCGGTCTGTTGCCCGTTTCGGCATTCTGCAATGTAATGAGGAGACTGGTGTTGAAGTTACCCGCAGAAGTGGGAGTCTTCCGGTGTCCAAGCTTGCCCTCGTCACCCCTACCTGCTTCCTTTTCCTTCAAGGTGAGGATCGGAGCACCGGGACTGAACTGGGACTCAGCCGAAGGAACGCCTTTCCTTCCTGATCCACCACTTAAGGCACTATTCTGACCTTTTCCGGACGGCGCTTCTCCTTCGGGTGGATATTCCATGCTTCAGCCCTAAGAATCGTCCAACACGGGCTGCATGTTGATTTCTTCAAATTCCTTCCAGTTACTGGGGTTTTGTGGGGGGAACTGGGCAACACTGAGTTGAAACTCACCTTTCTCCTCAGGGAGGCCTCCTTATCCGTGTCCAGTTGAGTGCCCAGGTCCGGACCATCTATAATTACAGTAGCTGCATCATGGAGTCGCGTTCTCGGGCTGGTGAAACCCATATGGCCGCCCCACCAACGCCCTAACTCAACTCAACTCCCTGCCAACTCACACGCCGGCACTACGCGCCCAGGTTGGATTTATATAGAATGTCGGGTCTCCCACGTTAAAGGTACAGTGTAGGAAGCAAGAGGTATCAGTGTCACTCTCCGGCACTCCTACTCAACTCCTTGCCAACTCATGCGCCCAAAAGTTGGTAGAACATGCCCACTGCCCCCGGCCATAACTAGGAGATTGTCTATGTGACTAAAAAGCCACAGGAGCAGAGAGAAGGGGGATACTAGTTATCCCTTTGGCACTCCACATAAAATGATGTGTGCCAATCTCTCAGATTGTAATGTTTTAGGAGAGATACTAAAGAACTGTAGTTACTTGAGGATATGAAATCTCAAAGGAGGACCCAAGTATCCCCGGAAACCCTGCACAAAAGAGTTGTGTGCTGCCATAGTAAAATACAGATGCCTGTAAGGGCTATGGAGTAGACAGGCTCCATAGTACAGGTAGAATACAAAGAATAGAGTCCCAAAAGACAGAGCCCCCAAGAATGAAAGAGTGGAAAAAGGCTCCACTCATTCAGGATTTAAAGAACAAAAGTCCAGAAGTCCAGCAAAAAGTGTTGGGGGTCTCGCTAGGAGAGGGGATGAAGCATAAAAATTATAAATCTCCCTAACGGGTCCAGGCAAGGAGCAATGCGCTGTGATTAATCCAATGGAGCCATCATGGATTCCCCGGCGTTGACCTCCTCCCATGTGGCCAGGGGACAGCAGCCGCTACATGATCCTGACCCTAGTGGCGGTTATATGGGGGAGGATCACATGGGAGGAGACAACTACCAGGGAAGATGCCATGACTTCATTGGAGGAGTCACAGTGTTCCCCCCTTCCTCATGAGGAAGACCCTCTGATACCAGAGTTCTTAATGGACTATTGTCATTCTAGTCAAGCCCCCTCCTTTCACTGAAGCACCCACAACTCACACATGACACCTTTTGTTCTTGATGTCCTTTTTTGTGAAATCCGTGAGAAAAAACATGCAGGAGTTAAAAGCCCAAAGAAAGTTATGGACTTCAACTCCCATAATCACTCAGGTACTGAGACAAGGAGTATGACAAGGGAGTTTGTGCATATTGACAGGAGCTCGAAGTACAACATGCAGACTAGTTGTTTTTCTAAACCTGCAATGAGTGGGACATTTAAAAATGGCAACCACACTATGGAGGAGAGAGGTGCAGAAGGAGATGTTGCCATCCACGCTAAGGCTCCTGAATGCGAGGCACACAGAGCTGGTGAAGTGGAGAAGGCTGCCAGGACAGTGAGAAAGGCGCTGCGTGCTGTCAAGGAGGGCTGTGGAGACACCGGGAGCAGTGCCAAAGCTCCTGGAAGTCGGGCCGCTTGACAGGACAGCAGTCTTCAACCCAGGTTAGGGAAAAAGGTGGTGTATGCAAAGTGGAAGACAGATGGAGAAGCCATACCGCAGAAGCGCAAGCAGCATCATAGATGCTGGAAGAAACCAGTTAGTCTGCCGAAAGCAACTGGACACACAGGGGCGTTCTAACAAGCACACCAACAAGGGGTTGAATATGTAGAAGATTGCACATTTTGAAAATATACAAAAGCAAAGTTTGTTTGAATTCAGTCAAGGCAAAGTACAAATTCAAAACCCAATAAGAAGGTTTGAATGCAGACAACGCAAAGTAAAAAAGGCAGTTTGTTTGAATGCAGCCAAGGCAAAGCAGAAGACATGCATTACTTACCGTAATAGCATTTCTGATGATTGTATCTGCTTAGATTCACATGCTGTACATATGGTCCAACATCCAGTGGTAACCGCAGAGTATTGCGCCTTATCTTTCGGGGACCGAAAGGGGATGTCGGCACAGGCGTGCCTGTAACACTATCCCTATCGTGACATGTAGTGTACCCAAAATCCCTCATGTGCCGAGGTCCCTCCGATTGTATTTTTTATGCCATGAGGGAGCCCAAGGCAATTGTGAGTGAGTATATGAAGAAGAGAGAAAGTAGTAAGACGTCTATGTTCCTTCCACCCCGAACAGGGAGTTAGGGAGGGCACATGTGAATCTAAGCAGATACAATCATCAGAAATGCTATTACTGTAAGTAATGCATGTCTTCTGATGCTTGTTAATCTGCTTAGAATCACATGCTGTACATAGACTAGCGAGCAGTACCCAGAGTTGGAGGTGGGTTGTGAGAAGGAACAGTAGAGAAAAGATGTCTTAGTACTGCTTGTCCCACCGGAGAATCAGACCTAGAATTAGTGTCTAGGCAATAGTGTTTGTAAAGGTATGTACAGAACTCCAGGTTGCCGCTTTGCAAATGGACTCTAGGGGAACATTTGCAATGAATGCTATGGACGCCCCAGTGCCACGAGTAGAATGTGCTCTAGGCTTGAAGGGCAGCTCTCCCTTAGCAAGAGTGTAACATAGTGTGATGCATTTGACAATCCACCTTGAGATAGCGGATTTAGAGACAGGATCCCCTTCTCTACCAGCTGCCACTGAAACGAAACACTGGTTTGTTTTCCTCAGTGGTTTAGTTCTTTCCAGGTAGAACAGGACTGCCCTGCGCACATCTAGTGTGTGTAGGCTTCTTTCGGCCATGCTAGTGGGATTCTGGAAAAAGGTAGGTAGTTCAATCGATTGGTTCACATGGAACTTCGAGATGAATTTAGGCGCAAATCTGGGATGAGTGTGCAGAACTACCTTATCCCTGTGGACTGTAACAAAGGGGTCTAGAACAGAAAGGGCCTGTAGTCCGCTAAGCCTTGTGATAGAAGTGATAGCCACTAGGAAGGCCGTCTTATAAGTAAGGTCTTTTAGACTTGCTTTATGCATTGGCTCAAAGGGAGATCTCATGAGCCTGGTTAAAACCACATTTAGATCCCATCCAGGAGCTGGGTGAGACATGGGAGGATAAATCCTCTTAACCCCTTCCATAAAGGCCTTAATCACCAGTATCTTCCACCACAATACCTTTTGTTGTGATGTGGTGTAGGCTGAAAGAGCAGCCAGATGAACCTTTAGAGAACTGAAGACCAACCCTGTGTCCAACAAATGGGTTAGGTACAACACAATGTGTGTGGGTGAGCAATCGATGGGATTGACGCCCTTGGTATTACACCAGATGACAAAAGGTTTCCATTTGCTGGCATAGCAATAACGGGTGTTAGGTTTTCTAGCTTCCCTGAGTATGTCCATGCACCTCTGAAGGAGCTGTAGGTGTCCAAACTTTATGACCACAGGAGCCAAGCTGCTAAATTCAGAGTTTGTGGGCATGGGTGTAGGGTCTCCCCCCTGTCCTGAGACAACATGTTGTATGGGCAGGGTAGTTTCACTGGTGGGGAGAGAGACATTTCCATTAGATGAGTGAACCAGGGTTGGCGGGCCCACACGGGGGCTACCAGTATCATGGTAACTGGCTCCTGGTGCATCTTGTGCACTATCTTGTTGAGAAGGCGAGTCGGGGGGGAAAGCGTAGACAAATTTCCCTGAGCATGTTATCCAGAGACAGTTTCCCTTGGAGCGGTTCTGGGGGTACCTGGAGGTGTAGTCTTGGCATTGGGCGTTCTCCTGTGTCGCGAACAGGTCGATCTCTGGGAAGCCCCATTCTGCGAAGACATTGGACACAATGTCTTCGTGCAGACGCCATTGTATTCTATGGGCAGGGGGGAAGTCTCTGCTGAGCACGTCTGCAAGCAGATTGAGTTCCCCTGGAACATGTAGGGACAACAGAAACATCTTGTGTTTGAGAGCCCACATCCAAATGTTTTGGGACAGCTTGGATAGCCCTGGATAGTGAGTGCCCCCCTGTTTGTTCAGGTACTACATGGCTGTAGTGCTATCTGTTAGAATCAGCACTGTTTTCCCTTGTAGTTGCATCTGAAAGGCCTGTAATGCCTTGAACACCGCTAATAGCTCCAGTAAATTTATATGGTTGGACGCTACTTGTGGGGACCACACTCCATGCGCTGTCTGCTGAAGCAGGAGAGGCCCCCTCCCCGTGAGAGATGCGTCTGTCATGAGAGTGGGTTCCACTGCAGGGGTGGTGAAGGTTTTCCCCTTCAAGAGGTGTTCCCTTGACCACCACTGCAGAGAGAAAACGAGGGCTGGCGAGACAACTACCAGATCTTCCCATTGTTCGCTGGCCTGACACCACTGGCTGTTGAGCAACTCTTGCATGGGACGCATGCGCAGCCGCATGTGGGGAACCAAGTATATGCATGACGCCATCATTCCGAGCAAATCGCATGGCTTTGCGCACCATCACTTCCCGACTGGCTACATATTGAGGGATCTGAAAAAGCATGTTCTGAACACTCTTGTTGGAGGGGAAGACGAGGCCGTATTTCGTCTGTATTAGAGCTCCCAGAAATTGTTTTACTTGCCTGGGGACTAGACTGGATTTTTTCTCGTTGATAGAGAAACCCAGACTGAACAGAAGATCTACAGTCTTTTGGGTGTTCAAAAAACATGTGTCGTACGAGTCCCCTGTTATGAGCCAGTCGTCGTGGGAAGGCTAAACCGGAACGGATAGCCTGCGCAGGTGTGCTGCTGTTACTACCAGGACTTTTGTAAACGCCCTTGGCACTGAGGCGATGCTGAAGGGGAGCACCTTGAATTGGTAATGCCTGTCCTTTATCATGAACCTTAGATATTTCCTGTGCGCTGGCAACATTGAAATATTAAAATATGCTTCTTTCTTGTCCAATGTTGCCATGTAGTCCCCCTGTTTCAACAGTGGGATCACCTCCTGTAGCGTTACCATGCAAAACTTTTGAGGTTTTATGAACTTGTTCGCTGGGCGCAGGTCTAGAACAGGGCGCATGGTGAGGTCCTTTTTGGGTACAAGGAAGTACACTGAATAAATACCCTTGTTGACCTGAAGAAAAGGGACGGCTTCTATGGCGTCCTTTCCTAGCAGCACTTCCAGCTCTTGATTCAGGATCTCCAGATGGTCCGGTGAGAGGTGCCATTAGCGCGGAGGTCTGAATTGTGGAGGTCGGAAGAATTCCACGCAGTACTCGTGGGCGACCGTCTTTATGACCCACTGGTCTGAAGTTATCCCCTCCCATGCCGTGAGGAAAGATGGTAAGCGCCCCCCGACCGGGCGACATGGGAGGGGACCTGGATCTGATGGCGATTTCTGACCAGAGGCTGCGGCTCCTCTAGGGTTGGGGCCTCTATCTCGGGCTTTGCCGCGTCACTGACCTCTCGGTGGGTAGTATGCAGGGCTTCCTGATGTTTGTCCAGCATTAAAGTTTCATGTGCTATAGTTGTTCTGACTTGCACGGGACTGCCCTCGAAAGGACTGATGTGAATGACCTCCCCTTTGAGGGGAAGGTTTTTGAGTAATTTGTTGCAGAGACTTAAGAGTCTCATGCTCTTTTTTTGGCTGTTTCTAGGGCCTCATCGACCGCCTTTCCGAAAAGGTTAGTTTCTTCAATGGGTTTGTTGATGAGAGCGGTCTGTGTCTCAGGCTTAAAACCTGAGTTACGAAACCAAGCGTACCGCTTAAGTAAAGTGCCCTGGGCCAGAGACCTGCCTGCTGTTTCAGCCGTGTCCAGAGTGTTTTTTATTACATTCTGGTTTACTTTCCTGCCTTCGGCCACAATAGTGAGAAGCTTGGACCTGACGGGTTCTGGGACCTCCTGGTGACCTTCCTGTACTAGGTTCCATTGAGCGTCAGCATAACTCGCCAGCAGCGTAGTGTTATTCGCTATGCACGTGGTATATTCAGCAGCCGAGGTAATCCGCTTACCTAAGGCACACAACCTCTTGGATTCTCTATCCAGAGGCGGCTCCCCTTGCAGCAACGGGTACTCCTGCCCGTTTCTGGGTGGTAGTCACTACCAGGGAATTGGGGGTGGTGTGCCCTTTAATGTAGTGAGGGTCCAAAGGAGCTGGCCAAAATAATTTTTCTACTCTTGGGTTCACTGCCCGGGTCTAAGCTGGCGACACCAGGGAGGGGGGCAATCTTCTTTTAACAGAATTAAGGAGGGGAATGGCCTGGCCTGAGGTGGGTTTCTCCTTGAGAATGTCTTCTACAAAGTCCTGCTCAGGTACCGCCTCTTGAATAGTGATTTGAAAGTGATCAGCTGCGTTCCTTAACATGGTATTGAAGGCCATTTGGTCTTCTACAGGCAAGGGCTGGCAAGCCGGGGTGGACGGAGGAGAATCCAGGCACAGAAAATCAGTGTCCTGATCTTGTTGGGGGAGCATCCATGGGTCCGTCCCCACTTGCTGGGTTTCTTCCCAATTGTCCGTGGCATCCGCCTCGTCCTCATTGTAGCCCTGCAAGAAGGAAGGTTCTTCATCTCCACTGTAAATGTCCTGATATTAGCCATCTGAAAGATGTCTTCACGAGGGCTGATCTTCTTGGAAATGTGAAGCAGATTTAAGATTAGGTTCTCCACGAGATCTTTTTGGGGAAGGATTTTCAGAAAAATTGCTAATTTTTTCAAGACGATCCCTGCACCCTTCAAATGTCTCTCTTGTCCACTTAGAGGAACCAGAAGGGCCTACAGGTGGAAAAACGTTGTTTTCCGCCCCTTGATGCTGAAATTTGTCACTCAGGGTGTTGGAAAGAGGCTCTTTACTGTCCTCATAAGTCTCATGAGAATTGGGGCACCATGGCATATCTATAGATTTGTCCACGGCCTGCCCCATGTTTTTCAACGGAATAGGTATAAGCCCAACCGGCGAAGTAATTCTAGTGATACTGTGTTCAATTACTGCCGAATCGGTGCAAGTTAGTAGGTCCGAAGGTCTATCGGTAGATTTACTGGCCTAGCGGTAGGTTTTTCGCCTTGAGGCCTAGTTGTAGTTTTTGGGCCTACCGGGCCTTTCGGGACAGTCAGTGCGTCGAAATTCTGCGCTTCGACGTGTAAACCCGATTTAGGGGTAGCGCCCTTGTTTGTTTTGGAATGCCCAGTCGCAAAACGCTGCTGCGGATGCAGGGAAGGCGATTCATCTGAACGATCAGAGGAATCCGCCTAAATTTTTGACGGCCCTGCTGGCGCTTTCACCTTTTTCGACGTACCCGTTGAAATAGTGGAGGGGTTGTGTGTTTAGTGTAATACGTTGTTTGTACGCCCCTGTCGCCGGGTGTTGTCCCTGAAGCGAGACTAGTGTCAGGCCTTGAAGGGTCGGGGATGGGCGTGGCGGACCTACAAGTGTCCACCTCGAGGTCTATTACACCCACAACAGATGTTTGGTCATCAGAGGTGCCTCCGTCACTTTCAGCGGGTGTGGCGGTGGGGGAAGAGGGTTCTGCCAGCAACATACCATACGTGGCCCACCGCTTTACACAGCGCTCCTTAAGGGTCTTAGGCTGAAGGAGTTTACAAGCCACACACTGCTTCTCGTCATGATCTAAGGGGAGACAGGAGTTGCACGTCGTGTGCTCGTCCTTCCACGGGTATCTGACCCTACACTTAGGGCAGAAAATAAAAGGAGTCCTTCCCATAGCGAAAGGGAAAGATGACCAGACCTAGAGGGTAAAGAGGGGGAAAAAAGGAAAGACATAACGAAAATATGGCCACCCCGACCCCACTCTCCCTACTGTGAAGGCCGGCCAGAGGGCCCGGCCACATGGATGCTTCAGCTGCCGGATCCTAGGCACCGAAATCCACTACTGTAGACAAATCCCCCGCAGTCTTCGTCGAAGTTGTTCCTGCCGTCGAAGTGACTTAAAGGGGAATAACCGACAAGTCGGTTTAAGATAAACAATGGGCCTCATAACGAGTTTGGAGGTAGCCATGATGCTACCGGGTCCGGGTTCTGTGAATGAGGAATTACTGGGTCATTCCAACCTTGGAGGACCCGATATTTCCTCATTCACAATACCAATCCCCATTCCCATTTGAGCCCCCATAGGGCTCAATGGAAATGGGGATGGAGCTAATAAAGGGCCCGTTAATAACGGGCCCTTTATTAGCTCCTTGGTCCCCTTGCGGGACCCGCTAAGAACGTCTGGTCTGACCAGACGTTCTGCGAGGGTCCCGCAAGGGAACCTCGTAATAGGGAGGAATGGGTTTACCGGCACCATTACCGGTGCAGGTAAACCCATTCCTCCAACCTCGTAATGAGGCCCAATGTCTCTTATGTAAGAGCTCCGCTGTAGGGCGGCCAGTTATCTGGGCGAAAAAAAAACAATCTGAGGGACCTCGGCGCGTGAGGAATTTTGGGTACACTACAGGTCACGATAGGGATAGCGTTACAGACACGCCTATGCCGACGTCCCCTTTTGGTCCCCGAAAGATAATCTGCGATTACCACTGGATGTCGGACCACATGCACAGCATGTGATTCTAAGCATATTAACAAGCATCAGAAAGGCAAGATTCAATAATAAGAATGTTTGAATGCAGACAAGACAAAGTATAAAGGCAAACCCAATCAAACACAGATGCATGAGATGCCAATGTGGGGGAGTAGTTTGAGCAAGTACATTTGAGCAAAATATGCAAGTACATTTTAGCAAAATGTTACCACAGATAGATATGACAAGCAACAGATGGTATATGCTATTGTGGTATATGAAGGCGCTGTGAACCACATAAGAGCCCCGACAGGTGACTACCCCAGGCAGCTGAAGTTGAATCTAAGAACTGTGAAATGCGTAAGACCTCTGGCAGGTGGGATCTACATGATTTGGCTGTGGCAGAATGGTTTGCTGCGGCCAAACTCTGCAAATCTTTGACCCCCGTACCTCCAATACATCCCCCGACCCCACTTACCTTTTGCACGTTTGCTTTCTTCTGTCCCTCTTACACCGCAGGGTCCCCTTTTCTCTTTCTCCCCCCTCAGTCCCCCGCCTCCAATCCTCAGGAAGCATGGGACACCCCTGCTACTCCCCAAGGCCATCAATACTGAACATGGGAAGCGGGGGACACCCCCGCTTCCCATGTTTGCTATTGATTACCCGATTTGATCGAATTTACACTTTTGGCTTTGAGCTCTTTTTCTAACAATAAAGACATTTCCTTGCACCTTTTGCTGTTTGTTTACAAGTTTGAGGGTCAGGATAGGTTGTTTTGGACACAAGGATGGCTTTTCAGTTACTGACATCCTGAGACAGACAGATCATTAGCTTTAGTTTCTAGGTAGGGAAGTTCATCTATAGAATATGGCTAGAGAGACGTTTTTCCAACCCACTTTGATTTAATAAAAATGTCTTTAATCAAGAATACAACAACCTTGTGTCCATCTCTCATATCTGACACCTCACACACAACAGTGCAAACTAATCAAATTGAGGGACTATTCTGTTGCTGAAAAATGACTTTGCCGAATCCTTGCGAAGTATGTAGGAGGGGGACGGGACCAATGAGTACTACTTCTGAACCTTACCTTCTTTTTCGAAGACTTCCGGACTTGAGCTGCTGTCTCTTCTTCTTCCCTCAATAGGTCTTTGTACGAGCGTTTTTTTTCTCGCTGGGTCCTGCCCGCCGCCAGCCCCACATCATCCATGCCACAGGCACCCTCTGAGGGAGAAAAATAGATGTATGAGAAGAGATGGGAAGGGCAAAAAGGAACAATAGAAGATGTGAGATATTTAGAGCAAGAGTAGAGGGAAGGAAAATGAAATAAGCAAGGGAAGTAGCCAGAAGTTGAATACGGTGCATGAAGCTAAATTTAAAATGTTCTTTATTCTAAATATCATCTGAAAGTTTTCAAAAAAGGGGACATGAAAATCTAATAGATAAAAATTAACAAAATGGATGTAAAATCTATTTGTATGTACATCAGTTCCAACTTTTCTTCACTTTTCCCAAGTGATCATGCTATGCTTCACGCGCTCCCATCAGTCTTAGATTATATGAGTGATATAGTATCTGTCTGTAGTTCTTAGAAATATCTTGGTTGCTCTTGGCGTCTTTGTTTTACTGTCGTGTGGTTAGTTCTTGAATGTCTGTCATTCAGTCCTTTTGATTCTCTGGTAATTATCAGTGTCACTGTGCTACTGTCAGTGGAGGTTCAGAAGCACAACTGTCAAAATTCAATATCTGAGTAGACATCAGCACCACTGTGTTACTGCTCTTGGGTTCTTTGTAACAAATAATGCCCCATGTACATAACTCATTTTTTTGAGAATGATCAATGCCACTGAACTGGTGTTACTGGCGTGTTAAGGATCACCATTCTTAGCTTTTCTTGATTTGATATCTTCTTTTTTTATTAATCTTTTCTTTAAACAACAGCAACAAACATTAGTAACTTGCGCAATACAAACCTCCTTCCCCCACCTACCTTATCCCCCTCACCCCAACACCACACATGGGCCATATCACAGACCCCCTCCAAATGACCCGAACCAGTCCCGTTTCAAAAGGTCCCTGTCCTCCCAGTTACCCTGTGTTTTCTTCCCACCTCCCACATATTTTCAAGTATTTCCCCAGTATCCCTCTCGTCCGAAATACTATCGTTTCCATGCTCCGGCAATGGTCCGTCCGAAGTGACCACTGTTGGCATGTCTCCGACCTTTTGACCACATCGCCGCGATTTGCGATCCATTTTCTTTCCCAACTAGTCCCTAACCTCTGCTAGCATGCAAGAGCAGCATTTTGGGGTCCTTGGGGACTGCTCTACCTAGGATCCTGGTCGTTAGGCAAGATTGTATGCAGTACCCTGTGGGAGAGTGCACCAGCCTTGTCCTCTTGGCAATAGTTAACCCAGTCTTTGGTATAAGCATGTACTACACAAGGGGTTGCAACACAGAGTTTCACAGTGACAGTTATTCAAATAAAACACTTACACACAAGGTTTCTTGATTAAACAATTATTAATTTATTTAACAGTCAGTTTAATAAGCCTTCTTTAGGAGGGAGCAAATATATGTAACAAAAATATACTTCAAAATACACACTCTGTTTCTTTAAATCAGTAGAAACCCTTTTGGGATGGCACACAGACACTTCCTACACCCTGAGGTGACTTTAGTAACTAGGACACTGTGGACACTAATATATCACTGGCACATCTAGAGCAATACTGAATTTGGTGTAAAAGAAAATGTTTTAGGGAATAAAACAATGGTTAACAAATATTCTGAAGCAGGTAAGTACTTTTGACACCTTCAATGCAAAGTAAATTAACCTTTTCCCAGTCCCACAAGTTATCTAATGTGTGACTTTTGTTGAGGGATAGTTAAAGCACAAAGTCAGAGGTAAGAAGAGTCTTTCAGGGAGCCAGGACAGGCAATGTTAGTTGAGCAAAAGTCTAGGTGAGCTGAAGCACTTATTGTAGGTAGATAAAAAGTCTTGCACAAAGTTTCAGACATTTTGTAGAAAATGAAATCACTGTAGGGCCACAAGCTGGGAGGTTTGTGAGAGGCAAAGCTGCAAGCAACTCTGCAAAAGCAACCAAGAAAAGTCTCAACTGAGAGCAAGCAAGGCTACACAACAAGAGGTTAAGTATAGCTTGGTTTTACAGTACCTTTGGTTTGAAGAAATTGGTTCCAGCTGGCTTCTGTTGCTGTGTATGTCTGCAGATCCAGTTGTCCCTGGGCCTCAGTCGCTGGGACAAGAGGGAGGACGTCTGGAGACTCCTGCACTATGAATAGGTCGGCGGCAGTAATGGGAAACCTTCAGATCAGGAGCACTTCGCGGTTTCAGCTTCTCGCGGCTCTTGCAAATAGCACCACCGCAGTTCTCGGATACCTTTATGGACATTCTTCGCATTTGGTGTCCAGCGCTCTGTTGAGGTGCCTCAGTCTTGGTCAGTCCTGCTTCATGGGAGTCCGGAGGACCTTCCTGGAGCTCTGGTCCAACTTAAAAACGATGCACTCGATCTGGTGTTCCACTCCCTGGCAATCGGTTCCTGCAGCAGCAATGGAAGTACAGCCAGCTCCGAGAGGATGTCCAGACGAGTTCGCTTTGGTGTTGATTGGTCCCACCAACCCAAGGGGAGAAGTCATCCGTTGCAGGGCTTCTCTTGTTGAGGCAAATTCGGAGCTTCAGCAATGCAGCAGGGCGTCACCGGGCAAACCAACGGTTCAGGAGTTGCAGCAAGCGTTTCTTCCAAGTTCTTCTCTGGATTGCTTCGTCCAATGGTCGACTCTGCCTTCAAAGCAAAAAGCCTCACCTTTTATGTCGGTTTCTCCCATTAATTTGCAGCCTAGCTGTTAATCACACAGCAAGGTGGCTGTCCTAAAAGGACGGCCAGCCAGCCAGTCACCTTTGGGTGAATTCCTGTAACCAAGGGGATTAAGCACAGGGATTTTCAGGCATCTCCCTCGCTTCCTGCCCTGCCAGACATGCTGCAGCCAGAGGCGGGCTTCAGCCATGAACCCTGCCAAAGACAGAACGAACAAAGGAACCAAACCGGGTTGGCGCGCAGAGTAAATCTCGAGAAGGACCGTTCCAACAAGAAATGGCGAAAAAAGAAGACCGGGGCCATTTTGACAAAACAGGTACCCATGGGTGCTTTACTGCAGCTGCAATTGCAGCCCAACGTAGAAACACTCAATGGTAGTAAAAAGTAAACCACTGCCACCAGCCATTAATTGTAGAAAGGGTAACATAAAAATGTTACATGAGAAACTAGACAAAGGGGATACTAAGTAACCCCTCCAGGACCCTATTGTAAGATAGTGTGTGCTGGGTCTAGAAAGTTACAAAATGTAAGTAATGTCAATTTCACTTCACTGCTCTTGGAAACAGTAGTTTCACCGAGAGTAGGCATTAAAACCTTTGGGAAGGGGGGCGTGGCCAACCGCCATGTGAGGAAGCCGTACCTTGGAGGAGCTCCGTGTAATACGCCCAATGATCCGCCGCCAACTAACGATAAAAACTGCAAAAACGCCTGAAAGTAGTCTCATCGGACCGTGAATGCCTGGGGAACTTGCAGCTGCGGCTTGGAGCGGCTCCGCTCCCTCATCCCAACACGGCGACGCATGAGGTGGAGAGACGCCGACGCCGGAAAATGGCGGCCGCATAGATAACCGCCGCTCCGCGGCCTGAATCGAGCCACCACCAGACCCGGGGAGCCCGGCCTCTGCCGCGGGGAGCGAGGGTCGAACGATCGGCACTGGCGTGCTGAGGAGGGGGGGCCGGCGCCCTGGTGTACCCGTTCGGCAGAACGGAGAGAGGAGCGTGGTGCCGGCCCGGCGCCCCCCCGATCGCCCGGTACCCCGGGACGGGGCTCCGTGAGGCATATCGGAGTGATCGTGAGGCCCGGAGGCAAGAAGAGCCGCTTGCGCTGGCTGGGACGCCCCCGCCACTGGACGACCCGCTGAGCGCCGCAGCCCCACAACAAGGTCCCTGACTGACAGCGGGAGGAGACAGCGGGACGACCGAAGAAGGGCGGTAAGGAGTCGGTGGGGGGGAGCGGAGATCTCTATCCCCCCAGCTTCCAAAACCGAGAGCCCTGCCCCGTAGGGCCTGGCACCAGGAGGCGGAGCGGTGCACTGGTGTGGGACGCAAACGAGGGCCATCGTGGTGGGCCCCAGAGTAAGCAGTGGCCTACAAAGGGTGTGGGCTCCCCCAGTGACCAGAGAGAACCGAAAATGAACGTGATCCCCCAGGGTGCCGAACCTGGGGCACCCTGGCTGTAGCGAGGGACAAGACACCGCGAAACACCATACCCCAGATAAGACACCAGCTGAACTGGGCATCGGGGGGCCGTTTCCCCCTGCCCTTTTAAACCAGCCCGGAGAGGCCTCCGCGCCACAAGCGCCCTAACGCTCCCACGAGACAGACCACCCCGACCACCATCCAGGGCCAACAAAGCACTGGGCAGGCCGCCACACCGCTTAAACCATGTCGGTTAAAAACGCCAGAAGCAAACATAGACAGACCACTATGGAATCCTTTGCCGCCTCTGGGGCACCAGGCCCGGATGCCACCCACGCCAGCAATGAGGCACCAAACGCAGAAGCGTCTGAACCATCGAATTCGCAACTTCTGGAGGCCATCATGACACTCCAGAAAACCTTGGAAAATAAGATAGACGCTGTGGCCATAGACTTGAATCTGCTACGACAAGATGTGCGATCCATTGCCAATAGAACAGACACCCTAGAAACCCAAATAAAGGAACACTATGAGTCCAAAGCTAAGCTCTCAAAGGAAGTGGACGTCCTTGTACAGAAAGTAAAGAACCTCGAAGATAGAGCCGAGGAGGCAGAGGGAAGGGCCCGCAGGAGTAACATCAGAATCATCGGCCTACCCGAGGGAATCGAAAGCAATGATCCCACGAACTACGTCGAAAACCTGCTTATACACGAGATTGGCGCGGGGAAGCTGTCTCAAGGCTTTACTATTGAGAGAGCCCACCGATCCCTAGCCAGACGGCCGCCACCTGGAAATCCGCCCAGGCCTATAATAGCCAAAGTACTGAATTATAAAGACAGGGAAGCAATCCTGGCCTTCTCCAGGCTGGGCGGCTCCATACAGAGAGACTCCGCCAAGGTCACCATTTATCCCGACTACACCCTACAGGTCCAGAGAAGCAGGGCAATGTTTAACCACACTAAAGCCAGACTAAAAAACGCAGGATTGCGATACATGCTCCTATATCCGGCCAGGTTAAAGGTCCTTCACAACAACAAGGCCCATTTATTCGATACTCCCGCTGAAGCGACCGAATGGATGGACAGAGCACAAATCCCAGACTGGGAACCGAAGCAGCACAAGCCTAAACCGCCCGTCCCATGAGACCGCTCACACCATCCCCTAGCAACATCTACCACATACTCAGAACTACTAGATAAAGAGCGGCAACCCAGATGCAACCGGAGCCACACCGACCACGGAAGTACTTCACACTTGTTACAATCAGGAGGTGAAGCCACACCCGCCCCAGAACTATATCTCTTTTTGGGTAATTACCCGCCCGTAGGGCACCTAGGGACTGAGGTCCATGGGGCAGAAACGGGAATGTCAGAACGGGGGATACCCCGCTAGACGAGTTATGTTACGAGTTCAGTTAACAGTTAATGTTTATGGGGACAAAGAAGACCAAGACCAACGAACACACCGCAGACCAATCCAACACCCAAAGATGCCAATGGAACTGATCAGATTCACTCGCCACATGATAGACCGCCGAACCAAGAGCCAGACGCCACTGGGCAGCCCACCCAGGTACTCTCACTCACACCACATTCATGGCTAATGCGATTAGAGTAATGACATGGAACGTTAGAGGGTTGAACAGCTATATTAAGCAACACAGAGTTTACACCTTCCTCAGACGCCACAAGATAGGCATTGCCTTATTACAAGAGACCCACCTGAACGCACGGAAATTAGCAGCGCTGGCCGGGGTGTGGAGGGGGACCCTAATAGGCACCAAGTACTCCAGCTACGCCAGGGGGGTGCTAATATGGATAGCCCCTAACATGCCCATCAAGGTGATGCACACTAACATAGATGACGAGGGTAGAATGGTCCAGATACGTTGCACTATAGAAGGCAAGGAACTATGCTTGGTCAACACTTATGCCCCCAACCATGACGCCACGGTCTTCTTTAGATCATTGTATACCCGATTGAGCCCAAGCCAGAATGGCACGGTAATATGGGGGGGGGATCACAACTGTACTCTAGAGCCACGCATGGATAGATCAGACAGTAAACATTCACAGCCCTCCCCGCCCGCCAAAATATTAAAGGCCCTTACACAACAATATGCCCTATGCGACCTCTGGAGAGCACAGCACCCCGAGGGTAGAGCCTACTCCTTTTACTCACCACCGCATGCAGTACACACTAGAATAGATAGCATACTGGTTAGCGACGCACACTTAGACGCGTTCGAAGACACTCAATACCTGGCCAGAGTGCTGTCGGACCACTCCCCTCTGATGACCACATGGTCCCTAACTGCGCCCAGACCCCCTATACCCACATGGAGGCTCCGGAGTGAAGCGCTACTGGACAAGGCATTCTGTGAACAGATAGGGCAATGCACATCCACCTACTGGCAAATAAATAGAGACAGTGTCCAGCATATCAACACTGCCTGGGAGGCATACAAAGTAGTGATAAGGGGAGACATGATAGCCGCTACAGGGGGCGCCCAAAAATCCATCACCTCCCGGCTAACGCGGGCAGAAGACGAGCTACAACACTTAGAGGCTGCAGCCTCATCGGACCCTGCCCAAATATGTAGAGCAGTCGAACTAAAGCAGGCCTGCCTGTTGCACTGGGAGGCGCTCGGGAGGCTCAGCTATGCCAAACACATAGAAAGAAGCCATGCCCTAGGCGACAAACCTGGGAAGTTGCTAGCGTGGCTATATAAACGAGAGGCCCCTAGACAACCCATCTGCCAAATCCGGGACGCAGCAGGGCTAGAAACATACTCACAAACGGATATCAACCGCACTTTTGCAGAATACTACCAGAAGCTATACACTGACCCTTCACCCCCCACTGACATGGCAATAGAGGATGTGTTAGACATCATCAGGCTACCACACCTCGAGGAACAAATGGCAGAGGCCCTGGAAGGCCTTGTCACCCCTGAGGAGGTAGCGACCGCCATTAGATCACTGCCCTCCGGGAAAGCACCTGGACCAGACGGACTCCCAGGAGAGTTCTATAAGACCTACGAAGATATACTGGCCCCGTTATTGTCCCAGGTGTTCAATGAGGCGTACGAACTAGGCTACCTCCCAGACACCATGAGAGAAGCAACCATCATCCCACTGCTAAAGCCCAATAGGGATGCCACAGACTGTGGGTCATACAGGCCCTTGTCCCTACTAAATGTGGACAGTAAGATTCTGACGGCAATATTGGCCATGAGGCTGCGCAGAGCCATCCCGATCCTGATCCACCAAGACCAGACAGGGTACGTGCCGGGCAGAACCATCACGGAAAACCTGCGCAAACTACACCATGTCATTTATAGCACCGAGGGTAGACGAGAGAAATGCGCAGTAGCGTCTCTGGACGCCTCAAAAGCGTTTGACTCGGTTCGCTGGAGGTGGCTCCTAGCTACCTTGTCAAAAATGGGGATGGGGCCTAGCTTTATTAAATGGGTTACACTCATTTACACTAACCCAGAGGCCAGAGTGCGCATCAACAAAACTTATTCAGACAAATGGAGGTTATCCCGAGGTACTAGACAAGGTTGCCCCCTGTCCCCAATGCTATACATCCTCGCCATCGAACCCGTAGCAGCATACCTCAGACAGGAATATGGAGACGTAGGCATCGAGATAGACGGTGTATCCCATTTGCTTTCTCTGTATGCAGACGATATGCTCCTCTATCTGAGGAACCCTGAACACACACTGCCCTACATTCTAGAGACCCTGGAGGGGTTTCACAGAGTCACTGGCATTCATATCAACCATAGCAAATCCTGCTTGTTCCCCCTGGCGGCCTTGTGCGAGCTTGCAGCCGACAAACTCCCTACACTAGAATTGAGATGGGAACCCACCTCCTTTAAATACCTGGGCATCGTGATCCATAGAGACCCTAAAACGGAACACATCCTCAACACAGTCAGGGCAAAGGAAGGCCTAGCGAAATCAATGGACTTTTGGGGCAGGCTGCCGCTTTCGGTGGCTGGCAGGGTGGGGCTGCTCAAGATGGTAGCATTACCTAGGCTCCTCTACCATTTTACCAACGTGCCATACAACATCCCACATCAATTCTTTACCGAACTACATAAGCTCTGCAGGAAATTCCTATGGCAAGAAGGAAGGCACAGAGTGGCCCTGGACACGATGCAAAGACCCTATGACAAGGGAGGCCTGAGGGTCCCCAACTTTGAACTTTACTATTTGGCCGGACAACTAAAACACGTGATCCAGTGGATGGCGGATGGCGCTTCTACGGACACCCGCCTGCTGCAGCCAAGCATCGCCCAATTACTACTGAGAGACCTGCTGTGGGTCGAGCCATGCCAAAAACAACAATACCCATACTTAGTCCAACTTGGAACTCAGATTTGGAAAAGAGCCAGTAAATCCATGAGCCACAAGGACCCCTACTCCCCACAGATCCCGATAGCTGCACTAATGGTAAACCGACCGGGGAGTCGGAAAATAATAAGAGATACATGGGAGCTGTGCGGCGTTGCCACCCTGGGGGACCTAGTGGATGACCAGAGCATTCTGACATTTGCTGAACTGCAGGAAATCTCTGGTTTACACACGGGTCAATTCCTTCTGCACAATGCCGTGGCGAAGAGGGTTGCTGCCCGCTGGCCATCTGTGGAAAACTTGGACATAGGACATGAAAGGATCGAGAGCCTGCTGGCGGCGGCGGAAGGGGGCCACGAGACCTCCAGGGTTTACGAAACACTGCTAGACAGTACTACACAGCACAGCCTCAAGTGTAAGGCAAAGTGGGAAATGGAACTTGGACAGCAATTTGAAGATGCTGAGTGGGAATCCATTACAAGATACCACAAAAAAGTATCTAGAAACGCCAGATTTCAGCTTATACAGTTCTACATAACAAACAGAGCGTACCTCACCCCGGCAATCATCTCCAGATTCAACGAAGCCAACAGCAGGGGATGCCCCAAGTGTAACGAACCCCACGCAGATATGACCCACATGTTCTGGGGGTGCCCCGCAATACAAACCTTCTGGACACTAATTAAATCCAAAGTGGCTGAGGCTGATGTTACACTGGAGGTGCATACGCCCACAGCATGCATCCTGGGAAGATACCCCAGGAACAGGAAAAACAAGCCACTGAATAAGCTAAAAGACCTAATGTACATTCTTGCAAAGCGACGCATCGCCATGTGTTGGAAACGCCCCCAGGCCCCGTGTTTAGTAACATGGTGGGAAGACCTCCGGAGATGGACACAGGCCGAAACAGGGGCCTGGGAGAACGCCCGAAACCAGCTAAGACTGGACACCTCTGCCGACCTACTCCAATGGGTGGAGCTCACTGTGACGCTATTCAGCCCCAAGATGGTGGACTCATCGAGTGAAAACACGATCACTGTGGTATAATAACGGAAAGGACCTTGCGGTGTAGAGCTAAATGGCCTTGCAAGTTGGGAGGGAGGGAGGGAGGGAGGGGCGGAGTAGGGGGGGGGAGTTCAAAAGGAGTTGTATGCGGCCAATTTAAGGCCCTGCTGTTGGTATGTTTAACTTAAATGCAATAAACAAATTTAAAAAAAAAAAAAAAAAAAAACCTTTGGGAAATCTAAGAGACTTCCCTGTGTCACTGCACTGAAGGTGCTGTGTGTCACAATGTAAAGATGATGCCTATGGAGTTTCTCAGACTCCTAAATCAAAAGAAACACAGAGGCCAAATCACAGAAAAATACATGAAAGAGTGGGAAAAGGTCTCACTCTCTCCAGGTTAGAAATTAAAAAGTCCTAAAGTCTAGCAAAAGGAGCTGGGGGCCTCTAAAGTAGAAGGGAATTAGCACATTTCTAAGAATTCTCCCCAACACTGGTCATCCTGCCAAAGACCCTATCCCATAGGGTCAAAATCAACCAGTATTCCCACGGAAGCTGATAGAAAGTGCTCCCTGCACTTCAGATACACGGCTGACTCAACCCTGCCCACCTTGTGGTGCCAGTCCTCGGAGTAGTTTATTCTATGTAAAGTTTTATATTGGGTCAACTTCATCCGTGAGGATACATTAACCTCCCTGGCCGCCACCATCGCTTCCACCCAGACCTCCCTCACTATGGGGCCCAAGTCCCTTTCCCATTTTTCTTTTAGCTCTGTTAATGGGAAGGCAGAGAAATTGTAGATGGCCTGGTATAGTATCGATCAGGCCTCCAGATAAGGTGGGTACCAGGCCTTTTTATGCATGAAAATCTTGCAAATACGCCAGCTTTATTATTTTTCTGGGTACATTTACACACAGGTTTAGAGCAGGGGGCAGAGCATAGGTCATGTTACTTGACAGAAACTAGGAGGCTTCTTTAGATTTTTTTCTACATGGATGTAATTGCAAGCCATCTCTGAAACAGAATGCATTTCTCTGAAGCCTTTCAAAAAAAGACCCTGCACACTATGATAAAAGGAATGGTTACTTTCCATTCAGCTTTAGAAGCACTGTGCATAATTTCCTCGAATTTTAGGATTGTATAATTAATAAGATTGAAAACTAAGTTGCAATTGAGAATTCATATTTTCTAACAAATTATGCTTTTTTTGCAGTAAAAGCAAACCAGTATTGAACAATTGCATTTTTCAGAGTTCTGGTGCTGTGCGCATAATCGTGCAGAGGCAGATCATTTTTACACTGTAATTTAATGTACACTCTAATTATAAGTGTGTAAAATGATGACTATGCACAGTCTAGATTACATCCATTCAACCTTGCAGTCAATGGGGTACATTACTATAAATGGTCAGTGGCAGCAGTGTCTTTGCTCAAGGGTGAGTGATTGTCATTACACCAATCACAGGTGTTCTAGCTTCTCAAATCTTCAAGACTACAATTAAATCATCTAAAACCTGACTCTCCAGGAAGTGCAAGCGCTGTTCAAAAACAAACAAATGAAAGTTACATTTGTAATTGAAATAGAAACTCAGCAAAACCTGTCCCAGTGATAATCCAGATAGGTATTTAACTTCATGTAGTGCTTCATAAATGGTTTGTCCAACATCTAGGTACTGTGATTATTATACCTCAGTCGATACTCAGTTAACCGACCTCTGAAGGATGTTAGCCAATAAGATAGCTCAGCCGGTTGAGCACTCATTGCTGCAATCTGTGCATGATCTGTAGGTTGCAGGCGAATCCCGGCAAGTCCAACTCAGCCTTTCATCCTTTCGACGTCGATAAAGGAGTACTGACTTTGGTTTGGTGATAATTGAGATAAACATATTCTATGTACAGTGTTTGGCCAAAAGCGCTATATAAATAACCATTTGATCATTAGATTAGATGTAGAATTTAGCCAGGAGTCATTGCCTCTCTGCACTGTTGTATCATATATTGGCATACCATTAGGTAGTAATAGATCCAGAAAATGAGAACTCATTAAACATCAAATGACAATTCTGCTATCGAACCTCAAACCAAACAATACAATTCATGTTTGCTTTACTATGCAATTGGCTAGGTTTTTGTGATTTCAACATTTAAATATATAAAGGAGAGATCAAATGGCCAGACCTTAGAAAAATAATGAAAGGTGTATTCTGTCACAATGCAGAAATCTGCTGCATAGTAATGATTTCCATACAGTTTGTGCATGCGTCGGCTGGATGTCGCATACATTTTACTCTCTTGCAAAGGAGAAAAGTCATTTTTACTCTCTTAAAATCACATTTACTCTCAAAGTTTAAAAACAGGGAGTAGAATACTCCCACCTCAAAATCTTATCTGGAGCACGGGTACTGATATCCCCTTCTTCTGCAGTGTTTCTGTGAGCAGGTTAATTTCCAAAGGACTGTGTTCTGGTAGGTCGAGATCCCCCCCAAACAGTGCCGTGAGTATGTGTGTCGGATGTATGTAAGTATATGCATCTTCTGGTCACAGGCCATATTTGCCTCTTAATGGTAATAATCAGAATTTGGCCTATGCCCACAGGGACACACGCTATGCATGATGGGCCAAGTCGACAGTGGCTTCTTGGACCTCTAGAGGTTTTAGGAATATCATAAGTAACCAAGCCTTGTTTGCCTTAATTTGACATAGTGTGTTTGCAGGAAACACTCTTGCAGGAGCCCCCAATTATAGAGGGCTATGAAGTTATACATATTAAAGCTAGGCGAGGAGAAAAGGGAAGGCTGTATGGTGGCCTAATTACTGCCATAAAACATTCTTCAGGGGTCAACATTAAGAAAATAGATCTGGATATATTCGACATACTGGTAGCACCTCTAGTTTGGCAGGAGTCTGAGGGTGGGTTGTTTAATAAATGTCTCTTGGTTAACTTTTACTTTAGCCCTTTGAAGGATATTTAGAGGAGACTTTGACAGCCCTTTCTTTTACCCTGTTGGGAGAGTTTCCGGAGGAGGGTTCGTCTGTTATAGTACTGGGTGAATTTAATGCAGAATGTCTGAATGACAAATGGTATATGGCTCCAAACAGAATAGCTGTTGCTTAAGAGGCCTGTGCTAGGGGCAAGAGAATTATCCAAGAATTGGAAGTATGGGATTTGACTATTCTCAATGGAAATAGATTAGGGGACACCCCCACCTCTAATTTAAATGGCAGAACGGGCCCTGGAAAACGACTTTAGATTATATTTTTGTTTCCCAGGACCTGGCATTAAGGGAGCGGGGGGTCCTCTGGTAATCAACCCTTTGTCTTTGAGCAATCACTCGCTTTTATTGTATACCATTGAATTGCCTGTGAAAATGAGAGGCGAGATGTGTTTGGAACTGGAAATAAACCCAAGAAAATGAGTGGTAAAATGGGCTCCGAGACTGGCCAAAGCTTTTCTGGGCGAGATTTTTAACCTGCCCATAGAAAGGATGGCTTTTTTATGTTCTGCAGCAGGCTTCCCGGAAGTAGTACAAGAAATTCTGGGTAGGCTGACTACGGAGAGAACATTGAAAAAAGGGGTGCACAAGCATGGATACACTTATGCTTTTGACCTGGAGATTCAGGTTAGGAAGAAGCAACTACACAAGGATGTAAGGAGGCTGAAAAAGGCTTCAGCAGTAGACTACAAAGGTGAAGGGTAGGACATTTCTGTTGTATATGAAGGATGCTGAAAGAATGCTGGCATGTATGTCAGGAAACAATGTAGGAAGATTTTGGCAGTTAATTAAGCCCAACGGTAGACAGGGGTATTTGCGAACCCATTCAATTCCTGAGGCCACTTCGGTTAAACATTTCTTGCAAATGTATATGAGCATGGGGGCTAGTACATGTTCAGTGTGGATGCAGGCCAGGTGGAAGGGGGCTCTTGAGTGGGACCTAAAATATATCATTTACTTGATAAAAAGGACTAAGAGGTCTAACGCTCCGGGCCCAGACGGCCTAACAAATTTAACTTTTAAAGATAACTTGTAGATCTGGTCCAAGGTGCTATCCGACTTATTTTCTAGTATTCTTGCCAATAAAGTGCTCCCGGGAACTTGCTCTGCAGCCACTATAATCTTGATTTTTAAAGATGGGGATAGGACGTCACCCTTGTTCTATAGGCCTATATCCCGTTTGGATGCCTCAAATAAAATCTTGGCCAAAATAATTCTTAAAGAGCTACAAAAATGGGTTAGGGAATCCGACATTTATCAGACTGGGTTCCGTCAGGGCATGGGCACAGCTTTAAACAGTTTTGTGCGGGACCTATTGGCTCAGCAAGCGAAACCCCATGCCACACCTGTATTAGTGGCCTTTTTGGATGTCAGCAAGGCCTTTGACCATGTAAACAGGGCACTGCTGTGGAAGAAAATGCACGAAAGGGGTTGCTTGCCGTCGTTGGTGGGTATACTCGAGACGCTGCACATGGGAACAAGAATTAGATTGAGGTTGGACGCACATGGAGGATACCCATCATGGATCCCGACAAATAAGGGCTTACGCTAGGGATGTGTATTGGCTCCTTTTCTTTTTTGCTTTTACTTGTTGGGTATTGCAGGCCACCTTGGTAAAGCCAACACAAATCCTCCTAGGCTGGGATCTCTGATAATACAATATGTATTATATGCAGATGACATTGTCTTATGTGACCTAACAGCCATAGGCCTGCAAAGAGCATTGACGGCAGTTGAAGAATTCTGGAAACTCTGGATTTGTCTTTAAATACAAAAAAGTCTAAGATTTTGGTTTTAAAATGTGGGAGAAAAAAATACTAAACATTTCCCTGGAATTTGTAATCTAGTAAACTTGAAGTTGCAGTATGCATCACATAAGATGCAGGAATTCATGGGCTCCATTGTTCTACCCAAAGTCACCCCGCCCCAACTGGAAGCTCTTGACACCCCCATCACATCGGCAGACATAGACTGCGCCATACATGCCCTATCACCGGGTAAGGCCTTCGGGCCTGACGGAATCGCGATAGATTTCAATAAAAATATGGTCGATGATATTGCCCCCAAATTAGAAGAAGTTTTCCCTTAAGCAACAGACAGAGGCCGGCCGCCAAAATTGATGTTGGCCGCAAGCATAGTGGTATTTCACAAGAAAGGTAGACACCCCGATGAGTGTAGTTCGCATCGACCTATATCACTCAAATTCTGAGGCAAACATGCATGGAAAACGACTAGCCAGAAAATAGAGTTAGTCCTGCCACACCTTGTACGCAACGATCAAACCGCCTTCATCTGTAAGAGGCATTCGGGGGATAACGTGCGCAGACTGCTACATATCTTTGCTGTGGACTCAGAACAGGGGGATGCAATCCTTACAGTTGACGCCGAGAAGACTTTTGACAAGGTCCAATGGGACTTTATGTTCCTCGCAGAGTATGACCTCCCTCCTACTCTTATCGAATTGATTTGCCTACTATATACTGAGCCGAAGGTTACAGTGATCACTAATGGTACAACATCGGCACCCTTTGGCCTTGACTCGTGCACACACCAGGGTTGCCCGTCATAACCCTTACTCTACGCCCTATCTATAGAACCAGTGGCAGTAAAATTGGGTACGGGCCCGCAGTGGGACAGTCTCTGGCGGGGGAGGGAAGACCATTGTGTCTCCCTCTATGCTGATGATCTCTTGCTGTATATCGGTAAGACCTCCCACCTCTCTCCCATGGGTACAGTATCTCCTACAGGAATACGGGCTGATGGCAGGATACCAAGTAAACTGGACTAAGTCCGAAATACTCTGTCATGCCGCGATCCTGGAAGCACTGGCATAGATGGAAGATCTCACATTAACTGAGACCTCGTTTCCGGTCTAGTCCTCACCCAAGATGGCGACTGCTACCTATACCTTTGTCTGTGACATCCCCACAGGGCGTTGTATCCACCCCTGGAAACTCACTGTGTTCCTACATCCGTTGCAGCTTTGCAAGCAAATCTTTCTCTCACTCTTGTTGCCTCTTCATTCCGCTTATGCCTACAGCCCATATTTCCGTTAAATCTCTGTCCGTCTCATCCTAAAGTTTTGCTCCACTCTCGGTCTTTCCTGTATTCTTTTGTTGGCTATCACCCGCTCGCGTTCTGTCCTTGTGAGATACTGTTTTCCTTTTAATCCGGCACCTCGCCACTTTTCGTTTTGCAACGGTATTGCTCATTATACCGGCTGCTTTCGCTTGTTCATTTTTCCTTGTGCCTGCTTGGAGCTTCATATTCGGTCCACTCCGCTTTTCCCTTTCATAGCAGACTGCTTTGGCTCTGTGTGCTCCGAGCCTTTACCTCCAATCTATATAGCTGATCTCTCTAGTCCTGCCTGCTTTCTGACTATCCTGAACTTGTCTCTTCACCTTTCTCTGTGTTCACTCTGCTATTTCTGTTTCTGCCTAGCATTTCTACCCTTCTCTCTAGCCTAGCTTTGTTGACTCTTTTACTTTTTTCTATACTTTCTTCTCTTTTACCTTCATCAGTTTCTTTTTGAGGATTATTTCCACTGGTATTCTGTATACTTTTATCCTGGTCACTTTGTGGCAGAATTCCCCCGCTGATCAAGTCATACCCCCCTTCTGTACGGAGGCAGATTATCAGAATTTACTCTACACTGTGGGGACTACTTTTGCTGCCTACTGGTTGTGAACCTGTTGTTATTACCTACAAGGACTTTTCATACCAACCCATCAGGGTTTTTTGGTGCTTGGAAGCTTTTTCCCCTGGCTTTGGGTGGGCTCCCTAGGGTTCCCTTTGGCTAGGTTTTTCGGATCCTGCCAAGGTGGCCTCTGGGGGAGCTTGTCCCCATTTGCACGATAAAATATAGAAGAAGACGGCTAAGGAGAGATCCAAGGAAGGCCAAAAACCACGACAAAGAATCTCAGAGGACTCTCAAGACAGCTCATCCGAAGACAAGGTGAGGAGGGGCCTCGGGAGGGTTCGCCGGTTTCGGACATACTCTCACTGAGACAGGACATCCCCTTGGATCCGGGAGAGGTGGCCCCCTTTCAGCTACCACCACATGGTGGAACATATTCGCACTGAACTGCTAATATGGGAGACTCTACCCATATCTCTAACAGGTAGAATAAACGTCATAAAAATTAACTCTATGCCCTAACTGATTCACCTGGTCATGATGATACCGTGAAGCCCCGACCCTAAGATGTATGAAGCCGCCATATCGAGATTTGTGGGGCAAGGCAAAAAGGTGCGATTACGATCACCCACCATTAATGCTGCTAAATCTGAAGCAGGCCTCGTCCTCCCATCGCGGCAGAGCTATTATCAGGCCGCACAGATCTGCTGGACTAAACGGTGGATGAATGCGGGAGATGACACCAGTTGGAGGGGCGTAGAGGCCCTCCAAACACTCGCCGAAATCCTTGCCACCCCTCAGCTCAATTGCCACCCTGGATGAGATTGCATCCTATTCTGGGCCTGACATTAACACAGCGACACAAACTGCGCTCAAAACAGGGAATAGAGACTAGTGTGGCACCCACATGCATGAGTATAGGGACACTACTATCAATCGGATACACTCAAAAACTCCACCCCTGACAAGACGCGCTATGGTCCCAGGTCAGGATACAAGAGCTCTGTGAAGGCTCCAAGCTACTATCATTCCAGAACGGACACTCACTATTGGATCTCAAGGCGGGGCAATGGCTCCAACATAGGTCAGTATGTGCTGCGATTTCACGATACACCACAGAATCTTCCCGACAAACTCCCCCAGCACCTTGTGAACTAAAACTGTAGCAGCAAAGGGAAATCCACCCTCGCCTTCGCACCTTCTATTCTATGAGCATCCCGAATAATGTGGACAGGAACTCCGCCCTGGCGATCCCTGGTCTTCAGACGGCGATACCCCGGTGGAGACGGGAGACATTTATGAATATTTTGCAACCGTACCGGGGACCTCAGTAAATATAAAAAATAGGGAAATACAGTTCAAGATAGGCCAACAAATGTATTACACTCCGGCTAGAATGCATAGAATGGGGCTGACACTCTCTCCTCTCTGTTGGCGCGGGTGCGCAGGACATGGCACTATGGAGCACATATTATGGTCGTGCCCGAGACTGAAGCAAAACTGGCAAATGGTCCATGGGCAGGTGACTGCACACTTCCCAGAAACAGACCTATCACCACACCTGACTCCATGCTGTTTGGAGCTAATTACAAAGATTGGCACACAGACTCTCTGGTATGCAGGGCCATAACTATTATGCTTTTCTCCGCCCGTAAACTCTTCGTCGTACAATGGAAATCAACAGCCCCACCCACAAAAATCGCAATGGACAAGACCTGCTGGCCAAGATTTGCTCACTAGAAAGAAGCGCATTCAAACGGCTAAATCCGACTAACACAGTACGGACAGGCAAGCTCTGGGAATTGCTGGACCCATTCACATAGTGATTTGCAAGGAAGCCATCGAAACTGCTTACCCCACAGTGGGACACGATACTGGAAAGCCAGATCCTAATAGCAGGAAACTACATGCTCGCCTACAAATGCCCTGGCGGCCCCACACACGGCAACATATGTGATTCAGTCATAAAGACATCGAGGCACACCTTTTGCTTATATCTTGCGACCCAACCCGACCAGGTTTATGTTTAGGGGGAAGGGAGAGGGTTAGGCCAGGTTGGCCTAGGGGGAGAGGGAGGTGCTGAGTATGCATTGGGTACCATATCAAGTAAATACTATAGGCGGATGCCTGGTTAGCACGGTAAAAGGTCTTAAGTATATCTGTTGTTGGAGGGGAAACCCTGTGGCTCTGATGATTTCTTATTATTTTTTGTGTTTGAAATGACTGTGTTACTTGGTATATGTATCCTATTGTTGAAAAAAAAATAATACAGAAGTTCAAACCTACGAGTGTTTAGAAAATGCATCATCGTTTCTTTCACTCTCAGCTTTTGGCAGACCTGGCTTGAAATCTTATCAACGTTTCGTATATTAAAACCTCTTTACTTACTGACATGAATGAGAATATTCAAGGACATAATATCAGATAGAGATAGTACACATATGGATTAATGTCTAATTTCTTGTGGCAATACCATCCATTTAATTTGTATTTGTATTTTGTATTTATTTATTTATAATGCGCACCTAACCCAGGGGTAGCCAGACGCAAAGGCAGCAAGAGGGTTGCAAAACCTAGTTACATACAGTAGGGTGAGGTCCAGCTGCAGTTACAGTGCCGGACGTATCTCGCCGAATAGGAAGGGTAGAACATATACACTACAGGCAATACTATGTACATATTTACAATCATTACATAATTAACAGTAGGTGGTGTGTTCAAAGAATTTAATTTGGGCTCTAATATGGAACTAGTCAGTAGTTATGGGTCATTCGTTTGAGAGAAAAAGTTTGTTAGGTTAGTAATTTTCATTAAAGCTTTGGCAAATGGTTGCACCAAGGGAAGATTTAAAATGTACAGTTTCAATGAGTGAGGAATTTATGTGAACCGGCTTTTAGTTATGTACATGTTTGGGAAAATGGAGTGTCTCCTATGAATCAATTGCTATAAAAATAAAATACTAGATCTACAAGCACCGCTAAAATAATGGCAGAGTGCTTGGTACCGATGATGTTTTTATGTGCACGCAATGAAGTCTTCTCAATCACATCATCATGCATGTACTTCTGAGCGTTCTTTCACATAATACAAGGCGTTAACCCATGTGGTCAAAGGCAGAAGAATTCTTCAAACAAAATCCCAAACAAATTTCATGGGCAAACTAAATAAAGGTATGCTACATGATAAATATAAAAAAATAACATTATGTATCAAAAAAAGAAAATAAGTGTCTGATGGAGTGTCAAAAACGTGTATGCTTTAGGAACGAGGACTTAAAGGAAATATACCCCAGAATGCTCATAATATAAACAAGAAAAAAGTACCATCCTAATGATAAGGAATTTTTTTTATATTTACATCGAGCCTCACAAATTGCGTTCGCGACTGGCGAATGATAATTGACTCATGACGAGTAAGAAATGGTGTGCTGTTCACACATGGACAATTGAGGGGCAAGTGACTTTGGATGGTAGCTTGCAACTTTCAATTGTTACCCCAGCTTACATGATAAAAGATACAGGACATGAAACATTAAATGTGGAAGGTGTCATTTTACATATTTTATCTGTTAGCCTATGTAAATACATTAGGCAAACTGTTGCTTTGATTTCTTTTTTCGTAGCCGTTTAGTGCTTCATGCTAACCTAGCAGGGTATGTGAACCTAGGTGTCCACGCTAACACCTAGATCCACACACCCTGCACTCCTCATCCGGGAGATCTGCAATGATCTGCTCCCCTGGTTTCCTGTAGATCGTTTCCTCCCCATCCCCTGTTAGCTCCACACATCATTTGTCTCTGCTTCCCTCACCGTGTTTTCCCCCCAATGATTGTAAAGCGCTATGTTCCGCTCGATAAATACCCTATCAGCAGGATGCAAATTATGGGCATTGAAGGTGTAGTTACTATTGTAAGGATAACAAGTTAAGAAAAAGCTACTGATGTAATATGGTTTACTTGTTGGAAATTAATACTCCAAAAATACAAATAGCTTTATTTCAGTTTTTGAAATAGATTTGTGATCTAAAGATATTACTCTTTGAACGTTACCTATACCCCAGTCAATATAAAATGATTCAAGGAGGATTTCCCCTAACTAATGTACTCCATTAAATGTAAGTGCTCTTGTATAGCACCCTTCTGCCACTATTGGTGACCTTGCTACATGTGGCTTTGTGTGAAAAGGGGGTTTGGGATTATTCGTGGGAGAGGCAAATGTGAAACCTGTTGTGTGGATGGGTGCAGGTCGGATGTACCTTGTCCCTGAGTGTCAATCTGCTTTCTATGGGTTTGGTACAGAAACCTGGGTGTGTGGTACCAAAGGGAAGAGCCCAACATCTACTACAGACTACTCTGTGGGAGAGTGTTATGGGGCTAAAGAGGGGAGCTTAGTAATGGCTCGGTTAGCGCCTTCTGGTCGCTGTCTGCGCTTTTGTGTTTTGTGTGTGTATGTATGTATTGTAAAGTGGTAGAAGATCTTGGAGGAAGTCAATTAGTTAGGTTAATAGCAGTATTAGGCCTTACAAGGCAAAACAACCTGCCACCCTGCACTCCTACCACAGGTCATTTTTAGGCGGTTCCCATTTCTCTATCTCACAATGCCACCTGTCAATCTCTTGTTTTCTCTCTCTCTCTAGCAAGATGGACAGAAATAGGTGGGACATTCTTGATTGTTAGCTGTTTGCACATGTCTCTCTCATCCCTCTGTGTATATCACTTCTTCAGGTTCTGAAGTACTCCAGAAACAGGTTCTTATACTAATTGCATCTGAATGAGATGTTGTATGGAAGCTCCTCCCAGTTTGTCAGCATCTTACACTTTATGGAACATCCCTGCAACCCTTCTCACTGGGGCCTTGTCCATGAGGGTGTAGGATGGTGGGTCAAACAGTTGTTGCAGATCAGAATCAGGAGATAAGGGTGGTATGTTATCTGAACGGGTTTCTTTATTATCAATCACAAAGCCTAAGCTATCTCTTTATCTAAAGTAATTTGCCCTATTCTATAGAGGAACAACAATAAGGGTGCTTGTCAGGATGTATTAAAAACAAGAAAAATTCTCTGTGCAGAATCATTTGCTAGCCTGATTCTGTCCCTAATACAACAACAGAAAATGATAAATTTAACAAAGGAATATTTAGGGCTCTGGCCCAAGCAAAGGTTTCTGACCACCACCCTGGTGCATCTGTATCAATAGGGGGTCCTTCGCCTTTAAGCACAGCCCAAGCAGGTATACTGATTGTCTCTGCAATCACGCTCTCCTTCGCACAGTTATAAAAAGTGCACTAAGTGTCTCTCGTCCTGCTTCCCTCTTTGGGACCCCCGACATGTGTCCCCACTTGGAGTGGTCGCATTGTGTTTTTTACCAAGCAACGCCCTGGCATTTTCTCCTCCCAGGCAGTTCCTGGTCTTTAACCCACTGTGGAGTCTCGTTCTTCTCACCTCGCCTTGGGGTCCGGTTTCCCCCGCCCTGCCTTGGGGTCCGCTTTCTCTCACCCTGCCCTGGGGTCCGCTTTCTCCCACCCTGCCTTGGGGTCCGCTTTCTCCCACCCTGCCTCGGGGTCCGCTTTCTCCCACCCTGCCTCGGGGTCCGCTTTCTCCCAACCTGCCTATGAGTTTATTCGGGCATTGCCACTTTTCTCCTGGTTTCCCGTAGCAACCGCATACATCTGGTCCATGGACGGTGCTCCTCTGGAGTGTCAGGGAGGTCAGCCACCGCAGCACCACTTCCTTGGCTTCTTCTAAGTGTTCTCCCTCTTCCCGCTGGCTTTTCGGCATGCCGGTTGTCCACACGAGTGGCGCTTGCTCCTCAATGTCCTTCACACATTGGCGTTTTTCTTCCTACCGTGTTCTAAATGGCTCTTTATCTTTCCCAGTTTTGGGGGTGGAGGGACTATACACTGTTCCTTCATTTCAGGCAAGGGCTGAGTACACAGAAAGTCAGAAGCCATGCCAGCCAATTGTATTGGCAGTTCCTAGTCAACACACACTTTAATCCTCATATAGCCAACAAAGATATAGGGATCTTGTTATAAATGAAGATAACGCACATCACTCTTTGAGGATTTGCTGTCCTCTTAAGGGATGTGCGGTCACTCCCACTGTAATCCCGCTTACGGTGTTCCCCAAGGGATGTTAAGATAGCTTAGTAGGGTCACCTCTCTATTCCCAAAGGGGGTGGCTCCCCCTTGGCGAAAGGGGTCGAATACCCTGGATTTGTCACACAGTCATGCAAGAATGCTTTCCATTGTACTGCTTTCTCTACCTCTAAGCTAACTGCTGCTCCCTCTGCTTCCCAGCCATGTACTCTTGACCACTTTCTGCTGCAAGATTTGGTCTTCCCTGGTTTTTATTGATCTCTGGATTTCTACTCTTGACGTCTCTGCCGACGGGGTTAAATGTTATGGACATTAAAAAAATACTTGCCATGTCCCAATCTTGACGAGGAAAAGGGGGCTGCTTCAGCATAGTTCAAAAATATATTACAATCATTTACATATACATTTGTGAAAGTGCGTTTGTATGTTTGGGGTTGGCTCCAGCCCAAAAACAGTTGGTGGGCAGAAATGTTGGCCCGAGATCCGCATACCAATCTGGGGTGTACTGGCAATAGTGAAATCTGACCCACTACACCCATTCGCCTTGCACAGGGCGGGGTCCTGCCCTGTGCTTTCAGTGTAGGTGATTTTGGAAGATTGACAATTTTCAGATTTTTGCGGCCAGTTTTGTAATTTGAAATGTTTCATTGCAGCCCCGAAGGATTACTCCTACGTTGACAAGACTGTTCCTAGCAGATCAACTGGTTGAATTACAAAACAAGGGCCAGCAGTGTTGTCACTAATCTGGATAACTCACTTTGAGACTATACACTCAGGGCCGCGCCTACAGTCCCCACTTAAATCCTAGAACGACGGTGTGATAAGAAATTTGGCATCGTACATATTAGTGAGAGACCAGTGAATATATTACTGCCTTTTGCAAATGAAGACTTTCCTGAAGAAAGTGGTCACAAGAAATGTTTACCACTGAAACCGGTAGACATCAGTAACTAGTGGGGTTGGCAGGGAACCTATCCATATATAGTTTCTAAACTGATCGATTTTATATTTAAATCCATGCATTTGGTTTCTAAATTGCTTTTTTTGTAATTTCAAAATAGAATCACTGGTAGTGTTAGTTGAGCCACCTTGTTCTAAACCATTAGGAAGTTTATCAAAAAATGATGGAACCCAAATGCATGGATATTTATTAGACAAATTACAGTTTTATATGTGGCCCTTTCTCTCCATTTAAATTGTTGATGTATTTGAGAGAAGTAAAGTATTGTAGGGTCTTGGACATATGTTAAATATTGTCTGGGGGGAATACTAGGTGAAGAATGGTGTATGCAGCACCCATGCCTTGAACTCCCTGTCTAATGTGAATTATTTTGCCTCGTATGATATCATAAATTGCACTTTTTTGTGATGAGAAGTTGTCCTTTATAGAGGTGTTCTTTTGTGTTACATTTTGAGTTTATGAATTATGTTATGCACAACACAATTTGTTGTGGTTGTGTGTTATCTGATGAAATTGAAAATAAATCTTTTTATGTATATTTGTTTTTTATGTTTAATTTGAGGGAAATGGTTTTATGATGTTATTATAAAAATAAAAGATGTATTTTTTGCAGAAACTTTGTCCCAACTATCTTGGTCCAATCAAAAGCCCTGTTTTTGATTTATTGTAAGTTTTCATGAGACACCACGCTTTCAGTGGTCTTGCTATTTTTTCCCCAGGTGTCTGCGATAGGGGTGTTACCACACATAGCTGAGTTTGTATTTGTACAGATGACAGTCTCTGAAGAAGAGTTTCTAACTCGAAACGCATCAGACGGACAGCATAACTGATATTGCTGGTCCTCATTAAACTACAGATTTTTATTGTGCTCTATTTTTGTTGTGTGTAAAGTTATGTGAAGAATCTGTTCATCAAGATTTGTAAAGTCCATGTTTTAAACGTGACAAATTGATTAGCAAATCGAACTATCAAATAAATTGTCTTATTGCACAAACCCTATAATTAACTATAAGTAATTATTTGTCTTACGAGCATATTTTAGGGCAGTGTGCAGCAATTGTTCAGACCGTGCAAGCGATGCGACCACCGTTGTTGTTTATCTTGCTCGAACAGGCATCTCTTTAGTTCATTTTCTATTCTCTCTCGCAGGCCAGGGTCAAGATGACCCTGAAGGGGGAGACAATACACCACACAGTTGGAATATGCTTTGGTGCCATTAGACCACTATGGTCAGGGCTGGTGCAGTATAACGGTCACAAAACGCCTTTGACACAAACTCTTTTTCTGTTCCCTTTTCCAGGCTTCTCTTCGCCTTCTGTGTTTAGGGACAGCCTAAGACCCTTTAAGGTGCTACACATGTCACCATCATAAGAGTTTGTTCCACCATCCCCAATTTCTCTCTAGGCTTCCTTAACTCCATCCCTTCTTTCACGCACCCCTCGGGACATTGAATATGCTTCCACAAGCTATTCCACAGTTATGATATCCCCATCTTAGCAGTCATATTGACCGGCCAATTGTTCTCTTCAAAGACAGGACATAGCATCTTGATATGAAAAGGTTGGTCTCCGTTGCATGGTTGGAGGCAAATGATGCGTTGGTGTTATTATGTGTGCGTATGGGGGAGGGTGTCAGATGACCAGCAGGAAGGGCATTTAAACTGCTTTCTCCCTCGACCAAATACATATAAGTCTGGAAGCTCCACCTGGCGCTTCCTGGAAACCGCACAAAGGAAAAAGGTATTTGGAAAGGTTTTGAATAAACTAAAATACATTTGTCCTCCTGCTTGAAACAACCTAGTCTGGAAGGCATTTTGGTGCAAACTTGCACTGCCACAGGCTTGAATTCAATAATTCCTGTGCATTTAATACACTTGCCAGCTCATCTACTGTCCAATTCACAATTTTTCCTGCTATTGACAGGATGCATATTTTTGAAGTTTTTGGAGCAAATTAATTTGTATTTACACAGGTGTTGATAAAATATCATCTTTTTTTTTTTAAAAAAACATTTGTTTTTATAGAGTTTCCAAGAATACCGGCTGCCCAGGTCACCATTTATTTTGCTTGCAAATCCATTCTGGAGCAAATTAATTTGCGTTTCAATTCCATTTCCTTCACTTTGGGCCTGAAGCCTCAAAGTGAAGAAAATGGTGGGTAATGGCCCAAAATGTCACCCTCACAATTACTACGGCCGAAAATGGTGAGTTTTTTTTTAAGACCCTCCCCCTTACACCACATATATATGTGGAGCAGGGGTATATGATATAATATTAATATGGGTGAGGCTGCAGGGGGGTCTCCCCCCGCATATATATGTGGTGTAAAGGGGGTTTTAAAAAAAATAAACTAAATAAAGTCAGCATTTTCAGCCGTTGTAAGTATGACGGTTGCAGTGATCACATAGATCCAAATGGTGCACCCATTTCAACCTAATTGGAAATGCCACCACACACACACACACAAAGTATTCAATTGCCCGCGATTCCGGGGCATATAACAAAATCACTCCAAGGGATCAGCCTATTTTGTGAGTGACAACTTCCCTACACGTGTATTTCTCTCGTCCTCTACCTCCCACAGTTTTGTTGGTCCAGTTCGGTGCTGTATAGAGAGCAGGGTGTCCAGAAAACTAAATGGTTTTCCCAAAGCTAAGCAAATTCACCTTACGGACACCCATTAACCTAACTTTGCAACCACAGCTCAGGGAATTGGTTGGAAGGTAATGGTATATATGTAAATTATTTCCAGAACAGCCAAGCAACTGCCTAATAGTGGCAGATCTCCAAAATGCCCCAGTAATCCCCATAGGTTTATTGGTAGGGCCCAAATTACTATTCGGCCAGCAGCATCAGGGCTGGTATCTTAGCAACGAACCTACATACTGAAGGCCAACATAACATGAAGTGCCTTCAAGGTCACCCACTGATCCCTACTATGTAACTGGTTACTCGTGTCCATTTGGGAATGAGGGGCCCACTAGTGCTGACCTTTTGATGCACTTGTGCTTGCAGTGTTGGCCTGCATGCTCCTTTCTGCAAGGTGGGCCTACTGTGTCAGAAAGCACTATACAAGCAACAAACGTCTAATAGCCCCATGTGTTGAGTCACTGAGCACATGCAGTCCCCTGTAGAGTAAGGCTGAGCTGAGAAGAGACTAAACACTTAAAACAATGGATTATCAAAATATCACAGTATACCCTTTGACTGCATACTTGCCACAGTATGTGGCCATCCAACTCTGATGCTCTGTGGGATGGCCTACACCAGATTTCTCTTCCCATGTATGGCCACCTCATTTGCCCTCCACACTGTCTACTCTGGGTTCTCACAGTCAGCTGGGCAATTCTAGAGTTCTCTCGCTGAGGCCTGTCAGGTTATGAGAACACCTAAGCCTTCATGCTTCAAGAGTAAGCAGGAGAACATTTCAAGCCAGCTCGCAGACTCATTTCAGTACTTCATGCAAGAACTTGAAGCTGTCCACATGGGTATACGCTCACTCATAGGAGCTTCAAGTATTTGTCCTTTTATGCTCAGCTCTGTTTTGTTCTACACTGATCATACATGCAAATTATCACCAACTTCTTACCTACTCGTCATTCCCTTTCTAATCTACCATGGCCGTCTTTTCTCCTCCCTTGCCCTTTACGTTTCCCTTGCAAAACAAAGTTTAGATACCCTTTGTGGGGGGCAGAGGCGTTGCTGGGGGATTTGGGGGGGCTGAAGGGGCTATAGCCCGGGTCTTTAGGTTGTAGCCCCAGATAGAAGCTCAGGGGTTGCAACCAAAAATGCTAGCTAGCCCCCAGTCCCGACAGTCCCAAAATCAGCGTAGCCCCAGATCTTTTCCAGACCTAGCAACACCCCTGGTGGGGAGACAGGTCATTGATGTTAGACCGCTATGGTGGAGACCGGTGCAGTTAAAAAAATAAAAAAATATATTAATAGAACACATGTAACCTCTTAGTGAAGTTTAGGAAAATAGCTCTTACCTCTGCTATAATATCTAGTTTACTTAAAGAGATAACTGAAACTTAGGTTTTAAAGGCAGGGTGTTATAGATTCCCTGGTTGGTAGGCCACCTCCCTTTAATATGATTGTTGCTCTATCTCAAGGGCAAATATTTTCTTCAAGGGCAAATATTATTTTCTATTATTTTAGGAACTCGGCCGGTGCTCGGGCAACCAGAAATTACATTGAGAGATTAAAGGCTTTGAGAATAGTCTACCTTCAAAAATGTTATGCCTGTCCTTTTGTGATATGGGATGGCATTCTCTAGATGTTGTGAGAAACCGGAGGATATTCTCGCAAGTAGACCCCGGGAATCTCTTATTTAGGTGGCCAGAGAGGAACTGACTCTCTTGGATGCCAACCCGAGGGGTAGACAAACAAGGGAGGATCTTCTGGGTAAGCGAACCGATGGTTATGCTCAGGGGAATATCCTAGGTGAGATGCAGTATTATACCGGGGAAGGAGAGGAGGGCGAGATCCCAGAGACCTTTGTGGGCTGTACCACATTTGACCCCCCCCTTCCTCACAGTGAATGTCCCTTATCCAAATCCCACCAATCCCCTAGGATCCCAAACCCTGTTGCATTCAGAAACCATGTCTCCAAGAATCCCTGTTGTCTGGTTTTCTACCTGACTACAACCACTCATTCTTCTCCATGTCGCTCTGATAATTCATTCTCGAACAACCAGGCTACCTGGACAAAACACTACCATTCCCACAATCCCCTCTGTTCATTTCACAATCCCGGCTAGTTTTTTTCACGAACCCAACAAATCCCGTCCCTCTGATTATCATGTTCCGAACTCTCAGTCGAATGTGACCAATAACCACAATTCCCACAAACCCTTCTACTCATTTCACAAAACCCCCCCTTCCGAGATCACCACCAACCCTAGGATAGGGATATAATTTCTTGTGATATTTGTTCCCCATCTTATCCCATATGACACTTGGCAACGCTACCCCCTTACCTCCCGCTTTTTCTAACACAAACACTTTCCCCTACGGTGGAAAACAACAGACTAAAAAAAACTGTTTACCTGGCATGTCCCAACCCAAAGGTCAGGCAAAGTCAGGCAATAGACCTGAATCGCACACACCGGACGGCACTTTCCTTTCCCCAAAGGGATAAAAGGTGGAGCACAAGAGCACAATATGATGAGCAAGACAGACCGCACGACGAGACAGCTAATCGAGCATAGCAATTCAAGAGGAGGAGAAAGGCAGTGAGTACCGAAGGGGTGAAGGAGAGAAGCGACCTTGTCCTTTGCAACCCAGACCGGCGTAGCCGCCCTAAAAGGAATCGTAAGCCCGCGAACAATAGATATCCAGTGTTGCAGCAAATGTCAAAACGGCACACAGAGCATGCCTACGCTGATACACAGGAAAGATAAAGATGCCTGCTACTGTGGTACCATCCTTGACTCCAGATACAAAAGAAGCCAAGCGGTTCATCACAGCTGGTGAGTCGAGGGGAGATCCGATAACAAACTGAGCTGTGTTGAATGAAAGTCGTAAAGTGGAACAAGAAGGGAAGCTTAAAGAACTGTTAAACTTTAAGGGAAAACCAGCTGGAGAGGGGTCCGGCACTACATGGGTGCCAACTCAAGAGACTCTCGTTGATCACATGTGTGTTTAAACTACAGAAACCAGAAGGCCGTAGGGGAGCCACAAATAGGAATTCAAAGTGGTCTTAGAGGGGTCTTGCAAAATCCCATGTACAATCAAAAGTCTTTGACCGACAAGTAATTGATAAAGCGGAGGGAAGTGAATCCCACTTAGTGAGAACGGAGGAAAACACTGAGGGGCAAGATTGAAACCGACGGAGGGTCATCCAAGACTGAGTGTTGTTTAAAAAGACATTAAGACCTGTTAATACAACACGACCAAGTGCTTTTGTAAGACGCCGTAGTGAACCCAAGAGAGGGAGGCGAGCAGTCAAGAAGGGGTCTGAGCCTGGTAGAGAGGGAGCTTGGGGTAAAATGTCATCACCCAAAGAATGGTGAACATAATAAGAGAAAGTGTATGAATGAGAACCACAGTGAACCCGACTGAGGGAGGTTGAGGATCGAGAAGGGCCTGCGCTCGGAAGAGGGGCACCCAGGGGTGAACCATCACCCTAAAGTACCAGGAGAAAGTAACTTTTATTTGTTTTGCGAGTACATTAGGTCCTAGAGGGAAAGAGACTTTTTGCTAAAAAGAGACTTAACCATCGAAGAACCTGATACCTGAAAAGGAACAGTCAGCTTGTGCTGGGAAAGCTCAAGCGTGTGCTGTGCTCAGAAGTGCCCCCTTTTTCCCGTGTTCATAACGTGGGGAAGGGAGACCCCTGGCTAACACATCCTGACATATTATTTAAGAACACTTCTTTCTTTATTGTAAACCTTATCCCACACTCGTTCTATATTAGCTGTAAGTACTGGCAATAGTGTTTCTTAGTATAGGCCCTTTTACTTTGACCAGACGCCACGAGGACTGCCTTGTTTTTCATTTGCTCCCATGTTAGATTTAGGTTAGATTCTGTGTTTTGTTGTTTAAATAAACACTCTTGAATCGTGATCATTTGTGTCTGTCTTTACTGTTGCCACCATGAGTTCCTTACAATGTTCATAGTCTTGATCCCCTTAACTGGGTGTGATGATGCCTTGTTCAGGGTGGGGTGTTCTTGAGATTAGTAATATTTACTTATTTCTTTATCAATCAGATTATTTCAAGTGCTGTATTTAGGGACGTTTTTTCAATGGAGATCAATAGCAGTTGCTCCCATTAAAAAATGTCAGCCCCTGTTCACAAGGAACCTGGAACCAAATGCTGCAAGCCGGGTTGGTCTACCTGCTCTTTAAGTATCTGCCACGTCTTTAATTTCATGACTAATGAGAATTTCTCTAGCTCTGCCCTAGATGTTATCTGATCAGTTTGGTTACTGGGACAGAGGGGAAAATACAGAGTATGCCTGAATTACTGGATAGCCCAACAGTTCACCAATGGCCAATTTCACTCCATGGGTGAAATGGGAAAATGGTTCAGATTTTGGTTAGAATTGGCTAATTTGTTAGTAGAATGAATTTTGACTATTTTGTCAACTCCTAGTTGCAGTGAACCAGAGTGACACTGCACCGAAATTGGTAGTTACCACTTCAGGTATGTTGTGATAAACTGCTATTTGGTTTTTAAAGTCTGCATGTTGTAAATTCCCAGCCATGGCTTCTGAAACCGTGCTTGAAAAGAGGGAGGACATTTGAGGGTTTTTTAAAGCCTCTTACCTGTGTAACACCACTCCTGGGGAAAGGACAGGCACCGATTGGTGCCTAAAGTAAGGGGAGTGCTATAGCCAATAGAAGTGGCAGAGGGAAACAGAACTGCAGTATAAAAGGAGAGGAAGAGTGTTTGCTGCTTGGGTGATGTCAGAGTGACCGAAACACCAGGTGGAGTGAGGACCGAGTAGTGGAATACCGGACAGTTGATGGCAGAATTTTAGCAGAGTACATGTGTCGCTTTTGTGACACAGAATGCAAACAGTTGTGTGCAGTGTAAGAAAGTGGGAGGGGCCGAGTACACAGTGATTGAGGGAGAGAAGAAAAGATAGGGAGTGGCTGAAAGAACAGAGTGAGGTTAGCACATAGAGGTCAAGAGCGGGGTAGGAGGAGAAGGGTGTAGGATAGAGGGGGGGTGTAAGAACAACGAGATTGAGTGTATTGGAAGGGAGAGCAGGGACAACACTATAGAACTAACATCATTGATAGCTTAGGGGCAGTTTAGGAATTTCCTGAGGGAGATTAGACAGATAAGGCATTTGCCTTGAAGCCCTTACAAGCAAAGACCTTAGACAGTAGCAGTTAATCGCTAGAGACTAACCTCAGGTTAGGGACACCTCAGTTCGGGAGGAGTTACTTTTGAGAGAGCGAGAAAGCGGGAAAGAGGGAAAGAGGGAAAGAGGGAAAGAAGGAAAGAAGGAAAGAAGGAAAGAGGGAAAGAGGGAGAGCCCTTAGCAAGTCCCCGACTTCTAAAATTCATTACCATAACAGGTCGCAAGTACAGCTAGAGAACAGCTGAGGGGTATACGAGGAAGAGCAGGGGAGCAGCTGGAGGGATTTGCCGTCGCTTGAGGTTAGCTGGGCTTACTAGCCTACACTGCACTATGTAGAGGGAGTGGAATGCAGTTTGATGGGGAGAAGTACATGCTGCGTAGCACCAGCCTACCTCGAACCCCAGTTCTTCGTTCTGAGGCAGGAAGTTGAAACTCAAATCACACCCAGTGTGAAGGTGCTCCCTCAGGATGTGCTTTGATCCCCGACATCTGGCTTAGAACTGGTTGAGTGCCTGGAGAGCCCCTCTAATGGAGTGAGGGAGTGCTTAATTTACAAAATCCTACTGGACAATCACACTGGTTAGACCTTAGGGCTACACACTGAATGAACATGTTGGATACGGAGTGCATCCACAGCCCATGGTAAAAATACCTATGCCAATGCAAAGTCGGAGAGAGGTAAGGGTGAGCCCACAGAAGGAAGCATATCATGGAGGCTGGCCTTGGGAACATTAACCATCATAACAATTGCTTCCTCTCTTGGGGGAGTTCAGATGACTGCAGATAAATGAGGAATGGCAAAATGCATACCTTCGCTCCACAGACACCAAAGTCACAAAGTACCATGGTGCAAGCCTTGCCACAACAGAAAAAGGATACTATATATATTGTGGATGAAGATGGACTCAACACTGTCATGTGTGGCACAGAAAGTCAAGTATCGATGGAATGGGACTAAAAATTGATTCTCTACCTCAGAAGGTCCGTCTCCTATGTCAGACTTACCACAAAGCCCATAGACCCCCGGCTAATAAAACGCCTCCTGGAGAACCCGCCCTGCCTCTCTCGTCCAATCCTGTTGAGGCTAATAAATTACAGCGGTAGAGATGGCTTGATCTGTGGGGAGGCAGAAAGGAGAACTGTGATTCAAGAATGCAACTTTATCCTGGTTAGATTTAAGATAATGGTGGCTGGAAGACCACACTTTTTTATGGACCCGGAATCAGCAGAGGAGTTTAAGGAAACAACAGTTTACAGTGAAGGATGGTCCAAATCGGACCGACATACATATAAGGCCAGATTGAGTTTAGGGTTGAAACCAAATGCCTGGGGAAGAGCACTTGAAGAGAGGTAAATGCAGTATCCACAAGAGGGGTGCCTGTGCAGTAATGCCAAAAGCCCCGCGACAGGGATTGGGGTGCTGTGCAAAGAAGTATATGTGCAAAAACACACAACGAAGATGTAGTTCCAAGGCATAGCTAAATTAGGGGGCTGAGGGGGATGAGCACAGCGATTGTGAAGAATAATTACACGTGCAGCAATAATTGGGTTTAGTTTTCATTTTTTTAGAGCATGTGTGTGCAAGGCTTTTTGGCACATAGGGTTTTGAACCTGGTGGTGGTGTCAGGAGGGAGGATCATGCGGGGTGAGTGCTTAATTACCTTGGAAAGTGATGACTCCAACAGGAGAGACACAGTATTCCTCTCTATCTAGCCAAGAAGTACCCCTGATTCAAAAGTCCCTAATGGAATATTGCCATTATTCAGAAGTCCATAACACCTCTAAAACACATTAACATATAATGTTTATAATGGTTACAAATGTGTCCAACGATGTAACTAACAGCAGTCTAAAAATCCTTGGGACTACAAGTACCAGGTAGCCTCTGAAAGAGATGCTAAGTACAACATCCAGTCTAGTTGTCAAGTTCACAATCAGCTGTGTGGGATATTTAAACCTGGAAATCACCTGCAAAGAGAGAGAGATGGAAAAGAAGAAGAGAGATGCAGAGCGCACAGCCACGGATGCGAACCCAGAGGCAGTCTCATGGAGGCGAGCTGTGCAGGAGGAAGAAGACTCTCACAGGCAACGGTACTGAGACGTCACATACCGGAAGAGCAGAACTCTAGTGAAGTTGTAGCGGGTGCCCTGGAGGGACTGCTGAAAGCGAGAAGTCATTTGCTGCAGGTCCAGAGGAGACGTGGTCTTGCAAAGTGGCAATGATTCCATCAGCGAAGGAGTGAAAAGCCTACACAGGAACCGAGAGCTGCAGGTTACACCGGTGAGTCAACCCAAGGAGTTGGTGGCCCCAGGACGTGCTATCAAGTTAACAAATTCTTGGAGAGGCATTTTGAATACAGACCAGGTAGAATTGAAGGACAAGGTCAAAAAAGGTACAATTCTCCTCATATGAGATGTCAATTTGGGGAAATCTGAAACTCACATTGCCATAAGCCAAGAGACACTAAAGAAGAAATGGAAGGGCAAAAGTTGTACAATTTCCCCTTACATGAGATGTCAGTTTGGGGAAACCTAAAACAAGCACTCCCAAAGCCAAAAGACACTAAGAAGGAAGTTGATAGACAGAACTTGAACAAACCTCCATATGTGGGACATCAATGAAGGGGAAGTTGGAACAAGTGTTACCTGGAGTCAAACAAGGTATAAACAGTTACGAAGTGCAACTGTGTTATGCTTTAAAGAAAAGTGAACATTGTAGCAAAGACCGGGTGGAGGATGTACATCAGACAGTGAGCCCTTTTTGGAAGAGATACCTGGAAGGGATCTGTGAGAACCAAAAGGGGGCAATTTGCAGGGGAGTACACTAAGATATCTAGAGTTTCAGTTAAGAAATTCCTGAAAGTCGCAATTTTGGACAATTCTGTGAAAGGAACACTTTCATTTGAAGCAGTTTTTGAAGTTAAAAAGACATTTGTTTTTCAATCCTGAGAAAAGTTCTACAGAAGAGTCATTTGTGTTGACAATCTGAGGAAGGCATTTTGTGAAACAGACATTTTCATTGACTATCAGAACATTGTTGGGACCAAACAGCTTTCCTAAAATAGTTCAGAGCAAGGGACTCAACCCCGGACACAAGGAGTGTTTTGTTGGAATTACACTTTTTGATTTGTGCACGTTTTTTTTTTAGTTGGAAACAGACATTTGACTTGCACCTTTTGATTGTGTATGTTAGTGTGAGGGTCAGTGTGAACGGAATGGACAGGAAGAAGGGGAGGAAAGCCGCAATGAGGAAAAGAAACTAATGCTGTGGAAGCACCTCTGTGAGGGGGAAAGACAGCTGGGATGCCCCCGAGAGTGGAAACAGCAATCCCACTTTCCCGGGCTGGACCCAGCATCAATTGAGGCAGAGGAGACGGGCGAGAATAACCCAGCTTTCCGTTCCCTTAACACATGGAGCCGAACTTATGCCTGAAAAACACAGTGAGAGCCGGGCGGTCCCCGCTCCTTTCGTTCAAGGCTGGTCGGGCTCCGAGGTGAACGCAGCTAACAGGGAACCGTCACGGGTGAATACAGAGTGTCGGCTAGGGGGTTACGGGCCCTTGCACGCTCTCATCTCCATTCAGCCATGGGCCTCATGGCGTCCCCCACAAACATACAAACAACAGATGCCACCACAGTAAACAGGTCCCGGTACCTGTTTTTCACGTGTCACTCACCTGCAGATTTGGGAAGCGAAGCTCCAGAGGGTTTGGTTGTGTCTTCGTGCAGGGAAGCAGAAGGGCCCTGCAGGGCTCCGGTGTTGGCGGGTGAAGCTGATGGGAGGACCGCGGGCAAAGAGGAAGGGGGCGGGGCTTGGAGGGATATTTATAGAAAAAGGGCCCAAGGCAGCCCTGATTGGTTCAAACAGCCCCCACCCCTATATAAGGCTGAAACTGAGGACGAACGGTGTGTGATTTTCGGATTCTCTTTCAGAGCATCGGGAGAGAAAGAGAGAACTGCACCTGAGACGCTCTAGGCCTACGAAGACTAGGCGACAACTCTTCGTTGGTCATCCTTATCACAGGAGAAGAAAGAAGGCTATTTGAGTACTTGAGACATCCATTTCTTAATTTATTTTTTGATCCTGAATAAAGGCTATTTATTTTCTTCAATCCAGCTGCTGTCTGCCTCATCCTTACAGTCAGATATATGTTGGACACAAGGTCAGCTTGCTTTAATTTTAGTTTCACAGGCAGGGACACTCTTGTTAGGATAGTGACAGATAGGCCACTATCCCAAACCCTTTTTATTTGAATAACAATGGCTAACAATGGCTAATGGTGAGAAACTTATAACTTTGTGTCTGCCTCTCATTTCTGACCACTATCAGATAACACACGTTCCGCACTCATCCCAATCCTTTAATATCAGGGCATTGATTGTGAGGGTGCGGGAGGGGTGGGGGGTGAGACACCAGCAAAAGCCGGCAGTTTGCTGAATATGCTAATAGGCAAATTATTAATATATTGCACCTACAGGAGACAGTGTTGCATAGCAAAAGATTTCAACATGGTCATCAACCTTGTCCTGGATAGATCATGAACAGTTAAACAACCACTATCTAGGACAGCAATCACCTGGAAAGACATTGCAAAGCACCTTTTATTGGTAGACACATGAAGGTATTCATACCCTTGGCGTAGAGACTGTACGCCGTAGACAATATAATTGTATTCTTCAGTGTGGGGGGCGTGGCTACAGAGCCATGGGATAGGATGTGCATCCGTGGTGCTCCTGCTGATCCTTTAGGATCCTGCTAAAATGTTATGATCTGAGCCGACAGCAACACTTCATTTTGGAACTACGCATACATCAATAAACAAAGAACGTTGTGTCCGCATTTCCGAAGAGGACCGCAGCACAGTTAAGGAATTGTGAGCTGGAGCAGTGCAGTAAAGTCCCGTTGGCGCAAAAACCAGATGGAGGCTGAATAAGAACAAAGGACTGAGGCGACGGGCTCCGACGGGGTATGTACAATGGCCGTGACACACAGAAGGCTGGACATCAAGAGAGGCAGAAGCAAAAAAGGAGCGGAAAGCAGATAATCAGATCTGTGCCAGCTGGCGATCACGGAGGCTCTGGCTGTGTCGAGGAAGCGGACTGGTGACTTAAGAAAGGGATAAGTGCAGACATGGAAGGTCCCTGTGGCGAGACCCTCGCATCAGAGCTCTCGACACTGGTGGATCGACCGGAGCGAACAACGTGTAGTAATGATATGTTGAGCCAGTAATTTCTTCACTCCACTCTTTACACCCGAGTAGAAAAGACAAAGATGGGAACACATACGCGGGTGCCGGCGGACCTGCTCATTGTGCGAAACGGGTTACAGTGCAACCATAAAGGAGTCGGAACTTGTTCCATCGAAGGAAAATTCGACCCCGGAGACAGCATTGGGATATGTGGCGGAAAATTGCATGACAGCTCAGAATTAATACATCAGATACGTGGTGTGGGTTACAGTAGCAAGCAAGCATGGAAGAAGCATGTGGTCTGGGCCTTCAGAAAAGAAGAAATTGACCAACAGAAGAGGAGCGGAGGATTCTCTTACTCCATGGAAGCACTGTAAGTGCACAACCCTGGACAAAACAGGCGCAGGAAGAGACAGCCACACGAGGTGAGAGGACAATGGAAGCAAATAAGGTCACCTGCTGCAGGGCTGCTTTAGCCTACAGGCATAAAGCAGGGCAGGTACCATACTAACGTACGCTGCAGCTGAGTCCCAGTGAGGCATAGTGACCCAGCCCGGCGAGTAGGCAGGCCTACAGTAGTATGGCAAAGGCGCAGATGATGCCCTAGAGATGGCCAGCACAGTTTTTGAGGAGCAAGATAGTAGAGAAAACAGATAAAGGATTGATGGACAAAGTACGGGAACGGACGTGTTGGGACGGTTCGGGACAGCGGAAGGATTAGAGTGTAGGCCGCCACAAACCACAATTGATTAACCGAGCTGCAATTGCCACACAACAGGTCGTAATAGCACTCTGTCCCTAAGGAGAGTAACAATAAGGACCACAGCACTGCCCAGAGTGCTCCTACCAACCGGAAGAGACCTGCAGCAACCAGCCCACCAGGTGAGCGATACTAAAAGGTGGGTCAGTGCCTCTGAGGGTTCGGGGCTGAGCGGGGGCCCCTGCGAAGCACAGCAGACCCCAGGAAGGGGCATAGAAGGCAATCACGGGGCGTGGCTTGGCGGCAATGTGTGGGTGAGCGAATCTCCAGAGCTCCCGAGAGATCCGACATACAGATCTGCCAAACGGGTGTAAAACTGACAAATTCTGCATGGAAAAACGCAGGTCGGTTGTTGGAAGACCTGCGGAGCACACAACAGTAGGAGGGCCAGAGCGGCCGCGACGCCAGGCACAAAATGGCGGGTGCAATACTTGGATGAGGCCGGGACTCCCCGCCGACACAGAGGCGCAGACGGAACATCAAGGAGAGCGGGCATGAGAGGCGATGGCCAGCGGAGAGAGGAGAGAACGCGGCCTGAGGGAGGATCGCCCAGCTGTGGACCCGGCGTTCCTATATCATAGCGGACCGACTGAGGGAGACCGCACCCCACAAGGGGAAGAGGCGAACCAACCAGCCAGCGATGAGACTGAGCCGGTACGGGCGGCCCGCCACTATCGGAGGTGCCGCGGGTCCGGAAGAAAGCCCAGCAGTAACAGGAGACAGAGAGGCACCTCCCCACAGCGGATGAGAGGCGGCTGCAGTCCGGAACGGAAGAACGAGGAGAGGACAGGGAGCAGAACCACCAGTCAGGCTCGGCACCGAAGCAGGATAGGCCCGCTGCAGGAACGCCGGGCTGAGCGAGGACATGCCGAGGCCCACCCGGTGTAAACACAGACGGAAGGAAGTGGAAAAACATCCGTTCCATGACGTAAGGAGCAGGCGGGTGAACACTTACAGGCATACGTAGACCCCGCCACAAGTATAGCCCCGGCTTGAGCCATGACAACACGCTGGGACAGTGGCACAGAGGGAGAACAACAGGCGGCAGAGAGACCCCCCAAGCAGATCAAGGAGGGACGCTGGGCCCAACTACGACTGGACAGTCTGGGCGTGCTTGGAAGTTAATGGGCAGGTCAGCACAGCCCTCCCTGGGTGTGCACAAAGTGACGGACACAAGAGGAACATAGTGCGGCGCCAGGGGTGATCGCACTATCGAAGCCTGGACCGCCAACACGTGCGGGAGGAGACCGGAGCACCAAGCAACACGGTCATCCGCATGAGACAGAGGCCGGAGCACAGAGGACCCGTAGGTAGAGGCAGCCTAGGCAGATGAGCTAAGCCTGATCCCCTGCTATAAAGTAGCTACGCACCCGCTGGGGCGGGACCAATAAAGGAACCAACAGGGGCATAATTAGACCACCAGAGGTCACTTGGGATAAGCCCAGGGAACCCCAAACTACAACACAGGGGGCACCACCAGCTCTGAGGCACGGCACAATGCAAAAGGCACAAACTAAACCATAAAGGGAGCTGCGGGCGAGGACGCCCCCCCAAGCGCATACAGTGCCAATAGCTGGAACATATCAGCGCAGAAGCCAACACCTGGGTACAGGGCAAATAAAAAGAGGAAGAGCATATTTTTTAACAGATGACAATATACGTGGGAGGCCACACCCCACTGACTGGCCACAAAGTGAACATCACTGGGGAGATCCACAAATGCAGAACCCAAGAAGACAACCATATGCAGCAGGGACCGCAGAGCCTTGAGGTGGACAGCACTGGGACAGGAAAGGCCCGTCAGTGAGAAAAGAGAGCACGCTGATCACGAGGGAGACAGTCCAGAGACATACCACTAGCACCTAACACTGGAGAAGAGGAGGCCCAGTCATAAGACACAGGCCGCGGACGTAAACATGCCAGGCAAACAGAAAGGAGGCAAAGGGAGGCAAACCTGTATGGAGTCATTCGCCCGCAAGAACGAGGACAAGCAGCCCGTGGCAACAGAAGCGGCCATGACCCCATCAAACCCCACGCAAGGAGATTATCAGGCAAATGGAAGGCAGCATTCTGGAGGCCATAGAAACACTTAAAGCACTGATAGAGGGCAAGTTAGATGCAGTGATCGCAGATGTAGGGCTCCTTAGACAAGACACAAGGAATCTAGTGGAGAGAGTGACAACGGTTGAGCAACAGGTGCAAAGTAACACGGCAAACGTGACGACCCCCCAATCCCAAATCTCAGAGGTGCTGGATAGGATCCACACGCTGGAACACAGAGCTGAAGATGCAGAAGGGAGAGCTTGACGCAACAACGTGCGCATAGTGGGGTTGCCAGAGGGGGAGGAAGGCAGAGACCCCACGAACTACGTAGAGAGCCTACTGCTGCAGGAGGTAGGAGCAGGGAACTTATCCCAAGGCTTTGTAGTGGAGAGGGCGCATAAAGCCCTAACCAGGAGACCCCGTCCGGCACCCCCAAGACCTATGATTGCGAAGATCATGAACTTCAAAGACAGGGAGAAGATTTTGACATTCTCGAGGGAGGGCGGGGTGATAACAAGAAATGGCGCCATAGTAACCATCTACCCAGACTACACAGCGCTAGTGCAAAGACAACAGGCGCAGTTTTGGCCGACCAAGGAGCGCCTACGGGCGGCGGGTGTGACATTCATGCTTTTATACCCGGCCAAACTAAAAGTGTTGCACAACGAGAGGTCACACATCTTCGAGACTACAGCCGATGCCCAAGACTGGATGGACCAACAAGGCATCGCACAGCCAAGAGAGGGAAACGGGAGAAACAGGAATGCACCTCAATGAAGCACGAAGCGAGAAATGACAAACAGTATACTTTGCAGAGCTCCCACAACATGTGAGCTGACCGCAGATACCACAAGTACTTATCACAGGAATGGACGCACCGCGATGTAACATGAAGAATCGAAACAAACAGCAGAGTAACACCACAGAAATTTGAACCAGTAGTAGAAAGCGGGAGCTCACAGTTTAGACCCACAGATGGGAGCCTAAGGTAAGAGAGAACTTGTGATGCCAGTTTCAAGGCACCACGCCGCAGCGAGTGCGCCCACCAGAAGGGGGGAGGCAGCACCTGGAAAGCGGGAGAGCCCAAGCAGGGGGAGGGTGGTTGGGAGATTTTTTATAGTTGTAGTAGTTGTGTGGTTAGGGCTATTAGGGGAAGGCACGAGTGGAGGAGAACACGGCAAACGACAAAGGCACAGCAGAGGCAAAGAGGGAGAGCAATCAGAGCCACGCACGAACACAGTGAACTAAAGGGGTACACCAGGGAGGGAGGCCAGCAAAGATCAGATGGAGGAAAAGATGGACAAGGTGTAGAGGGACCAAAACCACCCTAGCGGGCGGAGAAAAGCGGGAGAGGGCCTGGATGCACGAGGCATCAGAAGAACGATGACCTACCAGCCGATGGGAAAGAGCAGGCTGACGGACTCGGCGAGTAAATGGGCCAAGAAGTGGTTAATGTAGTCACATGGAACGTCAGAGGACTAAACGCCTACGTCAAGAGGCTAAGGGTATACACCTGGCTCAACAGAGCAAAAGGTCCACATCGCAATGCTGCAAGAGACACACTTGACGGCCGAGAAACAAGCCAAGGTAGCCAAGAAGTGGGGAGGCCAAATGTATAGCTCCACGTACTCCAACTACGCGAGGGGAGTGCTGACGTGGATCTCCCCAGGGATCCCATTCCAACTCATAAAAGAAGAAAGTGATGCAGAAGGCAGGATACCAATCATTCAGGGAATGCAGGAGAACCGGGAGGTGTGCCTGGTGAATACGTATGCGCCCCAACCACGAAGCCACAAGAGTTCTTCAGGACACTCACGCCCCAGCTGGCCCCATACAGGACAGCATCGATCATCTGGGCTGGGGATTTCAACTGCACACTGAACCCTCGGCTGGGCACATTGGATACCAAGCACAAGAAGCCAGCGCCGCCGGCCAGAGAGTTGCAGAAGATACTGGATCAGCTGGAGTTGGAGGACGTCTGGAGGAAGGTACACCGGGGTACTAGGGGATACACACATTATAGCGCCAAGCACGGGGCATTCACTCAAATTGACTACATATTCACTGGCAAGGAGACTCTGGGGGAATTCACTGGGGCACACATTCACGCACAAACACTATCCTACCACGCCCTGCTAGCTGCGGCTTGGACACACACATACAGAAGAGCCCCCATGGCGAATGAGGGCTGAGGCATTGATGGATGGGGAATTCCAGGAGCACATGCAGAACACGATAGACGACTATTTTGATCATATCCCGGGCAGTGTGTCGAGCCAAACTGGACAGAGTAGAAAGGGAGGTGGCACGGGCAGAAGCACGAGCGACCAAGATGGGAGAAGAATCGGGGGACCTCACTACCTTGAGGCAGAAGTGCATGGCGATTTGAGAGACTGGGAAAGCTGGACTACGGGAAATATATACAGCAGCTACACGCAGAGGGAGATAGGCCAAGCAGGCTACTAGCCTGGCTGACCAGACAAGAGGGTAAGCGGGAACCGATAAATGCAATTAAAAGACAAGCAAGGGGAGGAGATCAGGACCCCGGAAGATATCAACACGGTTTTCTCAAGATTCTATGAGAAACTGTACTCCCGGGTCCAGGAGGCAGAGGAGGGAGACATAGCGGAGGCTCTAGCAGAAATCACCTTTCCCCAACTGATAGAGGGGCAACGCCAAATGCTAGACGCACCCCTCACTGTGGAAGAATTGTCGGCGGTCATAACTGGGCTTCCGACAGGTAGGTCCCCGGGGCCCGATGGGCTACCCGGGGAATTCTACAAGAAATACAAGGACAGCCTAGCCCTGAGACAGTTGGAGACGCTAGATGAGGCGTACGAGAGGGCACGGCTGCCTAGAAGTATGTCGGAGTCAATGATGGTACCTATACTAAAACCATGGAAACCCGCCCCTGCAGTTTGGCTCTTACAGACCTCCCTGATAAATCAAGATTCCAAAATCCTGACAGCGGCTCTGGCTAACCAGGCTTAAAAGGGTTATATCTATGCTGGTACACCCAGACCAAACGGGAAACGTACCGGGATGGAATACAACGTGGAATCTCCGCAGACTCCGCCACGTCATACACAATACGAATCAGAGAGAGGGGGAATGTGCAGTGGCATCACTGGATGCCATTAAGGCGTTTGATTCGGTGAACTGGGACTGGCTCCTGGGAGTGCTCGCCCACTTCGGGATAGGTGAAGGGTTCCTACGCTGGATTAAGCTCCTATATAAAAGACCCAAGGGCAAGGGTGAAGACGGGGAGGCACATCTTGGAGCAATGGAGCATTGCACGGGGTACGAAGCAGGGCTGCCCACTGTCTCCGATGTTGTATAGCTTAGCCCTGGAACCATTTGCTGCCTTCCTAATGGCTCAGTACAGGGACACTGGAATAGAGATAGACGGAGAAGTACACCAAATATCAATTTACGCAGTTGACATGTTGCTCTATGTCCAGAGCCCACGGACGTATCTGCCAGAACTGCTCGAAGCCCTGGGAGCATGCAGCAGGCTTTCCGGAATTACTATTAACAAGGGAAAATCCTCACTGTTCCCCTTAGCGGACCAGAGAGAAGCGACCCCAACTCAGTTACCAGACATGGGCCTCACGTGGACCCCACACAGTAGGAGTGAACATTCACCATGACGCCAGAGAAACGCACGAGGCAGATACACAGGCAGCCCTAGACAACACGGAGAGGGACATGCGGTTTTGGAGTACGTTACCATTAGGGATGATAGGGAGGGCGGCCTTACTGAAGATGGCGGTGCTACCCAGTCTCCTATATTATTTCACTAACATTCCTTACAACATCCCTGGGTCATTCTTCAAACACCTACACGCCATGGCACGGGAGTTCTTGTGGGGAGGAGGGAGAAACAGGGTGGCACTGAACACACTGCAGAGGGACTAGGAATGGGGGGGCATCAGGCTCCCGGACTTCGAACAATATTATTTGGTGGGCCAACTCGAGTATGTGGTACAATGACTGGGAGAAGACGCATCTACAGACTCAATACTCTTCCAACCGGCGGTGCAGCGGTACTACCTAAGAGAGGTCCTGCGGATAGACAAAGCCTCAGCAAAAACACTCGCGAACATCGTTAAGCTGGGCAGGGACCTGTGGAAAAGGGCATGGAGAATTCAAGGTATAAAAGGCCCCTGCTCTAGACAATTCCCTCTGGCGGGACTAGTCGATGCCCGCATCACGGATCTGGCAACGTATAGAACGCAGTGGGAAGCCAAAGGAACAGCCCAAATAGAGGACTGGTGGCAAGGTGGACGCTGGGTGGACTTTTAAACCCTGGTAGAAGAGCAGGGCATACATAAGGGCCAATTCATATTGTACAACAACATGGTCCGAACAATGAGGAAAAGATGGGAGACCATACCGAAGGCGGAAGACGCAGGAGGGGGCACTAGATGCATGGTATGCTGTCTCAGAGGGGGTGCACACTGTGTCCAGATTCTATTAACAGCTACTAGGCACCACTAACATGAGAGTCCTGCAAGTACGAGCTAAATGGGAGGAAGAACTTCAGAAACCCTTCTGGATCAGGAATGGAGCAGAGTCCTCCGGTATGCCAAGAAAGTCTCCAGGAACGCAAGGTTCGGGCAAATGCAGCTCTACCTCATACACAGAGCATATCCGACGCCTAAAAGAATGTCGAACGTGGGGAGCAGACAGACCCGGAGCTGCCCACACTGCGCAACAGAGCTGGGGGACATGTTGCATATGTTCTGGTCATGCCCGAGGATAACACATTTCTGGGACACTATAAAGGAAAAAGCTTTGAAGGCAGGAATCCAAATGCAAGCATGGACACCAGAGTCCTATCTGTTGGGACTGTTCCCGAGATGGAGTAAGCAGAGAACACACCTAGCGAAAATGAAAGACGTGATGACGATATTGGCAAAATGTTGCATAGCAATGGCGTGGAACACAAGCACGGGACGCTCCACAGAGAGGTGGTGGGAGAACCTGCAAAAATGGTTGATAGCCGAAACATTAGTGTGGACAAGGGCAACGCAAAGGCGGGGAGAAGAGGGAGGAGACAGTGGGGCCAAGGTACTGGCGTGGAATACTCTTGTGCAGGACCTGTCCGGAAGTGAAGAAAGATACAGCACAGGCAGCTCGGACGAGGATTAAACAGACAACACAGGGGCCTCAACAACAGGAGGCAAAAGGTCTCAGGGGGAGGATGGCTTGGCCCCACCCGCACCCGAGAGAAATACACAGAGTAGCAGACGAGCATTATGGACTGAGGAGGAGGCGGCCGCGCCGTGAAAAGATCGTAACTCCAAGCAAAAGTGCCAATAGAATGTGATGTGTGTTGTTGTTATTTGTTTGTTTTGTGATGAAAATGCAAATAAAAAAGGAAGGCAAGCACAGTCCAGGGAACATTGACTCCCCCGGAACAAGTTAGCCCCGATTGGAAAGGGATGCATATATACATCTGCCAGAATTAAGACACAGGGTTCAAACTGTCAGTAGCGCCGAACATGGCACAGGGCTATCCGAGGTGGTACCATATAGTAAGCAACGGCACCAGAGCAGGACGGGGGGATGCCTCCAAGGAAGTGGGAGTATCAATGCATGACTGGAACACTCCCAACAGACATGGGAGGCACCCACCAAAGTGCCAACAGACAGGGGAACGTTGAGAGAGGTGCTGGTGCAATAAAAAACAATAGAGTGGACCCCAGCTACACTTTGAACTCTGGGGTGATGCCGACACGAGAAGCGGGCTTAGTGACAAGTACCAGCCTCAGTAGGACAGAAGTAAGCAATGGGAGGTGAGGAACAACAGTAGGGGAACCGCCCGATACAGGACCACGAAGGACAAAGAGCAGCACCACCCAGATCCTAGTAGGAGAGAGCAATGCTGAGTAGGTGGGTGCAAGGATGACATACAAGGCAAACAGGGGCAAAGGGAAACAGTCATCCATTGACACATTTGCCAAACCTGCACAAATGGCGGACAGTGCAAGGATGGCGACGCAAGAAGCACAAGGAGAAGAGGCTCCCGGTCGTAGTGACAAACAGATTCTAGATGCCGTAGCGGAGCTTAAATCGACACTGGAATTTAAAATTGATGCAATCAATATTGACGTGAACCTCTTAAAACAGGATGTTAGGGCGTTAACAGAACGTACAGGAGTGCTAGAGAAGGAGGTAAAAGCTAACACAAGTAGTTGCAACGAAAACTTCCAGGAAGTCTACATTCTGCGGCAACAGGTGCAGAATCTTGAAAAACAGAGCAGAAGAGGCAGAAGGTCGAGCACGAAGGAACAACGTATGGATTGTTGGGCTACCGGAAGGCGAGGAAGGTTCAAACCCGACAGATATGCTGCTGCAAGAAATAGGGGCTGGGACACTCACCCAAGGGTTCACAGTTGAGAGGGCGCATAGGGCCAAACAATAAAACCTCTGCCAGGAGCCCCGTCCGATGATAGCCAAGATTCTAAATTATAAGGTCAGGGTGAGATCCTGGAACACTTTCGAAAGGGGAGGAACGATTACCCGAGCATCGGCGACCATCATGGCATACCCTGATTATACTTTTCTGGTACAAAAACAAAGGATGAACTATGTTGTGGTCAAGAGGAGATTGCGCGCAGCAATCCTTAAATACATGTTGTTGTACCCGGCGAAGATGAAGGTCCTACATAAAGATCGTGCAGTCTTTTTCGAGACTCCTGAAGATGTGAATAAATAGATGGACATGATGAACATGCCGACGGAGGAAGAAGACCAGGCAACAGGAGGGAGTGATAAGTGAATCTGCGTTGGTTGAAAACTGAACTTTTGAGCCGTACCATGGCCATTTTGAAATGATCACACATTGACATTTAAGTCGGAAGGGTGATTGCTAATCTTACAGATAGTTAAATGCAGGAAACACTGGTGCCGCTCAGACAAATGCGGCACCAGGAATCACTCCATCACCCACATTAGTTTAGATTAGTTGGGATACTAGTAGTCTAGTATCCTCCTGCTGCACTCCGAATACCGGCTTCTGGGCCGGGAAAGGAGCGAGATGCAGGGATGCCTGAGCCTCAGATTGGGAGCTGGGCACAATTTGAGAATTGTTGGGGAAGAGGCTGGTGGGAGAGTTGGGGTTGTTAGAGGGCAGCTGGCCTACAGATGCGCATCAGGGAAGAAGGGCAAGTGTGACAAGAAGGGAGAGAGAGAGCGGAGAATGGGTGAACTCAAAATAGCAACCTGAAATGTTTGAGGCCTGAATAGCTATATTAAAAGAAAGCGGGTTAAGGCATATTTGAGAAACCAGAAAATAGATATAGCTCTCCTGCAGGAAACTCATTTAACTAAGAATAGACAGGATCCACTGGCATGGAAGTAGAAGGGGGTGACGATGGGCTCAACATACTCAGCATACGCTAGAGGGGTCTTAATATGGGTGGCGACGACTGTACCATTCAAGATCCTTCAAACCTTTCGAGAGACAGAAGGTAGGATGGTAATACTACGGGGGATGGTAGAAAGTAAGGAAATATGTGTTATCAATATGTATGCCCCGAATCAGGATACTGCAGCCTCTTTTAGATCTCTATATTCCAATATTACCCTTTATACAGGGATTGTGCGCTGCCTCGGCCAAAGCCTCAACACGTTGTTGCGTACATTCAAGTTGGCTGATTTATGGAGAGAAATGCACCCGGAGGTCCGAGTATACTCTCACTACACTGCTCCGACTAATCTGTATACAAGGCTAGACTATGTGTTTGTGGGGGAGGAAACGTTGGTTATGTGGTACATACTCCCCCCCCCCCCCACCCCCAGCCAGAATCCCTACATGGAGACTTAGGGCGGAAGCACTTAAAGATACAGGGTTCGGGAACATTTGAGAGAAGAGGTGAAAGATTATTTCAAGCATAACAAGGGTAGTGTAAACTCTGCAGGTACACTGTGGGAAGTCTTTAACGTAGTGGTAAGAGGAGCAGCTATAGCAAAGTCGAAAGGCATGCAAGATGTGATTTTACGGGATTTGCAAAAAGTAGAATGGAAAGCATAATGCAGGCAGGAAACAGGTCCTTAGAGGAGGCCCAAGAGGTGTTCCACCTACATCAGGAATGTAGGGAGCACTGGGACAGATTAGGCAAATTAAACTACAGGAAATATGTTGAGAAACAACATGCAGAGGGTGTAAGCCAGGGTGACTGCTAGCCTGGTTGTATAAGTGTGAGACCAAACTGGAGACAATTAGAGCAGTTAAGGGGGTGGATGGGGAGTTGCGGGAAACCCAAGAGGAGCTTAACAAGTGCTTTTATGACTATTATAAAGACCTGCATAGGAGAACCTCGGATAGTGATATGTCAGAGATACAAGAAGCGTTGACCGAACTCGGTCTCCCCAAACTGAATACGGAGGAAAGGGATAGCCTAGAGATACCCATCACGATAGAAGAACTAGAGAATGTGATAAACTAACTACCAACCGGTAAAGTCCCAGGGGCAGATGGGCTTCCCAGTGAATATTACAAATATAAGACAGAAATCCTTACCCCACTACTAGAAATGCTAAACAAGGCTTTAGACACAGGCAAATTGCCTGTGTCCCTGAGAGAGTCGGGAATTGTCCCCCTTCTTAAACCGAATAAGCCGGATACTGACTGTAACTCGTATAGACCCCTCTCGTTGTTGAACCAAGATGGGAAGATCCTCACGGCGTTCATGGCCGATAGACTCAAACCGGTTATAGCCAAGCTTATACATACGGATCAGACGGGATATGTGCCACACAAAAATATCATAAATAACCTGAGAAGACTGCACCACATAATAGATTACACCCAAGGAGGAACACGGGAAGTTGTGGTGACGTCACTTGATGCAGTAAAAGCGTTTGACTCAATCAGGTGGCCTTGGCTGCTGGCGGTGCTAGAACAGTTTGGAATTGGTCCCACATATATTAAGTGGGTGCGGTTGCTGTACACTGTACCGGTAGCTAGGGTCGAGACGGGCACAAATATTTCAGAACGGTGGCAGTTGAGTAAGGGCACGAGACATGGATGTCTGTGGTCCCTGAGGCACTTCATCCTGGCATTAGAGCCACTAGCAGTCTATCCAAGGGAAGAATACGGAGAGGCAGGCATCAGTACACCGGGAGAAGGGCATTTGATCTTGTTGTATGCGGATGATATGCTTCTGTATTTGCAGCACCCTGAGACGAATTTCAATACATTTTGGATGTGTTGGAGCGATACGCTGCACTGTCAGGCATAACTATTAACCTGCAGAAGTAGAGTCTGTTCCCTTTGGGGGTGTACGCAGGGAAGCCCCTACACAACCTGCCTATGCTACCAATTAAATGGGAAATAGATACATTTCGGTACATAGGAGTGGACATTTACCATGACCCTCAGATAGAACACGGTGAGAGCAGTGAGAAAGATTGAAAACAGCATGTCTTTCTGGGCTAGACTGCCGTTGTCCATAATGGGCCGCGCAGCATTATTGAAGATGGTGGTGCTACCGAGACTCCTGCACTATTTTGGAAATATCCTGTTTGCGATCTGCACAGTATATGCAGTAGCTTCTTATGGCATAATTCGAGGTGCAGAGTGGCAATATGGAAACTCCAGAATCCATATGAACGCGGGGGTATAAAAGTGCCCAATTTTGAGGTATATTTTGTAGCGAGCCAGCTGCAATTTGTGGCCAAATGGCTGTCAAATGGCCATACGCCAGAATCAAGGTAGCTACGGGTTGAAAGTGTTCTGTTCTTTTTGAACTAAGTGATATGGCTGGCTGATCCAAGCACAATCCGCTTGCACCTTCTATTGCGCCTGGGGAGCGTAATGTGGCGCAGGGCCTGTTGTCTGTTGAAGAACTCAACACTGTATTCCCTGCAGATCCCGCTCATTGCACTGGAAGGGGTGGACGAACAATTGAGATTAAAACGTGAGGAGGTTCTGGGAACCTAAGGGAGTAGCAACGGTGGGTGGGAGATGTGCTGAAGGAAGGGTTGCCCAGGGATTTGGAGGAACTGATTAGAGACACAGGGGTACACCGGGGGCCACACCTCACATATACTCACCTCCAGAGGAGTCTTTGGCGTAGATGGCCGGAGACAGAGATGCCCTCACAATTAGACAAGACTATAGAGACATTTTATGATGTGGCGGAAGGCAGACACGAAGTCTTGCAGATATATGAACTACTAATGTCCAAGACAGGAGGGGAACTGGGACAGACAAGACAGAATTGGGAAGCAGACTTATAAGAACCAATGTCGGATAGTAACTGGAACAAGGTTATGGTGTATCATAAAAAGGTATAAAGGAATGCATGACTACAACAGATCCAATTATATGTAACCCATAGGGCATACCTAACCCCGAGCAAAATTGCCAAATTTAACCAGGCAGCAACACAAGCATGCCCGAAATGCGGGGAGATAAACGCTGATCTAGTGCATATGTTTTGGGCATGAATAGAAATTAGTACATTCTGGGGAGAAGTAGCCCAAGCATTAGCAAAGGCAGATATCACCCTGAATATTGGATCCCAATGGCCTGTTTACTAGGGGGTGTTCCAAGGCCCAAAAGGGCTAGACATGTGAGTAAGCTCAAGGAGCTGGCATATACACTGGAGAAACGCAGAATAGCGATGGGGTGGAAACACAGAGGAGGCCAGCCATACAGACATGGTGGAGGGACTTGTTAAAATGGGAAAACGCAGAAACTGTGGTATGGCAAGCCGCAATAGGGCAGAATACGGAACAGGGAGGTGGGGGTGGAGGTGGATGCTTGGAGACAAATGATAGCAGATTTGGTCACCTCCAAACAAAGGGAGAAAGACATGGAAGAAACTCTCATACAAGAAGATATTAGGACCAAGGGGGTGATGTGGAATAGTGCATGGGGAAAGACCAATGGGTGCAAAGTAGAGATCTATAGAAAACCAACAGATTCTAATAGCACTTTACACTTTGCTAGTTTTCATCCGTCACATCTAAAACAGAACTTACCCTACAGCCAATGCCTAAGAGCAAAAAGGATTACATCTGATGTAACACAATTGGCACAAGAATTTGATAACATGAGAACAAGATTTAAAATAAGGGGTTTTCCGGAGCGCACATTCAACCAAGCCATCGAACGAACAACATCCTTGAACAGGAAGGAACTCCTTAAATAAAAAACAAAGAAAGAAAATACAAGATTGATTCATACCCTCAAATTCTCTAGCCAAAGTTTCCAAATCAAAAAAATAATTCAGAAAAATTGGGACATCATTAGATCTGACGCTAATCTTAACAAACTTTTCACCGAACCTCCAATGTTAGCCTTCAAAAGAGGCAAAAAATTCAGAGACTCATTGATCAGAGCCGAAAAAATGAAAAGTCAACAACAAACCTTTCTGACCAAACCAAAGCATGGCACATTTGCATGCTTAAACTGCTAACACTGTTCCAACATCCTGAAAGGAGATTACATCAGACACCCTAACATTGGCAAAAAAATCCCACTCAAAGATTTTGCTACGTGCGAGAGTAAAAATCTGATTTACGCCCTCAAGTGCCCTTGTGGTAAATATTATGTGGGGAAGACCTCAAGAAAAATTAAAGAGAGGCTCACTGAGCATAAATCTAATATAAGAACATGCAACCAGAAATCTCCAGTCTTTAGACATTTTAAAGACAATAGACATAATATTTCCCAAATTAGATGGGTAGTCTTGGAAATCATGAAGCAGTTACCAAGGGGAGGCAACCTGGCAAAACGTCTTGCACAGAGAGAGTTATACTGGATCCATAAACTTGACTCACTGGCCCCACTCGGGCTTAATGAAGATTTTTATATGGATCCTTTTTTATGAATGAATCCTTTAAATTGCTGATTGGGAACAACACAGTACGGTTCATAACAGGACTTTGAAGACGTGTGATGTAGGTTGTAATCTCCAAAATCTGTTTATGCACCAAATTGTATTTGGTTTCATTTAACTGTGCCCCACCAGAATGTGAGCTCCTAATGAGACAGCTATAGAAGCTAAGTAGCATTACTGATAGAACCTTTAAAATAACCTGTTACCATGTCTTTACATCTCCTGGTTCTTTTCACATTTTTATCTTGTGATTTTACACTTTATGACTATGTTACAACATTTAACCAGCCTGTCCTTTGATCATGTGACCATTTCGAATCGAATTTCAGCGATCTTTCTCCTATTTATCTTAGCATTTCTTCATTTTTTCCTGCACTTTAACCCTTTACATATTTATTTATTTTTAAGGTCCTCCCACTCCCTAGCAGGCATCTTCAACTAGCGTTAGCTACAATAACTACATTCTCCACCTCAAGCGCATTTTTGCGCTTTACGTTTTCTTAAAACTACCGTTTGTCATATTCAGGCCCCCTTTGGGAGCTAATAGTTTTGTGTATCGAGTTTATCCTATCTTATTGAACATCTTATTATGATTAAGCGCTAAAGCGATTTGCATATGCGCGCGATGACGTCACAATGTTTACATCGTGACGTCATGCGTCTTCTGACGCACATACGCCTGACGTTAAGCGGCCATTTTATGGGTATTTAAGGACAGCCAATGCCAGTATTGGCTAGCGAGTCCTGAAGGCAGATCACGGTATCGGCTATTACACACCACAAGACTATTTAATTGTAAGTATTCTGGGATTATCTGTGCTACTTCAGCCGGACTTCATTTCTTCTTGGTTATATACTTAGTCCATTTTGGTTTATTCTTAGGAATTTCGGGAACTCGCCCACTTTGGGCTGGACGCTTGCTCATACGCAAAAGGTTCCAAAAGATGACGTGATTTTTACTCAACTTACCATCTTCTTACCATCTTCTGATATAAGGTGGTTAAGTCATCACTTTTAATTAATTCTAATCTTTTGATAGCTAGATTCGGGATTTCTTATCTTGACGACTCTTCCCCCTTTCTCCCACTTTTTCTTGTTAATTGTCTAGGGACTACACTACTAGTACAGGAGACTGACAACTCTCTCTTTGTGATAAACAGCCAATATTTTGGAACAATGGAATCTTGTCCTTAGGTAATTTACTTATAACATAAAAATGTCAATATATTGTAAAAATGTCAATATATCGATCATTGATGAACGTGTGGATATTTCTAAATGGTTAGTACTGGTTACTACTGTATGATTTGCTTAAAGTTTAAATTTATGTCAACTTAACGAGATACCCGACAATAGGATATATATGGATCCTCCATGAAGTTTTTTTGCTATTGGAAATTGTACCATTTTTTTTAACTATTGGGACTAATATGCATCTACTTTAATATTATGTCTTCCAGATTACTTTAAGAAAAATTATGCAAATTGCCCCTGAAGAAGTGAATTATTTCATGAAACGCTTTGGGCTTCTAATAAATCAATTGATTTTTTTCTAAAAATACTTAACTGTGTCAATGTGTATTGATATATGTCACTAAGCAAATTACCTATATTTATGTACAAATCAATGTATTGAATTATTTACCTAACAAATAATCAAACATATAAGGACTCCTCACAGAGCCACCCACAGAGTGCAGAGGACGGGAGTTCCCACATTTGGGAACTTGATCTATTGTGTACATTTTTTCAACCTATATGCCAGGGTTGTTATTTATCTCCTCCGCACCTTAAAACTAATAATTCTCAGGATATACCGTTAAAAATACTCTTGTGTAAAAATTAGGAGTGCAACTTGATTAGTTCTCACTTGGGTGCACAGTAGGCCAGGGGAAGGGGTTGGTGGAGTGGGCGGCGGCAGACTGACAAAATTTGATGGGATATGTGAAAATGATAAACACGTCTGCAAGTTGCCATGGTTATGTAAAAAAATTATAAAATTGTTTTAAAAAAAATAATAATAATTGTATTCTTCGGTACATGAGGTGCACTACATAATTTCCTACATTAAATTACTAGGTTACGTGACAGGGGCTCAGATCCTTCCAAGTACATTATCAGACCATTCACCAGGGAAGTTGTCCTACGCTTTACCCCGCTGATTCATATACCATAATAGATGTCATTTAAAAGGGAGAAGCCCTGTTGGACCCGCACTTCAAGCAGGGAGTAGCAGATCTATTGTCTCATCCCTAACCGATTCAGTTAGGGATGGGAAGTTGCTCTGGGAGGCCTTTAAGTGTTATATCGACAGGGTACCTCTAGAGAAGATGGGGCTCTCAAGACATTTAGGAAGGAATTGAGTGACCTGGAGACAAGCTGGGGGAACATGAAAAGTAATATGCACAGACGGCATGCAAAGAATTATTGGGGATGCTGAAAAAAAAAAGTGATACTTTTAGAGAGGATATCGACAGGGAAATGAAGCTCTTAGAACAAAACTCTCAAGCCAGATGCTATGGAGAAGGGAACCAGCCTGGGCGATTATTAGTATGGAAGATTAGACGGAGCAATACAATTCAGGTGATAATTGACCAGATCACATCGATGCGTTGCAGAGGTGGAGATCAATTCCTCTATGGGATATTATCAAAGACTGTATACCTCTAGAATAAATCAGCAAAGAAGATAAATACATTTCTGGATATGTATATTGGGAAGGTGAGTCTGGAATGGAGTTCTCTTATAGAAGAGTGAATTACAGTGTAATAACTTCACGCATCAGCGAGGCTACTTCCAGGGCCCTACTGCCAAATTCTATAAGGAATTCTTGGCAGAGTTTGCTCCCCACCTTATTAAGGTGTATGAGCCATCTCTATGGGGTGAGATCTTTCCTGAAACCCCTAGACCTGTGCTCATCATGGTGATGCTGAAACCAGACCACCCTCTCCCCCAGGAGCTCATTGTATTGGCCTATACCCATAGTTAATACTGATAATGAAATCTTAGCGCCTAGGCTGTTAAAGCATATGCCCGCCATAGTTCTTACAGATCAATGCGGTTTTAAACTTGGCTGCACAACAATGCACACTCTAAAGAGGTTGTTCTTTATAATGTCGACAGTGGGGGGTCACACTAGTGCTAACAACTTTGCATGCTGAAAAGGCCTTCAAACCTGTCGAGGGGCCTTTTCTATTTCAGGTTATACCGAAGTCAGGGCTTGGGCCAAATGTTATTAAGTTGATAGGCTTGCTGAATGCCTCACCAAGGGCATCTGTCCTGACTAATAGTACCGTCTCAGAACAGTTTGTATCAACAAGTGGCACCAGACAGGGTTGTCCATTGTGGTTTGCTTTAGCAATCAAGCCTTTAGCCTGTCTGTTAAGACACAAGCATACAGGCATAGGAATTAAAATACAATCTAGGGGCAATATTGGCTCATCATATGGAGACACTCTTACACTATATGGGAAGAATCCAGAACACAATTTGGCCACTACTGCTTGGGATATGGAGGCCTATGGTTCTAGGTAAGGTTTGAATATAAATTGGGCAAAGTCTGAGCTGCTCCCTCTCACCCATTGTACGGTTTGATGTGGAAAGGAACTTGTTTTAAGTGGAAAGTGGACGCCATATTGTATTTAGTAGGAGTTAGTGGTGCCAGCAAACTTTGAAAGGGTGTATGGGAAAAATGACGTCAAGGTAGCAGATCAGGTAGAAACGCTGGTTAATAGATGGGCAACTGGCCCTGATCACAAGCAAGGAGGTTGACGTTCCTATCAAGAGTCTCAAACCAAGATCCCCGGGACCAGACGGGTACTCGACCCAAATCTATAAAATCTTCCATCCTCAGCGGTTGACCCCCCTGATAACGCTTTTTATCTCCTTAGCCGTCTCAGGGACGATTACCCCAACAATGCAAGAATCGATCATAGTCCTTGCTCTGAAACCGGGAAAAGACCCCAGAGATAATTCGGCGTATAGACCCATCTCCTTACTAAACCTGGACGCTAATATATACTCGAATGTCTTGGCAAACCGACTGGCGAGAGTACTCCCAGACATCATCGACCCGGACCAGACGGGATTCATAATGAATAGAGCCACTACAGACAATGTACGCAGGGTCCTTAATCTGATTGAGGTCGCAAACCTAGATTCGCAAAAATTAGCAGTGCTAGCGCTGGACGCAACCAAGGCCTTCGATAAAGTCGATTGGTCATTCATCCGACTAACCTTGGAATCCTTCCACTTCGGGCCCTCATTTCAAAAACTGATCCTAGCGAACTACTACAACCCCAAAAACCCTTCTACGGGTCAATGGCCTACTATCCAGTCCAATCCCCTTAACATGTGGAACCAGGCAGGGATGCCCCCTATCCCACTTGCTCTTCGCCCTGGTTATGGAACCCCTTGGCGCAACAAATCCGCCTCAACCCCAGAATTAAAGGCATCCAAGTGGGCTCCTCTCAGCACAAGATTGCGCTATACGCAGACGATGTGATGTTAACTATAACGGACACCTCTCAGTCATTGAAGTCCGCTCTAGCGCAAATTCATAGATTCGGAAGGGTATCGGGGTTCACTATTAAATTCGCAAAATCATCAGCCCTAGGGGTGAGACTGGAATCAGAAGATAAAGTATCCTTCAGAGCCCAATGCAAGATCCAATAGAGAGAAAAGTCGATTCCCTAACTAGGGATCCAGATCCCTGCTCGCCCGGAAGATACCTATCGGACAAATTTCCCGCCGTTATTCAAGATCCTGGAGGGGGACCTCGATCGCTGGCTCTCACAAGAGATTTCGCTACTGGGCTGCATCGTAGCGTGTAAAATTAACCTTCTCCCACGGCTCCTGTATGCTTGCTCAGCCCTTCCTGTCATGATACCCCGCTCCAGCGCCTCCAGAGAAAGGTATTGTGCTTTATCTGGAAAGGTAAAAAAAAAAATCAAGGATCCCACTAAGAACAATGCTGAGCAGCCAGAGTATGGGAGGCCTGGGGGTCCCCGATCTCCAGAAATACCAGATAGCAGCGCAGCTAGCTCACACTCGAGCCTGAACCATCAGCTCGAGAAGCCCAGATTGACAGAGATTGAACAATCCCGCTTACCCCTTCCCCTCCGCTTCCTGACGCACTTCCCACCCGCCCTACGGAGGACATGGCCGGCCATCCTGTCATCCACTAAGCACACCTTAAAAGCATGGGAGTGGGCGCGTAAATATAGAAGCATCCTGAGAGACCTGAGCCCATCCGCCCCAGTGTTTCATAACCCTGCCTCCGCGCCAGGAGCCTGCCCCTGGAACTTCATAAACTGGATTGCCGGGGGCCTTAGCTCCCTGGGTCAGCTATTTGAGAGGAGTCAACCACTCACCTTCGAACAATGTAAGAATGTATGCCTTTCGCCTAGCGGAAACTGATAGGTTCTCATATGTGCAATTACGCCATTGGTGCTCGCACCCATCGACCCACTTAGCGGCCACACGGGAACTGGACCCCATAGAACTGTCACTCGCTGATCCGCCGAACCGAGGACGAATCTCAACGATATATAAACTATTGCAGACAAACTTTCTCGTCGCTAAAGCAACCTTTATGCCACAATGGGAAGCAGACTTAGGACACTCAATAGAGGACCAGTCCTGGGTGGACATCTGGTCGCGAACACGGTCGTCCTCCTTCTGCATCACCAACCGGGAATGTGAGCATAAATTACTTCCAAGGTGGTACTACCCGCCGCTCAGACTACACAACTTCAATCAGGCCTTGTACCCCCGATGTTGGCGCCGCTGCGGCCTTCCGGGCTCTTACCTGCATATGTGGTGGTCATGCCCGGTGATTGCGAACTTCTGGTCCCAATGCATTGCCACCATAGCTGATATCACCAGGATTACGCTGCTGCTAGACCCAGAACCTATTTTACTAGGAGTCCCGATCCCGGGTATATATCCAAGATCTGGCAGAGGGGCGACCCTCATTACTCATCTTCTCCTAGCCGCAAAGATCACAGTGGCGAGAACTTGAAAATCCCCGGAAGGGCCCCTAATGATCCTGTGGTGGCTAAAGCTCTGGGACATCTTTATAGCGGAAAAAATCACAGCAGCAAACAGAGGACTCCTTCACCGCTTCGCGAACATCTGGTCACCCGTGATAGACTACGACCGGAGCTATCCTGCACTAACATTTAAGCCTCGTTCAGTGGCAAATGCCCTACTGACAGAGAACAGGGAACCAGTACAACGATCGGAGGAGCGTGAACTAGACGACAATTGAAGGGGAGGGGGAGGAGGGAAAGCTTAAGGGAATGTGCTAAGATGGCTTAATAAGTTGCAAACATTCAATTTGCTGTAATGTATGATTCTCCTGTGTGTTGACCAAAAATAAACAGGTAAAAAAAAAAAAAAAATAGAGGGGTAACTCTGCCAGTCAATATGTTGGGAAGGGTCTCCCTCTTAAAGATGGGGTGTCCCTGAATATCATTACGAGACCAGGGTGGACTGGGTGCCTCGGACCTCAGGCTTTACTATAATGTAGTGCAAGCACAGTTTGCCCTAGAATGGTATGGGGGAGAAACAGGAGCTACTTTGTGTTCCAATGAAGGAGGCCCTTTCCTCCCACTCTATCTCTACAGGCACTCAGGTGGTAGTCCAGGGGCCACGGTGAGAAGACTGAAACCTTTGTACACCATGCAGCCAGCACTTAAGAAAGCCAAACAGAGTCTGAGATATTGTCTACTCGCCCAACCCCTCAATATATGGGTAGCATGGGCTCCCAACGACATTTGAGCGACAATTGCAGCGGCTGTTTCAAAGATTGGGATTCCACACTATCGGAACTGTATGTAGACTGACAATTTATAACAATGGATAACCTTGTGCAGAAGGGGTGGTAGAAAGAAGAGTCGGTACCTTGGCGTCCCTCCCGTTCATCAACTTAGGCAACCTTTGGCCCTCCAGATGTTTTGAACTACATCCCCCAGATTCCTCACCAACATCTAGGCTGTCTAGGGATGGTGGGAGTTGTAGTCCAAAACATCAGGAGAGCCAAAGGTCTGGTTTTACAGAATACTGCTCCAAATTCCCAATAGAGCCGGTTACTTATGAGGTACCGGACTACATTATCTCACCCACATCGTCATCACATCTAGTCTCGCAGCTATGTGCCAAGATGCAGAGTGTCAGTATTCTGTGTGCTGGTGGATCTCGCAGTAGGTGAAAGGAGGCCCTGGGAGAGGCATTATGGACCGGGGAAGGGGCAAGGCCTGTAGTCCGATAAAGATCATTTAATTTAACTATGAGCATAAACGTATTTACTAGGTTTTTACAATAAAACGTATCACACTGTCTACACTCTTTTATACAAAACATCTTATACAAAGCGTGTCAGACAGATGCCCATGGTGCAGGTCCGGCCCGGTTGATTTTTTACACTTGGCTTGGCACTGCCCTACGAGAATATTATTTTCGGAACAAGTGCGTCTGTTAATGATAAACACTGGGAAGGTAGATTTCTCCATGACCCCATAAGCACTCCGCTAGGCCAACCAGGAAAGCCTGGCCTACCAGATGGCAAAGGATGAGAGATCTCATCTACTGTAACATTAATGAGGAATTTGATCACTGGCCTAGGACACTAGAACTAGATTTCAAACTGCACTGGTTGGGGTAATGATACTAAATGCTTATACTGAGTGTTGACCCCGCTGCTGTGCATTGGCTGGGAGTGGGAGGCGGTTCCCTGTCGTCGCTTAGGATTTAGTGACAATAGTGCCAAATTGCCAATTAGTCAATCCATAATATTAAATATAAACAGACTGGCGTGACATTCTGCGTTTCCTACCATGGGACACGCCAAATGTCAAACCAGTCTTAACAACGTGTATTGGCATCACATAATTACAGAAGAAAAGAATAGACAACATGAATGCTCATTTATTCCATGATGGCGGACTACTGAATTGCAACTCTTTGAATATATCAATATTGGAAACCCTTATTGAATAAACAAGGAAATATGATCATTCACATGGCATCTAGTCTTTGGCATCAGGCTCCCCTAAGTCATTCATTTCGACCCTGATAGGCTACAATTTAAGCAACAGACAAGATTTGATGTGGCCATGAAAAAAAAAACAGGGGGCTCGAAACACGTGTTGGTTGTGGTGGATTGAATTCCTTCAAATGAAACTCTTCACCAAATGTATACATTACAAGTCTTTATATAGTATTGGAGTACAATCTTTGTTCTGTTTACATTTAATATTATAAACTGACTAAGCGTGGTAGTAGCCATAGGCAATTTGACACTATTATCAATGAGGAATTACATATCGCTACTCTTCCTACATCCTCTAGATCTAAAGACTTCTGGAATGATTTAAAATATACCAAGGGAGATCTGCTACTACGGAAGAGGAGACTGAATAAGACTCTATATGTACAGGCCTGCATTCATGTCTGTCAGAGGAAGAAAAAAAAGTCTTGGTGAAGCGAAAGGGTGGTCTGGGACTTGAGAGAACCCTGAAATAAAACTGTAAACTTATCTTGTTAACTTTGCCTTAAGAAATGGTAAAATGAAGGGTTGTGCTCAAGGTTTGGGTGAGGATTGTTATGGTGTTTATTTACTGTGTTGTTTAAAGTATTCTTGATATGATGTAAAGTGAATAAAAATACATTTTAAAAAACTACATGGGCAGAATGCATGCATCTTTTCAGAGTACAGTAACAAGAGTTGCTTTTCTAAACAGTGTAAACATTTCTACAAGGGATGCATCGCCAACTAACCAAATAGCTTCACTTCAATGGCTAACCCTACAAACATGCATCACCTCTGAGACAGGTGCATCATATACAAAGCTGTCAGCATGCACACCCCTCTTACCTGGCAGGCAAAATCACCATCTCCGGCGGTCAGCACATCACCATACGACAGGGCCTGGCCAGACAGGAGCAGAAGAAATGCAAAAAAAGAAAGAACCAGGAAACAGGCATTCTTAGTCTATGATACCCAGAATCCTTTCTAATGAGTGATATTTACAGACAAACTGCCATTGAACCCACATCTCCTCCCAGAGCAGTTACATGTTCTCCACTAACTATACATTTTGACCATTCCTTGTTGCCATAAATGGTAGCTGGAAATGAATGTCTTGTTGAAAGGACAGTCTCCCTACACCACTTTCTATAACCCGCTAATGTCTGCGTGTACCAAGTACAGAGCTCAATTGCTTACCAATCTAAGTACCCATAATGAAATAACAAATACAATCGTTTTAAATGAAATGCAGCAGGATACATTATTAAAAACTACATCTGTGGAAACGATATACTGAGATTCTTGTGGTTCACTGCTACTTTTATTGCAGAAACGTGAATGTACATAATGGGCGACCTCCTTCTAGCGTTAGGAAAACTCTGGGTTATAGCAGTGCAATAATTGAATCACAGGACTTTCGACCTGTCCACGCTGTAAGTGGTGCTTTGAGATAAGTTCACACTATGCAATATGTTGAGGTAGCAAATTGCAGGACCCGTGGACACAAAGGAGTGATGTGGAGGGAAATAAGGAAGCAAATTTGTCACATGGTCGGGTATAGTGTGAATTATGGGAACCTGAACAAATACTTTTTTGCACGTGACTGTTGCTTTGTGAGGTACTAGGGTTAGCCACTGCTAATTCTAAACTGTAGGGGACCATCACCTATATTAATTGAACAAGAACAGCATTTGTAAGTGATTCAATTAAAAATAAAACAGCAATTGATGAATAAACCAGTTTCCGTTATTGCATATGGTAATGGTAATTTACTGCACAATTCTGGATTTTTGTTGTCCCCCATTATGGAGTGGCATGGGACTCCATGATTGGGGAGAGTTGGAATGGTCTCATGTAGTACTTCTGCCTGGAATGCTACCTGTAAGAGAAAGAGCTGCAGTGCATATGACTCCAGGGCAAAGAGAAAGGATGCAGAGAAACCCCATAAAGTAAAGGAGGCCCAGAGTTATTGAAGCACAGATTTCCTCAGCCCCAGTGCAAGAAGAAAATAGAAGATCCATAGTAGTGAGGAGGAAGGTGGCAAACTCCTTTCAATCTGTGGGCAAGGAAGCAGCACGGGGGATACGCAGAAGCAGGGTACGCAGTGAGATGTACCTTGAGGAGGGCAGGTGGTGGTAAAGTTGTGCGGAGTGGGAGGGGAAGGCCAAAGATCAGAAGATACGCGAGAGTGACTGAATCCTCACTGAGGGCCTGATGTGTCTTACATGAGGAAAGGATGTCCCATGTTTGAAAGGATGTCCCGTGTTTCTTGTAATAAGAAGGTGTCTTGGGCATAGCCACACAAAAAGGCGAACATGATAATGAGTGTCTACCATGCTGGGTCGCCCAGTGTCAATCGCTGAAGGGTGCAGGACAGGGGTATCGTCCTTTATGTCTTTGGATCAAAGCGAAGTTGGGCCGTTGGGAGCAATAGTTGGGCGATGGAGAGCTCCTTGGAGTCCGGTTCATCCGTCAGGACTAATGGCGTAGGTGGAGCGCTGCAGGGTATGGCGAACGCTCAGCTGCGCACCTGCGGGAGGAACAATTAAGTTATGACTAGAGGAAAGGCCCCCAAAGCGTGCCCAGCGTTGGGACGTGTTGCTATATCTGCTGTGCTTGAGGTACACGGTCCGGAGCATTAACCGGGATAAGGTTTACAAAAAGGCTTCACCAAAAGGTCAGCCTGCTGACGATGTGGACATTGGCGATATGGACATTTTCTAAGGAGGTTTGAAACTTATTGGCGATATGGACATTTTCTAAGGAGGTTTGAAACTCAGAGAAGTAACTGTATCGCAACGGCGTCAGTGAGAAGAGATGTCATTGTGTTTCAGCATATCGTGTATGACGGCGTAAAGAGACTAATTGGTGGCTGTGAAGCAGCGGAGCAGAAATTTGTGCAGCTCAGTTCATCCACTGATAATATTTTTGGGGATCTTCGTTGAAATACATCTGTGCTCCTTTTGTTTGCAGCTTGGTCAGGAGCATTTAAGGTACTGCACCAGTAGGTGAAAGTTAAAAAGGGGAAGCTGGTGAAGTGGGCTGGTAGCTCCGGTGTGGGTTATATGTATGAGAGACATATAGTAGTAATCCAGAAAGCAAACTGGCATTATGAAGAGTAGGTCAATACTTTACGTGTGGTATGCAGGGAGTGAGAATTTTGCGCAGCAACTGTAGAGTGTTGTATGCGGAAGTATGTGGTACTAATAGCATTTTAGTACCAGGAGAGGTTTATGGTAGTGAATGATGTGTTATGAATGGGTTGCAAACTCAGTTAGGACCTGGTTAGAAATAACACATTTTGAGGCTTTGCAGCTGTAGAGGTTGTTTACAACCATGGGCTCTTAGCATTGAATATGTGATTATAAGTGTCATTATGTTTAGAGTATCTAGTGCTGACATAATAAACTGTGCAGCATGGTAGGGCAGATAGAGGGTGTGAGTTCTGCGCTGTTTGAGTATATGTTAATTCTGCCATATTAAAATAGTGCTGTATGAAATTTCAGCAAGAGTAGAGTGCGTGTGAGACTTGTGAATTGAGTATGTCATAACCAGGGTAGATAGAGGGTGTAAGACTTCCGCTGTATGTGTGGTTTTGAACGGAGTGTGTCATAACCAGGATAAATAGGTGGCGTACAAAGTGAGTGGTTGTGTGTGGTCGCACCAACCTGGGTAGATAGGGGTGTGCTTGCATTCCGGCATGTTATAAGAGTTACTGGATGAGTTGTCAGCAAGTAGAGGGGTTGGGGGAGGAGGGACGTCTTCCGTGTTACAGATTCAGAGTTAAAAAAAGGGGGCGGGAACACCTGCCATATTCTTTCATACAGAGTTACGCCTCTCTTCAAACAAGGCGCACCGTGGGATTGTGTGCATGTGATGTGCTTTGTGTGTATGTGATGATTCTGGAAGAAAGGGAGATGTGTTGTGATGTGCTTTGTGTGTATGCAATGATTCTGGAAGAAAGGGAGAGGTGTTGTGATGTGCTTTGTGTGTATGCAATGATTCTGGAAGGGAGAGGTGTTGTGATGTACTTGGAAGTGTAGGCAGAAGCATGTGATGTAAAGCGGAATGTTATGGTGTGAGTGAGAGAATGCTTGTGGTGAGGGTTCTACTATCAGGCAGTTGGAGAGCCCCTGTCTGGGTGATGGGAGCCAGTGTCTGTTCCTAGTATCCGTTCTTAATAGCTAACTTAATGTAACCCGAGTATTCTACAATAAAGTAACTGGAACTTACCTGCGAGCCTAAGGAAGTCACATCATTACAGTATTCATACGACTGGCTTACACTTTACGGTCATTTTCTTTACTTTTCTCATGTTTTTGTTAGGAATATACTTGGGGATATCTTTTATCTGGGCAGGCCATCTAAAAGAAGGGAAAGAAGGGGGGGAGGGGAAGACTATTGGAATTTAAACAAAAGTATCCCATTTAACTTAACTGAACGGACCTCGAGCCTAAACCTGAATGAAAGCCTGAATGACAGTTCACCCTTTAATGCAATTAATAATAATAATAATAATTTCGCATTTATATAGCGCTACGAACCCTCAGGTATGCGAGCGCTGCTTATTAATACCCACGGTGTGGTGCTCATTTATCGACCTCGGAAGGATGAAAGGCTGAGTTTGGCCCTGCCGAGATTCGAACCTGCGTCAGCAGGCTCTGCACGGATGTCAAAGCGAGCGATTTACTCGCTGTGCCACTTGACCAGCAATTGAACAGGAAAACATGACCCTGCATAGGTTTAATACTACCCCAATAACTGTGTGTACAAGTAAAATGTTTGAAATATTGCTTTCAAATGTAAAAACCTCTTGTGTAGTACAAATAACAGTGTCAATATTACTAACAGTAGAAGTAGATTGACAAAAAGACATGTATCACGCTATAATAAAACAAAAGACAAGTACGTAAACCTAAATATGATGCATACCACAGTCTAGGCCTGGATGCAGTAGAGGATATACTTCATCCTGAGCATCCCAACAGTTGGTATTCTGACATGAGTGCCGTGGGAAGGCGAACAACTAATAGCAGTTGCCATGTGTGCTCCTTAATACCGCATGCATCTGGGGCACCCAAGGTTCTACTACCACAAGAAGTAGCATTTATAGAAGCACAATGTCTAATTCATCTTGCGCTATGAAGGATCAGAGGCACTTTTCAGAAACGCAACATCCATCTTGTACTTATTGACTCGGATGCCCAAAAGTGTAAAACGAGTGTGACCAGCACCAACTGTCCAAAACAGCCCTACTTGGTGATCGAAGGAGCGAAATATATCAACACGTGGCAAGAAACAACCCTCACTTTGTAAAGCCGAAGGACTTGTAGGGTTCCCAGAAAGAAGAGTGGCTCTCGTGGAGCAAGCACGTGCACAGAGCACATAACAAAACTGACATGGATTGCTGCCATAGAGAAACCATTGAAAGTGCACAAGAAGTAACTTGTAAACTATGTTTTTGCAGTCAAGGTACTATCCCAGTCCGCTCTAACAAACGGTTTAACTGGATGGTGCTAATTCCAGACCTCAAGAAGGAAACAGCTGCGCTGATGGACTACTACTGGATGTGCGGCCAACAAGCTTCCTTGCAGCTCTCAGCTTGTTGGAGGGACTACGGTTCGCTAGCCAGGCTGCACTCTGCCCTGTTAGTAGTCCCAGAAGACCACTTGAAAGGGGGGCCACTGCCTGACGACGCACCCACAGTGCCCCTGACAATCGCAGCACCACATATGATGCCACCACCAGACTTTTGCATCCTCCCTGAAGAGCAGCCGTATGCCCAGCTGCAGAGAAACAAGGAGGGCATCAAACTATCTGTCCACCGATGCAGCAGAGTTACTAGCACAGATACCTGATGAGTATAAGTTGTTCACATTGGCAGAGACATTTTTCGCATCCTTAATGCTACCCAGGGTGCAAACACAAACAAATGCCAAATGGCCCCAGATAGCCAATTGGATCAGCTCCCAACAAACTAACGATACTGAGAAAAGGTTCATAACTCATACAAATCAATATTTTCTTCAACAAATAATGTCTAACTAATAAAAGACACACTGAAACTGCATATTGGCTGCATCAAGACTCTTTATTGGTAAAAGCGTAACTTAGGGCTTGTAATCTTTTTTCTGTTATAAGGCTTGTAATCTTTTTTTCTGTTATTCAAAGTCCTGACCAGTCACAGGACAAAGCCCCAGTTAGCAGCTAACCAGGAAATTATACATCCAAAACTGGAAAGCACCAGTGCTGTTCAAGACAGGAAACATTTATTGTTCTTAGTGTAAAAGAACCCGAACATGCACGACCATAAGTGTCCCTTTGTAGTACTTGGTACAGGGAGGCATAAATTATAGACCAAAACGAGAGTGGAGGCCTTAGGTGCGAAGGATGCGATAGCTATAAAGCCCAGAATGTGTGGGTCAGCGTGACTGTATTTCTTCCTCCCTTCCACCTGGCCCCAGCCTCCCAGGTGCATGCCACAGTGATGTAGTAGTGGGCTTAATGTTTCTAAAATGGTAGCGCATGAGAGACCTGAACTTCACTCCACAGAGAGATGAGCCCAACTGTGCCACGTGGGACCTGACGGAAGGCGGGAATGTTACCCAATTGTAGTCTAGCATCGCCTATGGAGCAGGCCAATGTATATAGTCCCACCAACCAGCTGTCTGGATTTCTACTGTATATGATGATGTCATTAGTGATGTGGTGTACCTTTTTAATGTGCTGCTCATGTAGATTTCGGGCACAACGTTCTTGAGCAGCAGAGTCCTTTGCTAATATTTTGTATTCTGTACAATTAAACCTTGTTACCCTTGCAAGCTATCTCTTGGCATATTTCCCTAGAGGGTTGTATTCATTTTGGCGGGAGCGTTAACAGGGACTTGCCTTCACTTCATGCACTAAGTAAACTATTTGTGACTTTTTGCTATACCCAGTCTGCTGTTGAAAAACAAAGTACTTCTGTCACTTGCATTAGCATGGACAAATTAATGGAGAGAAGCTTTGAGTTGAAGTGACAGTTCTGGTGGCCCGGGTTAGGTTCTCAAGTCCAGGACTATGTTTCCATGTAGCCAGTATGCACCCAAAATAAAACACCACAAAAGAAAAACAGTGGGCCTGTCTTGGGGGCAGGCCTTGCCGAGCACCTTACCTCATGTCTTGTAAGTGTGTCGTACAGGTAAGAGAGGCCTGTCCGTGAAGCCACCTTGAATATACAATGGTCACGATGACATAGGGAACAGTTAGTCCCTGGGGAAAAGCCCAGAGGGCAAACCCCCCTGTACACCGCAAAGTGGTGTGGTGGCTTCCAGTAGCAGGTGCAGAGATTGTGAATTCAGGCAAATGGCAAGGCTGGCAGGAAAACAATCAAGAACCAGTAGAGGTCCTTTGAGCAGGTAGATGGTAGAGCAGAGGAAGAAGGGAAGGCCAACAGGGAGGAAGACACAGAGGCAGGTCAGAGGGGACAAGGAGCATAAGGAACTATGGCTCCAAGAAGGCAAGGAGGACACAGGGAAACAGGCTGGTGAGACAGCACAGCAATGAGGAATAGGACAGCCGAGATCCGGAGCGATGCATCTCATAAATGAACCACGGCTCCTATATGGGGAGAAGGGACTCACACATGGAGCAGGGTTGCAGTGCAGCAATGTATGTTTGATGTTGCCGTTCCAGGCAGTCGGCCCCCATTTTTGATGGGGTATGGGTTGGCTGAGCAATCCTCTGTGTCATCTTAGAAAAAGCACAAGTATGGCACCGGCTGCAACAGCATGTTACAACAATTAAAACAACCCTGCTTCCTTTGCACACCATTGCCACTCACTTTATAGTCGATTTGCCACCCTCAAACTGAATACCCACCTTATGGTGGTCATTGAATGCTTTCCAAGCAGGCACACTTCTTGGCTATGTGAAAATCCCCACAGTAGAACACATAGCACAGGTGTTCTTTGGTGAGATATAGCGACTGCATGGCTTGAAAAGATCAACATGGATCGTGGCACACAGTTTCTAGGACTGTTTTGGACGAGCCTATGCAAATACCTGGGAATCCAACAGACGCTTTGTTCTGGGTTTCATCCTCAGACCAATCGTCAAACAGAAAGGACCAACTGAACAGTTGATCAATACTTGAGCTGCTTTTCGAATGCCATACATTGCAAATGGAGTAACAATCTGCACGTCGAAAAAGCCTCATAACAACACTACTTATTCTGCTACTGGGATCAGGACTTTATATTGCACTAGATTACCCTAAAATGATGCCCCTACCAGCTATTTCTCCCAGTATCTTGCCTTTTTTTAAAAAAAAAAAAAAGAATGTATTGGCAGTTAGCAGGCAATTACACACAGTGAGCACCAAAGCATCGCCACAGAAACACATAGTACAGCACATTCTTTGGAAATCGTGAGTGATGACTTTTTAAGACGGGGCGAGCATAAACAACAGCAATACGCACTTTGTTCATGAGGATGGGGACATGGCTGAGGTCGAGTCTTCATCTCTCTCTTTATTAAGGTAACTGCAGAAGGCAGTCCAAATATTCTTAGGGCGAGCTTGCGCAGGAAGTGAGGCAATGTATTCTTCCTTGCACGTTTGTGTTCAGGTGAGGGCAGAGAGCCACATCTTGAAGGTAGGCGGGGAGGGGCGTTTCCAACACTGTAGTATACATTTCTTGGCCACCATACTCCGCACATTCAAGAACTTAGCCATTTTCTTAAATTCATCCCCTCCCCAGATACCAAACAACAGAGCCATTGGGTCCGGGACAATTGCCATGTCCACAATTTCAGATAGTGCACCTATAACGTCCCCCCAGAATCCATTCAGCACGGGGCATAACCAGAACATATGTGCGTGATCTGCGTTCTCGGCCTGGCATCTCGGACAGACCTGCTCCCGGTCACGAGAAAATCTGGTCAATCTGTGTGGGGTGTATTACACTCTATTCAACAGTTTGTACTGCATGCAGCGATATCTGGGATTAAGGGAAACCCTACTTGTGTGAGAGCACATCCTTTTCCACATGCCATCTGTGATATCCAAATCTAGGTCATTGGCCCAGGCCCTCCGGATAGTGGGAACCCCCTCAGGAGCTTTGTCAGCAGGAGTTTATACAGGGAAGAGACGATTCCCCGACTGGAGTTGGTGATGTATTGCAGCTCAGGGGTGTTCGGGGGTTCCTCTGGGAATAAAGACCACATACCACGGACTGCAGCGCGTATGCTATAATACTGCAACATTTCCATAGCCGAGCCTGTATGGCCAAGGCGCCACGTCCGTGGGGTAATAAATTGCCCATCCGGGAAGAGGTATGTCAGAGCATGGTACCCCAGGCTTGACCAGTGTCGAGAGAGGAGTTTCTCGTGGATGGGCACCAGCCCGGGGAAGCACCATATGGGGAGCCATATTATAGTATGGGCGAGGAGTGGATGTATGGTCTAGGAGGCTTCACCATGCTGTTAGGGTGGATGCGATGGGATCGGCTAGGGCGCTAGTCGTATATTTATGCTCAAGGATTAAAGTCATGGTGTTGACTCTGGTTGTGGCCAGTTGTTCCAGCTTGACATGGAGGGGAGCAGTGGGGTGCTTATACCAGTATGTGGCAAATTGGGCTTGGGCAGGTATCCAATATAGGGTTAAATCCCCCTTTCTCATAGGGTAAGGTCATATGTTTCCATTTCTTCCGGACCGCTCCGGCATGCCACAGGAATTGAGAGTTCATCTTGTGTAATTTATCAAAAATATATAAGAGCTTGGGGACCAGGACCATCTTGATCAATGAGTGCCTGCCAGCCAAAGAGAGCGGGAGGGCACGCCATTTGAAATTTTAGACTCAAAGTATTTCGCACCAGACATATAGTTATCAGTGATTAAAGCGGATCTGGATAGTGTTACCTGGAACCCCAAGTATCTAATACCATTAGGGGACCACCGGAGAGGGTACTCACAAGTCGGCCGTTGGGTCGTGATGGTGAGGGGGAATATCTCGGACTTTGTGTAGTTGATAGTGAAGCCAGAGAACGTGCCCACTTTGATGATGTCTCTCAATATGGGGTCCAGCTGTGTGGATGGGTTCCTGACATACAAAAGAACGTCGTCTGCATATAGCGATATTATTTCAGGAGGATCAGCCAGGCGTATGCCCCTCTGGGAGTGCCGTGCCCTGATATAGTCTGCCATTGGCTTGATGACCAGAGCGAAGAGGATGGGGGAGAAGGGGCAGCCAGATGTGTGCCTCTCCTTAACTCAAATTACTTGTGAAGCCAAGGAGTTGGCCAAGACTCTAGCGGTGGGGCAGGTGTATAGTATCTTAATATAGTGGATAGCCTTTGGACCGATCCCCATTTTCTCCAGGATTGCCCACATATATTGCCAAGAGACCATATCAAAGGCCTTCTGTGCATCCAGCGTGACCGCAACTGCCTCCACACCCTGATCTATTCTCGAGAGGATGTTGAAGAGCCTCCTAATGTTAAGCGCCGTCGATCGCCCAGGCACGAAACCGCTTTGGTCGTTGTGGACCAGGTATGGCATGATAGGGAGAAACCAGTTGGCTAGGGTCTTGGCAAGTATCTTGGTGTCTAGATTCATAAGCAAAAGGGGCCTATAGGACCCGCATTCGTCACTGGACTTGCCGGGCTTGAGGAGAATTGTTATAGTTGCTTCACGCATTGATGGGGGGGAGAGTGGACTCGCGGATCGCCTCAGTATCTTGCCTTCTGAAAATGCTTTGATCAATCATACACAGGAAGCACATCGAATCAAACAAAAAACAATGGAATCAACCAAACAGTCCCTGAAAAAAGTATCCCAATACTACGGAACCAAATACCAAGTGGGTGATGAGGTCTGGCTGTCAGCTAAACACCTAATAACAAGAAACGTTCCAACCCAATTTGGCACCCGTCTTCCTTGGTCCATTCCGTTTTACAAAATGCTTGTTACCAGTGGCAGTCCATCTGCAGCTGCCATCATTGTGGTGTATACATCCTCTGAGATCAGTATGGCCGACAATTCCAAAAGCCCTGTCGCTGAGGAAAGAGAGTAAATGAGATCTGTGATGCCCATCTACAAAGAGGCTCAGTGTCCTCCTTAGTAGACTGGAAGGGGTACATACCCTGTGATTTGGAAAGAGCCACCCATGTACATACTCCACGCCTCGTTAACTGATTTTATTGTCTCCAATCCTGGAAACGGAGGCACTGATTGGCCTTCGAAGAGGGCATAACTTCATGTGCACCCCAGAGCTGTGCTTACTTGGCGGGTGGCGGCTCTTACGCACTGGTGCGTTGTCTAGCAGTTAAGGCAACATGGAATTGGGCTCCTCGGTCTCTTCTCGACCTGCCCCAGGCCCAGAAAGACCAGCGACAGGGGTGCCACCGTGTTTGTGGCTCAGAGCATGCACGGGGCAGTGGCATGCTTCTGCGCATGTACACTTATCAGTGTGGTCTGATTGGCAACGGAGGAGAGATCATCTCGCTTCTGTGCCATCAACTACAAAGCAGTACATATTGGTCAGTCCTCAGGCCTTAAATCATCCTATTACCTTGGGTGAGTAACGCTTGCCTTTTGCTACCTTAGCTTGCTTTTTCTAGCCTGTTTCTCCCTTCCAGTCATTCCTTCTTGGATTTACATCCTCGTCGTCCACCCCAGTGTTCGCACTGTCCTAGCTCCACATAAGTGGGGGTCGATCCGTACAGTTTGTGGAGCAGAAACCGATTCATGGACATGCCCTAATGTACCTCACATGGACTGTGTGTGGTTATTTCTCTGTCTAGAAGTGCCACCATCCTGAACCATAGCATCCACCTCAGCACAGAATTCCACACGAGACGAACAACAGGTACAGACCAACAGATCTGACGTGCTCATTGACATACCCGTCAGATCTCTTTGCGTTTTAGGATTTGCATCTTTTAATCTTGTGAGTTATGTTCTAACTTACAATAGTTCCCTGGTGAACCCTTTAGCCACCTTCTTGAGTTTGTCAAAATGCTTCCTGCACTGCTTATGCCCAGGAGTTGGGTTAAGATGTTAATGTTAAAAGGTATTTGTACTTTAGTCCCTCCAATCTTTTCTGTGCTGCCTCCCACTTACTGCTCTCCTCCCCAACTATGCTAGAACGACTTTCAGCCTGTACCGTTGCAAAATCATCCAGCATACTTATATAATCAGACATAGTAGTGGATACCAACAACCTCCCTGTCCACTTGATGGTACTTCTGTACCCAAATATTAACCTACATGTTGATCTTGCCTAAGCTAGTACTCAGCTGGGCAAATGTATTACACAATTCAATAACTTCAGGTATAAGATATATTCTTCATTGCCCCCGGGTTTCTCACTAAACTCAAGTTTTTCCTAATAGTAAACTAACTAAAGGCTTTAGTAAAATTTAGCATCAACACGTTTGTTGTGACCATTCACCGAACACAATTTTCAAGGTAGATTGTTCCCCCTGTAAGTTTGTATTGGAAAATCTTGAGCATCCAAAGTTCCACGTAATACATCTTCTGAATCCAGTCAACCACCTTAGTTTTCTCCCAGAACGTACAGTAATGATTCAATTTCACTAATCAAAAATATTGCCCTCCTGTATGGAGGCCATAACCATAGTTGGACCACTCCGTAGCTTGCACTGGGAAATGCTGTGTATTTCTTTACGTTTGATCATTTGGTTAAAAAAACCACATCACAATGAAAGCAACATGGCAGCTGGGGAGCAGGTTTAAGTGGATCTAGGTCATCTGGCCTAAGCCCCACCCACCTGGTGCCTTTCTGTTTGCCGCTCTTTTTCACCAGTTAGCAAGCCCCGCCCACCTGGTGCCTTCCTGCTTGCCGTTCTTTTTCACCACTTAGCAAGCCCCACCCACCTGGTGCCTTCCTGCTTGCCGCTCTTTTCCCTACTTAAGGAGCCCTCCAGCCTCTTTTCCTTTGCAGCTGGGGAGCAGGTGTAAGTGGATCTATGCACTTGGCCTAAGCACCACCCACCTTCTTAGCCTGCCTCTTCTTTCCTGCTCTTAACTCTTAAATCAAGGGCGTCTCTCGCCAGGGTGTCTAAAGCGAAGGGCAATTCCTGTTTGGATCTGTTCGGACCAGGAGGATCCAGGGTCCGACCCCCTGCTAAGACAGCAGGGAAGCATGCACCAACATGTGTTACACCCTCCGTCCCCACAGGCCATCCCCACCTTCTCTGGTCCCCCCGTGTTGTTCCCTTGTGCCCCCCCCTTCCTGCACACAGGAGTCTGTCCTGATATATTCTGGTTTCACCATCACCGTCTTGTGGCCAATGCTGGATTTTACTTTTATGGACTTCATTGATTCACGGTGCGTCACCCTTTCTCAACTCTCATGCTGGACTTCCTTTGCATCTTGTACTCATGGTGGCCCTGAATCATGCTGTTCCCATCTTCATCTTGTATCCTGGCTTGCAACATTGTGTGTTACTACTGACTTCTGCAATTGTATTCGCTCTCTCCTCTTTCTTCTCCACTCTTTTTGACAGCTTACTCTCTGTTCTCTCCTCGCCTCCCCTCTCCCTTTTCCTATCTCCTCCCCTTACTTTCTTCTATGCACTTACTCTATCAGAATTGTCCCTGGACCTAGTATGATAGCAACCTTGTCTGTCGCTCCCCCATCCCCTTACTGCCCCCTTCCCCCCTCCAGTACTATCAGAAACATTGTCAGGCCTAGTACGATAGTCGCTTGTTTTGTTCCTCCCCTCCCTTTCTGCACCCCTCTCCCTCACCTTTTGTTTTTCGCCGGCTCTACCAGAAATGTCGTTAGGCCTAGTACGGTAGTCGCCCGTCTGTTTCCATTTCCTTCCCACTCTTCCCCTCCCTTCCTTCCTCATCTATGTCTTAGCTCTTGCACTATCTGAAATGTCGTCAGGCCGAGTACAATAGTTAATTTCACATCTTCATGGCCTGTAAGAATGTCATTGTTTTTTCCCTTGTTCCCTCCCTTGCCTTGAAGCACTTTGAAACACATTGTGTATAGGCGCTATATAAATAAACTATCATATCATATCATGAACCACTGCTAAAAACTACTAAAAGATCAGCAGGCTATGTACAATAATACTAGAAAATTATTCAAACAAAAAAATATGGAAAAATAGAAAATAATTTTAACAGAAACATAAGTATGAGCATGGTGTGGTTAAAGATATTTGAATGAAACATGGCAAGGTCCAAACCAACGAAGTAGGCACACCCTCATCAGGTGAGGCTTGGGGTTATGAATTAAAACCAGTTATAGGGTTACTTGTTGGCATAACTAAATAAAACACACTTTATTCAAAAAGCACTGGAGTGATGACTGTTTCGAATAGTCAAAATAAAAACAAAAACCTTGAAGGTAAAAAGAGGGCATAACAATGTTGTGATTGTGCCAGAACAATGGCATTGCGGAGTATTGTGTTAGTGTCACTATAAGTTGCAGCGGGACCCATGTCACCAGGGTCACAAATATTTCAGCACTGGGTGGGATCTTCATACACAATTATGCATTGTGGGACGTGCATCACTTCCACCTAAGCAATTGAAGAAATCCCATATGCCTCAGTCAACTGACGCCCGAGTTGTACAAAAGAGCAATAGTTTCGAGGTTAATAATCTTCTTTATCAGTAAGCTTTTCAGCAGAGCGTGCACTTTATGACTTCAGAGAAAGGACCCGGTCCACTCCCAAAATAATACCATGCAGCCCACTGAAATCAGGCGTATACAACAGAAATACTTGGACATGCGTCAATTAGAGTTAACGTAACGCACCTGGATTTGTGTTGTAATTACCCTGGTTGCCCCGGCCTGTCCACAAACGTATGATTAGTTCCCATCGGAGAAATGAACCTTTACAATGCTCAATCCACTCATCATCACGTAAGTTGTACGTTACGTTACGTATGCGATTGTTTCTGGTTCTAGCTCTCATTCGAGAAAAGGACCATATCAAAGCTCCACCCTCTTCTCATCACGTGAGTTAGTCCTTGTATGCCTGCTATCTATGCTAGGTAGTGTCTAGTTTCCATCCGAGAAACAGACCAAAGCAACGGCCCGCCTACTCTTCTTCACGTGACTTTCACGTCATCATTGTGATTTTTCCGGAGCAATGAAGCGGTTCCAGAGCAATGAGCGGGAAGGGGCGGTGCTGCTGGTGCTGCTGCCGGTGCAGTTGTGCAACCGGACTCTGCCTGCCTTTGGCTTGCTGCAGTTGGGATGGGCATTTTTTTCGGGATACTGGGAACGTTTCTGCAACACCCTGGAGCGTCCGAGTTTGTCTTGTCCCTGGTCATTTTTCTGAGTGGGAACCGGGAAAGCACTGGCAGCCAGGCTGCAAGAGCAGCAGCAGCAATCAGTGTGCTCTTGGCTGGCTGAGAATACAATTAGCGTTTTCTTCGGTGCTCTTGGCTGGCTGAGAATACAATTAGCGTTTTCTTCGGGATACCATGAACGTTTTTGGAGCGGAAAATTACATTTACTTTAAAAAATCATGTTCAGCTAAAGGTATGGAGGGCTAAGCAAAGGAGTGGGGGTAGTGGATGGTGGTGTTTAACTGATCAACATGGGGCTGATAGTGTAAATGTTTCACGTGGGGCGTGTGTGTGTTTTAGGATGGGGCACGTTGGTGTGGGTCTGGAGGGAGGGATATAGTGTTGTGAATCTGCATACATGCCAACATTCTGTGACCAAAAATCTGTAGGAATCTTATAGTTTCAAAAATAGTATGTTCCTTGGCATTTATTTAGCGCCTTATGTATCATTGGTATGACCTCAAAGCGCTGGTAGGTTGAATGATGGTGTATAGAAGAAAGTAAGCGTAGTGGTGTGATATGGTGGTTATCAGTAAAAGCACCTGAGACTAGGCACGTGAGCAGGACAGTGGGGACGTACATAGCAACATACATAGCGACAGGATGGATAGAGGTATACAATTCTATCTAGACGAGATGCATGCTAGAGTTCACAATTTCATCTAAGTGTGGTACATGCTATCTTTCACAATTCTATCTAGATGCGACGCAGGCTGAAGTTCACAGTTCCATCTAAGTGTGGCGCAGGCTAAAGTTCATCATTTCATCTAAGTAGTGCACATTGCAAATAAAGTGAATAATAGCAAAACTATTCTCAATCTCGAATTCCTGTTGTAGGGTGGTGGTTTGCCAGCAGGAAACTAACTGCTAAAAAGGGATTTTGTATTTAAGTGTGAAGATCATCAGGGAGATTAATCGGCTCTTAGAAACTAATATCTGTCAAAAGTTGATGGAGATGTGGATTCAATGTAGAAAATAGTCAAGACTCAATCTGTCCTTATGGGGGAAAGTGGCTGCAATTAAAACTACCCTTAATTAAGTTTCTATAGATCTTGCATATGATCCCTCTGCCTGTTAGGACAGTGTTTCTGGAGTCCAACTAAGGGATTAGTAAAACCATTCAACTGAGACAGGGTAGCGTAGACCGAGCAGCCAGGTTTATCTTAGGAGGGAGAGAGGGCTGTAGAATCAGTACAATTAAATTGTCATGCACATAGTCCAAAGAAACACTGAAACACTATGTATCATGGTTTATTTAAATACATGTAGGCCCAGATAAACTTGGGGGAAATTAGTACCATCATAGATCATATAAACGCATTATGGAAAAAAAACAACACTGTGCTTGAAGTTACACAGACCAAAGCATATAACCTTATTTGGAACACCTAACAGGAGTTCTAGGTAATTCAAAACCAATAGTTACTTTTAGATTACTTTCGGTAATACCAGGGTAGTAGACCTATCCGTTGTACCGTGACACTCAGCATGAAATCGCATAGTAATATCAACTGGACAATATACATTTCTGATTTAGTGAAGTACAGATTTTAGGAACAGTATGAACCTAGAACTGTGGTTAAGGTTAACAGTTATTCTAGGGGAGTTGGACCTCGGGGTGTAATAGTCAATTACAGTTGCTTTTCAGTTCATAGACTAAGGAAAGCAATAACTAACTTATTTTAGGATAACACAGTTACACTCAAGGTAAGTAAAACCGATACACTTTTTTGCAGGTGTAAATTAGCATGACGACATCACAGGAAGTGATGTCACATGATTTTGACCCAATGACATGACATCACAGGCTGCAAACTGCACATTTAAAGCCCCAGAACCAAAGTAATATATAGAGAAATATATTGTTGTTATAAGCCTGCTGACTGGCAACATCGGTCAGTTAATTTGAGGCACCTGAGGTTCATGCATAGCGCCTTTCAACTGAAAAACTGGAAATGCCCTGATGCCGTCCCTGCCCCGATCATTGTGGTTATTAAACTTAGAAAGTAACTAATTTACCATATTTAGTTTTACCCAGATGTGTAAACCTGACAGTTATGCTCAGGGCTGTCAGTGTTACTGCCAGGGGCAGGCTATACTGGAAAGCACGAGGCGTGCAGGAAGAAGGCAGCAACACCTGACCCCTGTGAAGGCAAGGGAGCACTGCAAATCAGGAAGGCAGCGGACGGGTTGAGCTTTTGATATTGGAAAACCAAAGAAGCACATTTGCCCTGGGCGTTTTCACAGACTATTCTATTAATTCCAGTTCTAAAGTAACATTAATCTGAAGGCCAACGGAAAGGCCAGTGCGATGTGGAGCTGTGTGCATGTTCTGCAGTCTGCCAACAAACAAAATAAACGGACAGAGCTTTGTGCTGTAGAACAGTGGGTAAAAAGCTGTTTGATATTCATATGCACTTCTGAGGCTGTGTTAAGCCTAGTAGCGGCATAGCATAGTTTACTTCTGGTTAGTACAGAGGACTAGAGGAGCATTGTGCAGCTCTTGCTTACAGAGTGTATTTATAGGTTACTAAATGTACCCCCTTCTCAGCGGAGCAGGACGTTTGGCTTCCCGGACCCTCTTTCAATTACTATGAGCACCAAGACTAGTGAAATTCGCCTGTTTTCCCTGCCAGTATATGGAATATAGCACCACCCACTCGCCGCTTTCTGCATTCAGAAGACATCGGTAGGGAGAGAGGCAGAGCTGCGTTTCCTTCAACGAAATTGTCTCGCGGGCGAACTTGAGTCTCCTGTGTGTGACCTGCTTTCGTTTCCCCCATCCCTCCTTGCTCCACCTCATCCTCTGAGCACATCACACTATATACTGAATTGGACTTTTCCAGGGGGTATTCCAGCAAACGTGGCAACTGCATTGTAATATATGGTAATGCCTGACCCCCCTGTCGCAGGCTCCACACTTCATAGAATTCCTACAATGATGTGTGTGAAATCAAGTCCTTTTGATGTGCAGTAAGAACACGCTGGCAGCAGTTGGCAGAACTGAGCACCTGGCACCCGAGAGACGGCGAGCCAATTGAACGTTGTTGAGATGAGTGGCAGGTGTTGCTGAAGTACAGTCGTCTCCCGTTACAGTGACATTTATACAGTCGCTTACTGAACAAATTATTGATATTTTTAGACCATACACGAAACGCTTAAAAAATAAATCCAGACCCATGGGAAATAAACAACATAAACTCTAGCATATGCAAATGCACCGGATACATTCAAACACATGCACACCGTAAACCAAAATAAACTCTAATACACACAAAAAACACATGAACGTTGAAATGCAGGCATGCAGAGAAAAACAAACGCACAAGCTCACACACTAACCAATACTAGCCCGGCATAAAACGCACACTATAACAACCCTACGACGTGAATGCATTAATCAAAACGCAAATGGAAATGGACTGAAGACAAAACCCCCATTCAAAATGAAGTTGCAATCACATTCACAAATTCAAAGCATACAACGGCACATACAGATTCATACAATACGATCCAAAACATGGACCCAAACAAGTTTAAAGTTACCTTATGACAGCCAGAGAGTAGAGTCGTACAAGACACCTGGCTGGTAGTCAGCTAGTGGAGATGCACGGGATCTCACGGCATGTCAGGCTGACGGCTCTGACGGGTGCACAGGGCAGAGCCGGAGTGTCTGTTTCACGCAGGCCTGGCCAGGCGCACGCCTGTCATCAATCAAAATGATGAGATGGGCCATTAACATGCCCCTTGGATGCTGCAGTGCTCTGCTCTCTGGGCCTCAGGCAGATGGGCCTGTAAAATCCGTAGTGCTGTCAGGAAAGTGGGTAGGACTGCTTAAAAAGCAGTACCTACTGCCTAAATCGGTAGGGTTGGCAAGTATGGATCTGTAGGGATAGGGACATAGTGGTGTGGGTCTGGAGGGAGGTATAGGGACATAGTGGTGTGGGTCTGGAGGCAGGGATAGGTGCACAGTGGTGTGGGGCCGGAGGGAGGGATAGGGACACAGTGGTGTGGGTCTGGCTGGAGGTATAGGGACACAGTGGTGTGGGTCTGGACGGAGGGTTGGGGCACATTGATGTGGAGATGGGGTGCATTGGTGCGGGTCTGGGGACAGGGATGGGGCACATGGGTGTGGGTCTGGAGGGAGAGATCAGTCATCTATGTGTGGGTTGGGAGGGTGGGACGGGACATCTTGGTGTGGCTTTGGAGGGAGGGTTGGGGCACATTGCTGCAGAGATGGGGCGCATTGGTGCAGGTCTGGGGACAGGGATGGGGCACATGGATGTGGGTCTGGAGGGAGAGATGAGGCACAGTGGGTCTGGAGGGTGGCATCGGCCATCTAGGTGTGGGTTGGGAGGGAGGGGATGGGACATCTTGGTGTGGCTTTGGAGGGAGGGGATGGGGCACATTGGTGTGGGTTTGATGGCAGGCATGAGGGCACATTGTGGGTCTGGGGGAGGGATTGGGGCATCTTGCTGTGGGGATGGTGGGGTCTGCAATGGATGCGTGCACATTGGTGTCGGTCTGGCACAGGTATGGGGTATCTGTTGTTCTGGGGGGGCAATGGGGCATCCTGGTGTTGGTGGAATGGGGACCTCTGTGCATCTGGAGGGTGGGATGGGGACATCTTGGTGTGGCTTTGGAGGGAATTGGATGTAGGCACATTGGTGTCAGTTTGATGGGAGGGATGGGGCACATTGGTGTGGGTTTGATGTGAGGGGCGGTGCACATTGGTGTGGGAATGCGGGGAGGGATTCGAAGCAGAATACACTAAGCGTTGGATTGGTCACCCACTAATGGGGAACGTAAGGTGGGGTTAGACTGTCATGAGAAAGGTTAGTTTTACCCTACTGATGTTAAAATAGTAATCCTGCTCAGTACGAGAGGAACCTCCAGGTTCAGTCATTTGGTGTATGTGCTTGGCTGAGGAGCCAATGGGGCGAAGCTACCATCTGTGGGATTATGACTGAGCGCCTCCAAATCAGAATTCCCCCCCCCCTAAACCGTAACGATACCGCAGCGCTGTCGAGCCTCGGTTGGCCTAGGATAGCTGGCCTCTGGGCTGGTGCGTACAGCCGTTCGCCTTGGGAATCGAGTGTGGACAGAGGGGGGCCCACCTCTCTCGCCTGCAGTGCACCGCATGTTCGTTGCGAACCTGGTGCTAAATCATTCATAGATGACCTGATTCTGGTTCAGGGTTTTGTAAGTAGCAGAGCAGCAACCTCGCTGCAATCTATTGAAAGTCATCCTCTGAGCCAAGTTTTTGTCGCAAGGCGCTGCCGCCAAGGGTCTACATCCTTCCGTCTGCTGTGCCTCAGGGTGCACAGGAAACTCCCACGCATCCTAGGTGCACACGTGCGGGCTGGGTAGGGAGCGCTCTTTTCGCCTTTCCCGGTCAGCCTGGCGAACCAGATGGCCTTGGCCCGGGCCTTTGAGGTGATGCCTTAAACCGCCGGACAGGGTGGGGGAAGAGAGGCTGCAAGCCACCTCAGGGCGTGGGGGTGGTAACTTAAGCCTGTGCCCCTGGACTGTGGGGCCGGGGCAGGCACGGCCAGCGTGCTGCCGGGCCAACTGGCCCGGGGAGTCGGCCCAAATGGTCTGAGTTGTGGCCGGCGGACCGAGTGGCGGGTGACTCCTGCATTTGTCTCTGGTCAGGTTCCGCCTTAAGCCCCGGGCAGGGCAGCGAAGAGAGCAGCAGCTTGAAGCCCCCACCCCAGAACACGGGGGTGGTACCCTTAGGCCCATGCCCCTGGATGGTTGGGTCGGGCAGGCACGGCCGACGGGCCGCCGGACCATCTGGCCCGGGGAGTAGGCCCAGATGGCCCGAGTTGTGGCTGGCTCCTGCATTTGTCTTCGGTCAGGTTCCATAAGCCCCTACTGTGTGGGGGCTTAAAAGTCGGCGTGGAAGTGCCACCCTTGGTGGGCGTGGCGCAGTTACCGGGCTCTGCTTCTTGGGTTGTGCCCGGTCCCCGGGCAAGTTTCGCCGCGTGTGGTCGGGTCCAAAACAGGGTGCTTGTGTCAAGGGGCACCCTGAGTTGGCACCTTACCTCCATGGGACTATAACCGCTTATAGCGCCCAGCCTTGAGTTCCATGACGTTCGTGGCTTGCTCTCGGTCCAGTGCCACCTGTGTGAGGTCAAATCCAAGACTGGGTGCTTGTGTCAAGGGGCGCCCTGAGTGGGTCCCTTTTCTCCACGTGGGGGTAAATGTGCTCGCAGTGGCCCGCCCGGAGTTCCACAGTGTTTGTGGGTTAGTCCCGGAGGCAAAGGCTCTAATGTGGGGAAGAAGCTCTAAGGGGGGCCCGTACAGAGCTCCAGGGAGATGGTCGGGGCTGCTGCCCCAGGCCTTGGGTGCCTGGTTTCGAAGTTCCCAAGCCCAGTGGTGATCGCAGGGAGCCCGGATGGGGTCCCCATCGCTCCCCACAGGGAGATGCTCTAAATGGGCCCTGCTAAAGCTCCAGGTCGGCTGGGGGGTGCTGGTCCACCCCCCCCCCCCCCGTGGCACCTGTCTCACATGTGGGTTGACTGTTCCTCCCAGGAGGGATAAGCTCCAAGGCGGGCGAGAAACCTCTTACGTGGAGGGGGAAAAAAGCTCTAAGGTGGCCCGTCCAGTGCTCGAGGATGACAATTGGTGCTGGCCCATGCCCTTGGGCACCTGCCGGTCCCCTGTCCTTTGTCCAAAGGCCCTTCCTGTCCAGGCCCATTGGAATGCATTGCCCTACCAGATGGCCCCTCTCCATAGGAATGACTGCAAGAACCAGATGGCCGGGATGCTCTGGAAGTCCCAATGAGCATCAATTTGACTTTTTTCTCCAGTTCGGTCTATAAGGAGCCCGGACGCTTTTGCCGAGAGGTCCCACTCTGTTACTCTCTGGGCACACCGATTACAAGAAAGCTTAGTCACCTTCCTCTGGATTACTATAGACAAGGTGAGAGGGACCTGTCGGCGCTCCTCTTGGTTGTCGCTGCCCGGGCTCTGTGGCGAAACCACTGCACCTTTGCGGGCTGGCCGGGGGCGTGCCCCACGCGATGCCCCAGCAGAGACTGGCCTGCTGGGGGCACTCTTCCGAGCACTCCATGGGAATCGATTTGGCGCACTTGGTCTGTCTAAGGTTGGACTGCTTGGCCAGCCTCGGCTGTTGTTTCAACCAATTCGCTTCCACCCACTTTGGGACCGTGTCAAGGTATGCCCCCCTCGGGGTGGGCCCCCTCGTGTGGGCGGCTCTACCCTCTGAGCAGAGCGAAGGCTGAGCAGCCTGGCAGCTCCTCAGTGGTCAGATCAGAGTGGACAGGGTCCCCCCGCAAGCCACGACGCGTCCCCTCCACCAACCAAGCACGTTTCTCCAACAGTTCAGAACACACTTTGCGTGGGGTTCTGACCCCCTCTGTCGCCACACCGGGGCGGTGTGCAGGCGAACCCCCGACTGCTGTGCCTAGGCCCGGCCTCTCCCACCCACCCTGTGGCGTGGCAGAGCAGGCCGGCCGGCCCACCGGCGCCCACGTGACAGGATCTGTCCTCCCGACCCACACACGTCGGGAGACGCTCGGGTCCTGCAGACAGCCCCAAAAGGTGCAAAGGTTGGCTCGCGGCTCCACCCGTTGCCACCCTCCAGCAGGTACGACCATCTGGTTGATACTGATGGTAGCATATGCTTGTCTCAAAGATGAATCCATGCAGATGTAAGTACACACGAGCGGTACAGTGAAACTGCGAATGGCTCATTAAATCAGTTATGGTTCCGTTGATCGCTCCACCTTTTACTTGGATAACTGTGGTAATTCTAGAGCTAATACATGCTGAGTGCGGACGTCCCGGAATGCGTGCATTTATCAGACCAAGACCAGTCTGGGCTCGCCCGCCTGCTTTGGTGACTCTAGATAACCTGAGGCCGATTGCACATCCCCGTGACGGCGACAATGCATTCGGATGTCTGCCCTATCAACTTTCGATGGTTCTTTCTGTGCCTACCATGGTGACCACGGGTAATGGGGAATCGGGGTTTGATTCCGGGGAGGGAGCCTGAGAAACGGCTATCGCATCCAAGGAAGACAGCAGGTGCGCAAATGATCCACTCCCGACTCCGGGAGGTAGTGACTCTTTCGAGGCACCGTAATTGGAATGAGTACACTTAAAATCCTTTAACAGGTACCCATTGGAGGGCAAGTCTGGTGCCAGCACTCAGATAACCATACCAAATGTATTTCCACCTCCAAATGCGTATATTAAGGTTGCTGCAGTTAAAAAGCTTTTAGATGGATCTTGGGATCGAGCTGGTGGTCCGCCGTGCAGCGAGCTACCGCCTGTCCCAGCCCCTGCCTCTCGGCACCCCCAAGTAGTGTTCAAAGCAGGCCAGTCGCCTGAATACTTCAGCTAAGAATAATGGAATGGGAGTCCGGTTCTATTTTGTTGGTTTTTGGAACTGGGGCCATGATTAAGAAGGACAGCCGGGGGCATTCGTATTGTGCCGCTAGAGGTGAAATTCTTGGACTGGCGCAAGACGAACCAAAGTGAAAGCATTAGCCAAGAATGTTTTCATTAATCAAGAACGAAAGTCTGAGGTTCGAAGATGATTCGATACCGCCCTAGTTCCGACCATAAAAAATGCCGGCTAGCGATCTGGCAGCGTTCTTCCGATGACCCGCTGAGCAGCTTCCCAGAAACCAAAGTCTTTGGGTTCCGGGATGAGTATGGTTGCAAAGCTGAAACTTGAAGGAATTAACGGAAGGGCACCACCAGGAGTAGAGCCTGCAGCTTAATTTGATTCAACACGGGGAACCTCACCCGGACCAGACACGGAAAGAATTGACAGATCAATGGCTCTTTATCGATTCTGTGGGTGGTGGTGCATGGCCATTCTTAGTTGGTGGAGCGATCTGTTGATAACGAATGAGACTCCTCCATGCTAACTAGTTACGCGACGCCCACAGCGGTCAGCGTTCAACTTCTTATAGGGACAGGTCTGTGATGCCCTTAGATGTCCGGGGCTGCACGCACGCTACACCGAACGGATCAGCGTGTGTCTACCCTTTGCTGACAGGTGCGGGTAACCTGCTGAACCCTGTTCGTGATGAGGATTGCGGATTTCAATTATTTCCCATGAACAAGGAATTCCCAGTAAGTGCGGGGTCATAAGCTGGCGTTGATTTAAGTCCCTGCCCATTGTACACACCACCCATCGCTACTACCGATCCATGCTGCAGGCGGGAATCGAGTTTCCGGCTGCCCACATCCGTGGGTGAGCGATGGCCAGGCGCAGCAGGCAACCTTACCTCCTTGCCTAGGTACCGGGTTCAGGCACCGTGCGGCCAGGCTTGGGTTTGAAAACTCTAGGGATCCCACCCAACCCCCTCTGCCTGTGCTGTCTCTGGCCCGCCTCTCCGTCCGGCCCTCGAAAGGGGAGCGGCGGAGGAGGTTAGGGAAGGATGAGCGGGATTGGGCCGATGGCGGAGCAACCCGTCACCGTGGGAAGCCCTGCCGGCGTGCTCCGGCAGGCAAATCGCCTGTATTTCTTTTGTTGTGTTTTAAAACCCTGATGGTCTCAGCCGACTCACATGTGGGGATGCTAGACGGGGTGCTGGGATTTCGCGCAGCGGTGTGCGGGACAGGCGGCGCTGCCTCCTCCCTGGCCACTCCTGCACTGGCAGGATCGGGCCGACGTCTTTAGACCCTCTTGTCCTAGCTAATTTCCGTCCCCTTTTGCTTCTTGAATTTCGTATGACGCTTTTTTTAACGTTATTTTTATTGGCATTAAGTTTTGAACATTAATATTAACAAGCCCCTCCCCGCACGACCTCCCCATCCATCCCTGGATCACTGCGCTTCATGTCTTCTGACGCAAATGTACAGGGTGTAACAGGTCCTAGCCTACATTATATCTAATAGTCTTAGTCTCTGAGGACACCATTGTTCACGGTAGTCTTTGTGCAGGAAGTTCAGGACGGCGTCCCACTCGTTCTTGAATTTAGCGTAATCCCCCTGGATAGTGTTACCCACTCCAGTGAAGTGTAATGCCACGTTTTTGCTATCCATTCCTGTTCGCTGGTGATCGTGATTTGTTTCCACTTTTGTTAGTGCGCGGTACAAATGTCCTTTAACATTATCACCACCGGAGTGGTCCCCTGGCGGCTCTGAAAGAGGAGGGGAGGTTGAGTTAGTGGGAGGAAGCAGGAAAAGTGCAAGAGAGCAGTGATGTGCTGTTGGCGGCCTCAGCCCGGTGGGTCCGTTGGCTGGGCCTGGGGTGTTTGCAGCCGGTAGTCGTCGTGTACTGTTGTGCAAGACTGTGTTTTTGTTTTGTTGTTGCAATGTAGTGAAGTTTGTGCGGTTTCTTGTGCTGTAGGTTTTGGTTGTGTTTGGTTTGGAGTTTGAGAGGTGTATGCAGAAAGGGAAATTGTTAGTAGGGTTGGTTAGTTTGCGTCTCTATCCTGAATTGAGGCGCTCGGCTTGCATAGTCTCCCCTGATGTGGCTCTGTCCTGATCTGGGTCCGACTGGCATACACGCTTCCTTACTCCTCTGGCCCCCACCTCTAACAAGCTCTCTCATAGCGCCTCTTATCCTTCCAACATATTCCTGTGGCCAGTGCACCTGCCAATGTCAACCTCTCAGGTAGTGTGGTGATTGCCAATATCTCGACAATTCCACACCACTGTGGTACTTGGCGGTAATTAAGGGGCGGGCGAAAGTGTTGGTGGGATTGTCTGGGATAGTTGACTCAGTCTCTGTGCGTGCCGCCTGTGTTCCAGTCTAACCGGTGTCACCCGTCCAGGTGCTGTGAGAGTTACCCTCTCTGGTCGGGGATGTCCGTGTCCTTTCCGGTTTAGTCATCCTTTTTGCGGTTTTGGTTTCCAAATTTAGTCTGTGGTGTTGAAAAGCCAGGTTTTTAGTGATTTCCTGAATTTTAGATGATCTTCAGTGTTTCTTATTTCTTTCGGGATGTTGTTCCAGGTTTTTGCAGCTAAATGGTAGGAGTTGCCTCCAAATTTTTTCTTAAGGTATGGTTTGAGTCCCAGGTGGATTTCGTTGCTTGATCGGAGGAGTCTCGTTGGTTTGTAGACTGTTATTTTCTTTTGTAGGAATTCTGCTCCTTGTCCACTGATGCCCTGTGTGTTATGCACATTGTTTTGAAGGTGATGCAATGTTTTACTGGGAGCCAGTGTAGTGTTTTTAGGGCTGGAGTGATGTGGTCTCTTCTGGATAGTTTGAGGAGTAGTCTTGCTTCTGCATTTTGGATCCGTTGCAGTTTCTTCAGGAGGTATTCTGGTATTCCGAGGTAGAGGCTGTTTGCATAGTCGATTTTTGACCTGATGAAGGTGACGATAGTGAGTGTTTTGTGCGTGAAGGAGAGGAAAGGTAGAATTCTTTTTGCCGTGTGGAGGTGGAAAAAAACATTTCTTCACTGTTGCATTTATTTGTGGTTCCAGGGTTAGGGTGTTGTCCATTAGGACTCCCAGATTTTTTACTACCTTCGATGGTGTTGGTGCGTTTCCCATTTCCGTAGGCCATGGGATGGTGGTTTCGTTCTCTTGGTCTTTGGATACGATCATGATTTCTGTCTTTCCTGGGTTGATTTTCAGGTTGTTGGCATCCATCCAGTTGAAGACTTCTCTTAGACAGTCGGTTAGGGTTGAATGGTCGGCATCAGTGTCTTTGATTTTGTAGATGATCTGAGTGTCATCTGCGTAGTTGTAACATGTAATGTTGTATTTTTTTAAGATTCTGATGACCGGAGTCTGATAGATGTTGAAATATAGTGGAGATAGTGAAGATCCTTGTGGCACTTCAGTCGTTAACTCGTGGAGTGGATTTGAAAGGTTTTATCCATACGGTTTCTGTTCTGTCTGCTAGGAATTATTTGGTCCAGCGTAGTTTTGTCTGTTATGCCTGTGTCTTCTAGTCTTTTGGTCAGGGTGTCGTGGCTAACTGTGTCAAAGGCTGCGGAGAGGTCGAGCAGAATAAGGGCTGAGGTAGTGTTTGAGTCTGCGTTAGTTTTGAGGTCGTCCCAGATGGATAGTAGTGCTGTTTCCGTTCCTCTCGCTGGTCTGAAACCGATTTGAGCTTGGTCCAGCAGGTGATGTTTTTCTACGTGTTCTTGGGTTAGTTTATATACGTAGGTTTCTAGAAGTTTTGCTGGGTAGGGGATGTTAGAGATCGGCCTATAGCTGGAAAGGTCATCTACGTCACCACTTGTGTTTTTCAAGAGTGGCTTGATGTATGCTGATTTGAAGATCTTCGGTACAGTCCCTGATGATAGTGATAGATTTAGTAGGTTTCTGTAGTGTTCTTCTGGCGATTCTTGTGTGAGGATTGATTTGTAGATGTCTGTGGGACAGGGGTCCATGGGTAATCCCCCTTTCTTGCTTTGTTTTACCAGCATTGTAAATGCCTCTGCTGATATTTCAGGAAAGCTTTGGAGTTTGTGCTGTGGTTCAGTGTTAGGTTCGTTGGGTTGTATGTTGTGGTTGGTTGGTCACTTTTGTATGGCTTGTTGGATGTCATTGATTTTTTATTTATTTATTTTTTTTTTTTTTAGTGGTCTGCCAGGTCGTTGCATAGTTTCTCTGAGGGGGTTGGGGTCTTATCGCAGCCTGGTGGGTTTCTCGTTTCTTCTTCAATGATGCTAAACATTTCTTTTTGTGTGTTGGTGGCATTGTTGATTCTGTCATCGTAATGTCTTCTCTTTGCCTTTTGAATTTCCTTCTTGTATGCGCATATTTGCTTCTGGTACAATGTTTTTTTTCCCTGGGTTGTATTCTTTCCTCTATTCCAATTCCATCTTTGTTTTCCTTTTTCATGTCGTTTAATAGTGGGGTGAACCATTTTGCCATTGCGCTTTTTTTTTTTTTTTTTTTTTTTTTATGGGGTGAATGGTTTTTCTGGGACATTCTTGTCTATTGTATCTGCAATCCATTTGTGCAGTATCTCTGCTTTCCCGTCTAGGTCAGCTAGCTCCAGTTCTGTAATTGAGGGTTTCGTTAATTCCAGTTGTTCGAATAGGTTGCTTTCTTTGACGTGTTTCCAGTTTCTTTTGGTGATGGTTGTGAGTTTCGGATGTTGGATATAGGCTTGGGTAGGCAGAGTGATCACGAATGGGATGATGAGATGGTCGCTCCACACTATTTGTATCGGAGGTGCCGTGGTGATTTTTTTCTTTGGCGAAAATTGCGTCTAGGGTGTGTCCTGCCGAGTGCGTTGCTCCTTTGACTAGTTGTCGTAGTTTCATGGTGCTGAGTTGTTCAATTAGTGAGTTTTGGGAGTTGGCATGGCTGTCTTCAAACCAGATGTTGAAGTCCCCCAGGATGATTAGGTGTTCGTGGTTGATGGCTAAGTTGGTGATGGCCTCTATGAAGTTGTCGACGAATGTTGCATCATATGTCGGGAGTCTGTATACCAGGATGAATGTGATGTTGGTTTTTGGGCTCGCTGTTAGGTGTATTACCATGGTTTCACAGTTGAGGATGTTGAGTGGTTCGTCAGTTTTTATTTTCAGGTGTTCTTTGAATGCTATAGCGATGCCTCCTCCAAGTACTACCAAACTGCTGCTTATTTGATATACACATATACATTGTGTTCACTATTCATAGAGACACTTCCTGTCTCAATTTTTGCATTCTCATTGGCTCTCCTATGCAATATCACCAAAGTTAAACTGCAATCTAGATAGCACTCTATACTGCTTGCTCCCACAAATGTCAAATATTAATATGTGTATTTGTCACTCGACTTGCAACATGCATTAGCACAATTGTAACCAACGTGCTGCCTAATTGTTGCATATATGCGTCACTGAATTTGACTTGTTTAGTTACACAAAAAGGTACATTGAAATTGACATATCAGAGACACTTTTTGTCTCAACTTTTTCCTTCGAACACAGCACAACGGTGTTTTACACGACCTGCCCGTAGTTTTGACACGAGACTCTCGCGCATGCGTAATCGCAGCAGTCTCGACTTAACTTATACCGAGGCTCCGCTGCTATGCTTGCGCATCAGACTCAGACTGACAAAGCTCCATTTACTCGACCCGAGGTAAGCTCACGGCCTCATCTCTGCTCCCCGTGCAGGTGCATCACTCGTCTAACGTTGACAATGTGCACTCCTCGTCTTTCTGTGACCACAAGTGTTCTTAACGATGACGGCACTCTATCTCCTGTCCATAGCTATAATGTACACCCGAGACAGCCATTTTGTTACTGCATGCGCTTTTATGGCCATCCACCCTAACTATGCTAACCTAGTCACTTATTTTGTAGTTCTCCCTAGACCCTCTATTTAGCATGCTAAATTACACGGGCTCTCCACTGGATTGTGTTTTAGTTAATTACACATCTAAGACTACTACAGTTCCGGCAAAAATTACGGCTTGTGCATTAAAACTTGTACCTCACTATGCACATTTGTTTCTAACGGTCATTTACTGACTCCTCTATTTAGACCTGGACCTCTGACTCTCGCAGACTACCCCCCCACCCGCCCAAGAGCCGCATCCTAAGCAGCTGTATTTGTCACAACTGAACTTAAGGGAGGAGGATTTCAATCCCCTCTCCCGAACCACAGAAGCCGAATGGATCGACCCCTCCCTCCGTGGTTGGCACGGGCGCCTGGATGTTCGAATTACAGGTAGCCACGTGGCAGCCAATGGGGGGAAGAAGGAGTTAGGGAAAGGGGATGGACAGATAAAGGGAAGGAAGGGAAGACAACAAGACATAAAATGACAAAAGACCCCTACAATTCCTGACTAGATAGCTTAATACTCCTGCAACCTGACCTGACTCTATCTTCAGTAATTAGTTAACACTTAACACGCCACCCTACACAAATCGTGAGCAAACATGGATTAGCACAACATAATGCACATAGAAAGGCGCTTTTCTCCATGTGGAAAAGCGAATAACTGGAAATGACTTAAAACCATAATACACTGATCATAAACAGAGAACATTGAGACGTTCACATGCCTCACAAAACATGGATTAACATAATACACTGCACATGTTAAGTTTTTTCTAACTGGAAATGCGGATTAGAAGAGTTGTATTTTCCCTGGTGCTTAGAACGTGAGGTAAAAAATGTGCCTGCAACCAGACTTGCATTTATCTTGCCCGAAACCAAGGATTTATGTGCCTTCACTTAACTTTTGGTCCGGACATTTTCCTTAGACGTCCGGACATAAATACTTGAAGCTTCTGATTTACTCCATGTTAATGCCGTAAACCGGCCAAGCAAACAAACATAGAAACACTTAACTGATCGTCCGGGAGCCTACTGCGGCTGACCCGGACCTGTAGCTCTGGAGCAGATTAAGGAGCGTGTGCCGCCACACCCGGGATATAAAGATGCCTTGCGACATAGCCGGCGTGACTCCTTCCAGCCACTCGCTTACACCTTCAGCCCAATCCCTAATTGCAAAGTGCCGGCAGCTGAGTACCGACAGGCCCAAGGAACTACACATTTCCCCATGCCTGCTGGGAATTGTAGTTTTTATATATGCCGTACCTGCTTCCTACTGCACCACAGGCCCTTATTCCTGACAGTATTACTTAAAGACCACGGCCAGAGCGTCGATCAAATATTGCCGCCTTGGGAGGTCACAGTTCCTTGCAACCTTTTACCATCTCTGGACAAATTCCAGTTCACCATTTTTAAACGCAGTCTTCCCTCTTACTTTAGGATGACGCCCTTCCCATAATCCAGTCTGACCACTGACACACACGTCCTGAACACAGTTGGGTATCCACTCTGCAGCTCTGCTCTATGTCTACAAGCCCCTGCGCCCTGTCAATCAATTAACGAATCAGAAACGCGCATCTAAGTGTCGACACTGTTTGATGTATTGTGATTTTGAACAATATATATAATAGATTGTCACCAACCTGGTAATGATTACTGTGTAATGGCAATACACTGAATCAACTGTAACCACATTTTACTAACCCACTACTGTGCAGATTATACATGCACTTTTATATGTATCTGTGTTGTGCCACGGCACAAAAAAATTTCTTCAGACAAAACCTTTTTTTTGCTAAAAATAAATGTTTATCGCTTTTTCATGTATTCTATGGTGAATTTCGTTTTTTAGAACTATCAATGACATAGTTCTTCTGCAAGGTCCTGTTGACCCCCTATCACGCAACTGGCTAGGGAAGCTTTTTGACTCTACCCTCTCTATAATTTTGTGACGTTAAATACTCACAAAACTGCCTTGTACATAAAAATCCATTATAGATCCATATAAAAGTGGAGAGTGCAAAATGCGTCTAAAGTCAACGCAGAACCATGCCTTCACCAAGGCGTAAATATTGGAAATGCTTGAAAAAAGTGCAGAGTATAACGGATTCAAAAAGTGCCAGGTGCGCATAAGAAAAGTGTCAAGTGTTTCTGAGTTCCTTCCACTCCAATCACATTTTTAATTTTAGGAGGTGTGAGTTGCATTTCATGTTATTTTAACTCGCTGTCCTATAAATCCATATTATGAGTGACATTTTTAACTTAGAAATATTCTTTCTGAGATCTTTAGTTGTCTATAGGGTATTTGTTCACACTACAGCACCTTTATGCAAAGCAATTCATTTATAGATCGATAATTGCGTCACAAACTTCTGGCACTGTTGTGTCAGCGTGCCCCTGCTGAAGGTGTGAAGTTGTGATATCTGTTGATCCCTTACAGGCACTGTGACAAAAGATTGTGAGTATTTGCAATCATAAAGTTGACATTTTCTGTTATCAAATTCTTGCAGCTTTTCATGTGCAGTTATGAAAACTGTTTATCCACAAATGTTTCACTATTCGGCTTCTTTTTCTTCCAATCCCCCCAGGGAAAGCAGGTTCACTCCATATGGCTCCACCAATTCGATCTTTGGTTTTAAAAAGGCAATTGCCAAATATACTGTGTAATGTATAGTATGTATCCATTCTACACATGTATATGTACTATTTGTTGCTTTACAATGTAAGCACTTGTCATAATAAAAACACTTTCATTACCTCATTGTCTATTTATTTCTCTAAGCTAATGTGTGTCATTCTTTTTTTAACCCCTTAACTGCCAATAGTCCCGCCTCCTCTCCCATGCCAAGCCCTTTTTTTGGTGGTTTCGGTATGTCGCCATTCAATCCCTTGTAACCTTTTTGTTACATGTGATATCTCGGCCAAATTTGCCCCCCTTTCTTCCCACATATAGGCGGTCATAACGCCACCAAGGAATCCTAGTTTGCTGTATGTGGGTGAGAGAAAATACCAAAAAGGGAGCAAAGGTTGTGTTTTTTTCAGAAAATGCCAATAAAATGATGTATAAAGAAGCATGTGGTTTTTTTCCTTGAAAGAGATAGGAACAAATGGTTTGCTGTGCTGAATTTGCCATGTTCCAGGCTTTCAAGAACAGGTTGAGTGGAACCCCTTCCACCCCTAATAGTCCACGCGTGGACGGAATGGAAGAGGGTAGGAAAGCAGAAAGGCATACATTTCTGAAAAGTAGACACAATTCCAAGTTTAGGAAAGGGTGATTTGTGCAGGTCAGGCAACAACTATGTAGGAAAAATTGCCATAGTTTGGGGAAACATTGGAAACATGACGGATAAAAAAGGTATGTGCTGGACATGGTTGGACCTGTAAGGTAATGGCTTCTGTGAATATTGAGAAAAGCAATGCCCCGCTACATTCCCCTGACTCTTCCAGTTAGGAAATCACAATTTCTTTTGTATTGTTTCACAAAGCAAGCAATACCACAAGCCAAAAACGGAGCCATCGTACATAGGGTTTTTATGCTGACGGCCTGAACAGATGTACTTAGCATGTGTAAATAAGGAAAACAAATGTGGTGAGGAATGACAAGCATACCGTTTTTGAAAGCGCACAGGCGGACCTTTTGAAGGGTAGGTGACTTGTGCAGGTTACAAAAGTGTACAGTTCCTAAAGAAGTAACTAAATGTAGGTCACATTTGGGAAAAGAAAGGGTTGTGTAACAAAGTGCAGTAAGAAATGTATGAAAGCCAAGAGAAAACAAATGTCCTACCTTCCCACAGGTGTCCCAATGAAAATGGAACCTCACATGTGGGGGTACACCTAACTGGGTGCAAAGGGAAAAGGCTAAACCACTGGTAACCCCAAGTGTTAAAGCAGAGCACATTTTGCAGGAATTTGCTCTTATGGACAACCTACAGATTTGGGCTTGGGATGTCACAGCCACCAAGGAAAAGGGGGAACCCCATGCATTTCTGAAAAGAAGACTCCCGTGGGAATCCACAGAGATCTGACTTGTGCGAATCGCCCCAGAATTTATTGCCCACAAGCCCATGCAAAGTCCAACATTTAGGGGAAAAAAACACAATGTTCAGACATTTTCCACCTCCAATCCACTGAAACACGCTGCCAACAACACATGTCGTACCTTCCTGTGTTCCCAGAAGTGTACCGATGAAAACTGTACCTCACGTGTGTGGGTGCAAAGGGAAAAGGCTAAACCACTGGTAACCCAAGTGTTTCGGGAGAGCAGATTTTTGCAGGAATTTGCTCTTTTGCACAACCTACAGATTTGGGCCTGGGGTGTCGCAGCCACCAAGGAAAATGGAGAACCCCATGCATTTCTGAAAAGAAGACTCCTGTGGGAACCCACAGAGGTCAGACTTGCGCAAATCACCCTAGAATGTATTGGCCAAAAGCCCAGCAAAGTCTGAAATTTAGGGGGGAAAAAAAACAAAATGTTCAGACATTTCCCACCTGGAAACTACTGAAACATACCCAACACATGTCATACCTTCCCACATTACCTCAGGTGTCCAGTACCTCATGTGGGTGCAGCTGCCTGGGTGAAAAAGTGTTGACCGTCCCCAAGTCCAACAGCAGTCCCAAGGAGCCCCGGCAGGGTCCCCATCCATTCCCCAAGGGAAATTCTGTAATGCTGCCTAGCCAGAGCTCCAGGATGGTTGAAGGTGATGTCCCCGGCCTTGGACGACTCTACCATGTGAGTCCACCATCCCCAGGGAGCCCAAGCAGGGTCCCCAATCTTTTCCGGATGGAGAAGCTGTGACGCAGGCCAGCCAGAGCTCCAGGATAGTTGTGGGTAATGTTCCTAGTCTTGGGCAGCTGTCTTCCTTATGGGGCGACCATTCCAAGTGCTCCGGCTGTCCCAGGGAGCCCTGGCAGGGTCCCCTTCCCTAGGGGAGTGGGACCCTGCCGGGGCTACCTGGAACTGCTGCTGGGCTACGGGATGGTCATCCCACATGGGAGACAGCCACCCAAGGCCAGGGATATCACCCCCAACCATCCTGGGGCTCTGGCTGGGCTGCGTTACAGCTTTTCCTTCTGAGGAAGAATGGGGACCCTGCCGGGGCTCACCAGAACTGCCGCTGGACTTGGGGACAGTCGACCCACATGGGTGATAAGTACCCAAGCCAAGCCCAGAGACATCACCTCAAACCATCCTGAAATTCTGGCTGGCCTGTGTTGCAGCTTTTCTCTTCGGGAAGGGAAGGGGACCCTGCCAGGGCTCTCTGGAACCGCTGCTGGGATTGGGGGCGGTCAACACACATGGGAGACAGCCACCCAAGGCCTGGGACATCAAACCCAACCATCCTGTAGTGTTGGCTGGCTGTTACAGAATTTCCCTTGGGGGAAGGGATGGGTACTCTGGCAGGGCTTCCTGGGACAGCTGCTGCATTTGGGGATGGTTGGCCTATATGGGAGACAGTTGCCCAAGGCCAGGGACATTACCCCCGACTATCCTGGAGCTATGGCTGCCCTGCGTTACAGCTTCTCCCTCTGTGAAAGGTTCAGGGCCCTGCCGGGGCTCCTTGGGAATGCACTGCGCTTGGGGATGGTCAACCCACATAGGCGACAGCCGTCCAAGGCCAGGGACATCACCTCCGACCATCTTGGAGCTCTGGCCGGCCTGTGTTACAGCTTTTCCCCACCAGGGAGCCCCGGCAGTGTGCCAATAACGTCCGGAGGGAAAAGCTGTAACGCAGCCCAGCCAAAACTCCAGGACGGCTGGAGGTGTTGTTCCCAGCCTTCGGCATCGGTCTTGCATGTGGGTCCGTATTCCCCAAGTGCAGCGGCAGACACAGGGAGCCCCGGCTATGCAATGTTCTCTGGTGCCCCTCTTCCCCAAATGGTTGGGGGTAGGGGGGCTCCTCATGATCATTGTGTGAGCAGAAAGACAGGAGAGGGAGCTAATAGCATTGTGGTTGAATGTTGACGACACAGCAATTAATTTGAGATTGAGAACGGCAGCAGATGACAACTGTGATGCAACTCAGTCACCCGCTAATTTGCGGTAAACCAACGTGTGTACGCATTTTAGCACATGTGATTCTGTGCAGATGTGCAGAATACTTGTTTTCTTGTGGGGCGATTTGGGGCTTTGTACCCCGGGGCTGGGCGTGGAATTGGTGCATTCTGCTTATTCAAAAGGTCAGCTTTTGGAATATATCATGTGCAGAGGAACAGATTGAGATTTTGGATATGTGGTCAAGTGTAGAAAGGCGGAATAACCAGTGGTCCTGCGCAAAGGAGCGATTTGTCCTGTGCAGAGTTGGTATTTGCATTTGTCACGCACAGAAGAGGTGGGAGACATGCGCCTTTGACCTGTGCCGAAAGTGGGGGACAAGGAGAGGGATATTTTGGGGGTTTCACCTGTGCAGCAAGAGGCGGCAGGGTTTGGTTTATTCTTTGCAGAGAGGCTCTGTTGGGGATTTCACTTGTACAGCGTGAGGAATGGCATTGCCATTTTCAACAGAATGGTGCCGTATGAGTTGCTATGTGCACAGAGAAAGCCGGGGTTGGGCACTTGTCCAATACAGAGTAGATTTATTGTGATCTTGTTGTGGTGCACAGTTCAGCTCCTTGCACTCTATGATGATGTGTCACATCAGCGCAAAGGCGTGATGGGCTGAGCAAAGGAATGCGCGGCAAGAGAGCGCGCCAGAGCAGACCGAACAGAGCGAGAGTAAGGAGCACGGAAGCCCGGGCACTGGATCGCTCACCCGCCAGGGTGCTGTCTCCTCCCTAAGGAGTATAAACAATGAAGATAGCATAAAGATGGTATTACTGTAACAAAACCAAATAAAAGATGATTTGTGCAGATCAACTTATTTGTCCTATGTCGACCTGAGAGTGGGGGAAATAAATCCTTGTGTGTGGGTGCAGTTAGGACATCAGACCTCTGCAAAGGGTTGGACGTGTCCTGTGAAGAGGGGTGTATTTCTTGTGGTCTTGTGCACAAGCAGGATATGCAGTAAACCAGGTCCATTTTTGGATTGGGTGTTGTCTGGAGTAGGCCTCCATCGAGGTAGGAGGAGGTTTGTGGCGTGAACTGTGAAAGGAGAGCTTTAGTGTGGGGCCTTTTAAATGGACCCAAATAGTTTTTATTTATTTATTAATAGAGGTGGGTTATGTGGTCCTTGTAAAGGAGGGTTCTGAATACCTTTATTCAAAAGACATATGTGATTTTATAGGGAGGTTTTGGATGGTAGCAGTGCGTAGGGGTCCCTTTGTGGAAGGAGAGCTGGATACGGTTTTGTAGAATTGGGATCTATGAGACCTTGGAAGGGGCATTGTAGAAGTGGGTCAGAATTGGACCTTTGTGAGTTGTTTTAGATGGTGGTTTTGCAGGGAGGGAATCGGGATTGGGTGTTGTAGAGGGGAGTTGGATGGAGCCTTTTAGAGGGCTTTCTAATGGTGCTTTGTTTAGGGCAAGATTGGATCTTCTCAGAGGGATAGCGGATGGTACTTTGTAGGGAGAGCATTAGGATTTAACCTTGTCAGAGTGATTTTGTATGGGACTCTTTAGGGACGGGTGTATCAGGATTGGATAGTGTCAGGTGTTTGGAGGGAGCATCGTACAGTCATACATTAAGTTTGCAAAATGAATTCATTTTGCAACTGCTAACAGCCATCTAGTCCCTCCTTTCCCTCCACTCCCCATTCTGCTCAACCCCAACCAGTGCTCCAGATAAGATTTTGATGCAGGAGTATTAAACTCCCTATTTTTTAAAGTTGGGAGTAAAATGATTTTTTAGGGAGTCAAAATGTAAGTGTTGGTAGCTAGAGGACTGATAAGATACACACGAGACTTGGAAAACCGTTGTATAAGAGGTTCCGTGTCGTGAACCCTGCAGGTGAGTCTCCTGAAAACGGGGCTACCTTTTTCCCTAAGTACCCTTCTAACTGTTCGAAATTAGACAGAGTTTCCTTTAGAGTAAAAGAGCAATTCACACCACCCTGGTGTGCACCAGTATGAAAAGAACAAGAAGACCGTTTTGGTATTTTATAAGATGACCGGGTAAACACCATAACCGTGACAACCAGACTAACCTGAGAGTGGCTGAAGTCAAAGGGTAACCAAGGTGTGCTCTATGGGTGTTCCATTTTGTAACCAAAATCCAAAAGAAGTCAATGAAACAAAAACAATAAGCATCCAAGGATGTGGAGGATAAAACAAGAAACAGGAAGGTTAGTAAGTTCCTACCCGGTCAGAACGAGGATGCTCTAGCGGCTCTATAGTTAACACCAATATCAGCAAAGCGTCTGTATTAGGAAGGTGCTTGTAGAAAGGGTCAGTTGATGTGTCCAGTATAAGGAAAGTGGAATGAACAAAGGAAGTCACCAAATCCAAGGATTGTCCAATACAATCTGTGTAGCGGTCCGGGGTCAGATCAAGGAGTATGTATAAATGTTCAGAATGACTGAAGTGTATCTTCTTCTGTGGTGGTACTGGATGGTAGAAGAAAGACCAAGGAACCTGCTTCACGGGTTAAAGTGAACTTCAACATGCAGGCAGAGCACCACAGGAGTGCAGACGAAGTATGTGCTGCCAGGGGAAAACGAGGAACACGTGGTATTGAGCGGGCTGGAAATGCTCAGCAGCGGCCAGAAGAATCAAATGATTTCAGAGCACTCTCGGCTCTGTGTGCCGCCTGGAATGCTCTGCGGCGGCAAGATGAACAAATGGATTCGGAGTGCTCATGGTGAGACGTGTGCTGACTGAAATCCTCTGCGGAAAGATGAAGGTGGATCGGAGCACTCGCGAAGTAACGCAGGCTCTAATTGCCGAAATGAAACTTCTGCAGAGAGAAGGAAATAGGTGTCCGTCAGGGTAGCGAAGGAAAGCGGCAAGGAGGGGCGAAATACTCTTGCTAAGTAACGCAGAGAACTCTAACAGAGGTACCAAGAAACAGCCAGCCGAGAAAGTAGCGCTGCAACTTCAATCGAAAGCACCCCCCCCTGCCAGAAGGGGATTGCTTTTAAGGAATCCAGAAATGTGTCCATACGGCAATGTCTCCTCGCATCAGGGTAACCATGGTGATGGGAGTGTTACTCGACCCAAGTGAGAAGCCGTAAAACCAATGTGTCTGTGTCCATTAAGTTGATACAGGCGCCAGGGCAATTGCCACTTGTGCAATAGAGACAAGAGGCGTCATAGTAGTCTACCACGCCCACCTTGCCTGGAGTAGCGTGTCCTGACAGTAAGTCCAATTCCCTATGTGAGTATTTTATAAGCGAGTAAAATCGTACTAATCCACCCCTCTTCCCTCCCTCTCCTCAATACATCCCCACCTCCATCCCCCCAGCTTTCATCTGACCGTCCGCTTTACATCTGATCCTGCGGCGTCAGTTCCGTCCCTGCAATGCGTATCTTAACTGACACTACAGGGTCCCATACTCCTGTTCTTTTTTTAAAGTCCCCTGCTTCCAATGTCCTGGAAGCAGGAGACACCCTCTGCAACCCCTGTTCTCGTAGCGAGCAATGGTAGTGGGGGACACCTCTGCAACCCCTGTTCCCCTTGTTCGCTATAATGGAACTGTATAGCCTATTTGACCGAATGTTTGGTTGTACGATCATTTCGTACAGCCTAAATTCAGTCAAATGGGCCATTTGGTCAAAAGAATTCGGTCAAATTGGCCAATACCGGATTAAGTGCTGAACCTCCTGTATGCAGTACATGGCATGCACAGTGTACAGGGGAAACTAGGATTGGTTATTTGTATAGGTGTTCTGATTGGAGCTTTGTAGAGCAAGGTATGGAAATTGAGACTTCTAAGTGTTATAATTCAAACAAATAGAGGATCTGAGACAGAGGTACAAGTTTACAAATCAAAAACTTTAATATACAATACACTCGAGCGGACTTCAGGTACCAACCATAACCAGTATTTCATGGAGAGTGGTGAAGCAAAGCAAGGGAGCACAGCGCTACCTTTTATACATGCCTTATTGGCTTCAGTTATGATGATTCATCAATTAGTCTTGCTGCAAGTTGCAAAGAATATAATGTAAAACACACACATAGCAGCATGATTCACAGTCTCTAATCTCGTTGTGGTCAAAAGGGCCCCTGCCTCCAGCAGATGTTTCTTTTCTTTCAGAAAATCTCGCATTGCTGCAGCCAAACCCCAATCTTTATGTGGCCGCCCATACCCCATGACTCGTACATCTTATCCAAATAAGGCAAGCAACAAGAACAGCTTTTTGGCAATAACAACTTGTTTTCCCCTAATCTTAGGCAGTATTCGTTTCCTGTCATGTCCATTACCTTTAATCACGGGATTTAGCCAAAAGCATCTCTTTGGCAACAACAGAAAACTTTGTTTCTGTTGAGCCAGCAATCTTGAAAGCCTTCCTGGTTAAATGATAATCTGAGCTATATAAAAATGGAGTAGCTTAGAGATAATACTTTACACGTAAACATTGTTAAGGATTTCAATCAGGCAATACACCCGGGTCTCAGCCTAGCATGCAATGCACAAATTAATACTTATTTATTGTGTCTGTAGGTTCAATATTCTTAGTGATATACCGCTCATATCACACGCCTTCTCAAAATTGTCCCCAGGTCACAATGGACCAGGAATCTGGCTGGTTGGTAAAGGTCATATTTATTTATTTAAATTTCAAATCAAACATATGTTTTAATATATGGGGCAGCAATAACCAATGTGGTGACAATACAAATAATAAAGTAGGTAATGCAGTTGAATTCACATTTTAGCAACACAGAATATAAAACACAGATAAAAGAACAGTTTTGACTTGTTTCAAAAGATAACATTTAAGTTAAGATTTCCCCCTGCAAATTTCTCAACTCACAAATAAGCAATTCTATACAGATGTAAGTAAGCAGCAGGTACTCAGGAATAGAGAACAGTGTACAGGGTTTGAATACAATCTTCCCTCCCCAAACAAGAGAGAAAAACGTTTTGGAAATGTTACACCTTTTAAAATGACATTCGAAAAATGGCTGAGCAAAACAATGAAAAAAGTCCTTAAATTAATGTAAATTCCTATGGGAGCAACACTGAAAATATCCTAACAAACATAAGCTATAATATGAGCAACATTAAACACTTTAGATCAGAATGGAAGTTTGGAAATACTTTGAATTGAAAATCACAACACGTGTAATCTTTTGCAGAAATGCGCATTCCTGCCTAATTTTCACTAGACGGTTTTTAAGAATACTGTTTTCAGATGCGGTCTTTGGGTAAGGATGTAGCTAAAGGTCTTAGGTTTAAGTCAGAGTTGAAATTAAGTATCCAGCTGAATTGAGGAAGTTATGCAAGGTTGAATGAGGGGTGTTTTTGGGAAAATAGAACAGAGAAAAACAGAAAATCGGTTTTAGAATGACAGGTTAAGGTTACTTAAACTAGATTTAATGGCTAAGAAAAAGAAGAATGCCACCCGTGAATCCCCATATTTACACACGCCCGCTTGTAACCCTTCAGGTGGCGGATACCCCATTTTCTTTATGGGAATTACTTTATTTAATCCAAATCACTAATGGCTTATGGTCTAGTAAAACACAATGAGGAGAAATCGGCACTAACACTCGGAATCACACATAGGGTTGCAGGAATGGTTCTGACAATATTATAGGTTCTTAAGTTAAAGATACGATAGGTTATAGATTGGGATAGGACATGGTAAGGCAAATATACTACGGTTTACTATGATTCCTATTGCTACTTACAGTCCACTTTAATTTAAGATTTTGGACCGTCAAGCTCTGGTCATCACGGATCGGGTCTAAGGACAGCAGTGGGCATCTGGTGGAATTGGATCAGCAGACTGGCACCTCGGACTGGACTGGACTGGATTGGATTGGCCCTTTTGGTTATTGGACACTGTAGATCAGTGGGATGGCGAGTTTCAGCAGGCAAGCATTAATGGTAGCAAGCCAAACTGAATCAAAATTTCTTCCCTTAGGTTTTGGGATGGTTTCAGGATTTGGCCCTAGCTGAAAAAGAGTTCAGCAATTCTGAGGCCTTGGCTTTGCAAAGAAATCTGGAATCAGGAACAAGATGGAGAATTCAGGAACAGGGCACCATGCGAAAATCATGATTGAGTCCGGAATAAGTGTGTCTGTGTGTTGTGAGGTTCCCTTATTTATCCTGCCAAATGACATCGCTCAGTTTATGGTAGGGGCAGGCTTACAACCCACACCCACAAGGCTATGATTGGTCAAAGGCACAGTTCCCGCCTTGCTTTTTGCTGGTTGGATGACGGAAAGGCTTGTCATGTTTTATGATCTGGTCTGGAAACCTCCCATAGTTATTGGGATCAAAATGTAACTTTCCCACAAATACAAATAATTATGCCCTCTAAGAAAATTTGACACATAAATTACATATTTCGTGGGTCATATTTACATCCAACTCCCAAATCGGTGGGACCAGGTCTTGTCTTTCTGTGGAATTTCGGCAATTTTAATCATAAAGGTTTGGCCTAACAATTCCTAATTCGGTACATATGTGCAATCACCCCTAGAACATGGGTACACAATATTAGATTTGCAGCATTAATAGCTTCTGCACAATGTCATTTTCCATAACTTCAGTTCCTTCTGCAGTAAGAAATCCTACCAAGGTTTCAAATAGCTAGCATAAGTTCAGATTTATATGTATGTATTTTTCATTTGTTTACTTATTTACAAGTCCGTTCTTTTTTTTTTTCTTCCTGCACAAGTGTGAGCAAATGGCAAGTCCTTTTAAGTTCAATGAGAAGCATCTTCCTGGAGAGCGCAGCATCCTGCCCCCCCGCCTGGAAGGATGAGTGTCCAGGCCTTCTATTGTCTTTGCCTGGGGCAAAGACGAATGTCTAATGAGGTCCTTTGTCATGAGTATGCGAGGCCTCCCCAGAGCAATTAGCCTTTTCTGCCAGCAGTGCAGTGTCAACCTTTCCCAGGCTGAGGACTGTCAAAGCAGAATTGTTTTTTTTTTTTAAATAATGAACTCAAACTGGGTTACTTTAAGTTTCCCCTAAATCTTTCATTTAAACATATAAATTGAACACAGTTTATAGGTGGATTTTTACATTAGCAATCCTTTGACATTTCTTAAAGAATTAAGCCTTTAAACAAAACATACTTTCACAACAGGCGATTTCGCACTTCATTCATAAAAAGCACATCAGACTGATCTCTTTAAATCCAATTTTCCTATGCAGCACATACACAATTTATTCAGCATTCTTTCTTCCCTTGAGTACTGGGATTGTTTGCAGTCTGGATACATGTATCCAGCGTTTTGTTTAGAATTTCTCTCTGCACAGCTAATTCTGTTACTTGTTGCAATATTAGCCGCATTTTTACCCCCGTGGAAGATGAAAACAAGGGTTCCTGGGCTGCTTTTCATTAGATACATTTTATAGAGCTGTCAGTCAATGAGACCCGGTTCCTCTGAGCCACACTGGATGATTCTGGGCATTGCAGTACCCTTTTAATCTCAATGATTCAATGGAAATAAATGGATCTAGCGCCAAAAACAGCACTTTTGAAGGATGCAAAGCTAACATTTTAAAAGGCATTTTCAGTTTTCAGCACAATTCTGCTGCTTTGCTCCATGTTGAATGTGGCAGAGCCCACTGGCATGCTCCTGCAGTGAGAACTCCGTTTTTCACCCCCCACGACTGCGTGTGGCAGGGTGTGCAGCCTTTTTAAATGCAATTTCAAGGTTTTGGCGTGCACAGGAGTCAGCGCATCCATTCAGGGCTGTTTCTTTCACCAATTGCAACGTGATGCAGTGGGGCATATCGGAATGGGTCCAAATATCCCACAACATGCCATTTCTAACAAACCCTCCTTTTAGCTTAAGCTAATTCTTTTTTCAGGCATGTAATCCGGGTCAGTCATGCTCTCAATATCTATGTCCATCAAATCCTGGATCTGCATCACCCTTCTGATCTTAGCATTCGTTTCATGGACAGTGACGGGGAGTGGTCTTAATTTGGAAAACGCTTTACCACATCTTTGGGTCATCATAGAATAATACACAGACACTGGATGCAACAGCATCACCCCAAAATGAGTCCTGCCAGAATCAATAAAAACAAAGTAATTTCCACCTCAAGTCCTTCAGTAGGTCCCAAACCATTGGAACTAACTACTTTCTTGACCTATTTCATGATGTATCAATTCTCCTAACACATGCAGTCTATTACTAGCGTCAACGATTTCTTTAGAATTATCAGGTGTACAGGTGCATCAAGAAGAGCCCACGATTTAACAGACTGTTCCTTTTTCTGCCATCAAGATGTCCAAGACCATTCTGTTTTGTGGCGCCACCAATCTGATAGCATTCTGTTCAGTAGTCAGATTGACAAATATATATGCTCAGATTGACAAATATATATGCAGTTTCATTCCACGTACTTTCCACTACCCTACTAAGTCTACAAATACTTCTGGAATTAAGAGCTATTCCCAACAAAGGTATTATTCCTTTTCTAAAATCCGCTGCTCTCTGGTCATCAGTATCAGTTTGATCCACTTCTCTCTTCCCTCTTTGTAACATAGTATGTTGATACACATGATCTGTAGATGCTACATAAATCCCTGAATACACACTAGCAAGATAGCATATGCCTACCCATCCTTTCTTCAGCCACTTGTATGCCCCCGCCCCATCATCACAAACATAATACCAATTCTCGTATGGACGGTCATTGCTAGTGTAATTAGTATAGTCAATTGTCGTATTAAATAACTGCACATTCTTATAATGCCTCCCAATGGCGAACGGGGGTTCCCCAATTCTATGGGTTACTTGAAACAAAGGATAGGTGACGTTCATATAAGAAGTGTGAGCTTTCCACGGGAGTCTTGATACCTTACTCAAGCTTGAAAGGGCTTTGTTATTTACAAGGTATGTCCCATTCCTACCAATGTTACATACCTCTGGATTAGTAACCGTAGTGTTATGCATGGCATATTTGGGCAGGTATTGCTTGCTCCAAGTATCCGTGTTCTACTGCAGGATGAATGAAGTACAGCACACAATATTGATTTGATAACATGAACCGCATAATGCGGTATTCCTATTCCGTCTCCACTCTGTGGGACGTAAACAGAGCTAACAATTGGTTTTGTTAATAGCCTTCTGAACCTTATCCAAAACTAGTACATAAGAATTATTACGATAACCTTGCCTTTGAAATGTATCGAGTGGAAGATGAATATGTGATAGAACATGTGGAGTAAAATGGGCTCTAGTAGTGGCTTCAGTATTATTAGGGGGGAATATCTTCAAAGGATACACAGAGTCATGCTCAATGTGCCCAAAAAAAATACAAAGTCCTACCACTAAGGCTGTACATAATGTTAGTATTACACTTTGTGTTTCCTCATCCATGGCTTCTGATGCCGGAGTCCCGGGGCAGCTGCCTTGTCTCTCATTGAAGCATGATTGCCAACGGGGTGCAGTTCCATAGTACTGGTTTATTTAGTCCCAAGATACTCTGTTGCCTCCTGGCGTGCACAGAGATCAGGACAAGTTGGTTTCTTGTGGGTGCAGGGCTGACCTCAATACCAGGCCTGCACTTGTTGGTTTCTAGTGAGTGCAGAGCTGACCTCAATACCAGGTCTGTACTTTCCTACTTTCCTTATTCTTTCCTGGTTCTCAGATTATATCTGCTCACCCCTGGAACAGTGTGATCCTCGAACAAAGTGGTGCATTGTACGGGAAGTTCTATGCCATGACCTTGCAAGTCTGCCGAAGTGCATGAATCGTTTATTTCAGGCCAAGGACGATAATCCCTATCAAAAGGTAAAGGAACCAATTTAATATGGGCAGCGTTGATCCAATGTTTCTTACCCTCCACACGGATGGCAGTCTGGGAGGCTAGTAGTACTTGATAGGGTCCCACCTAATAAGGTTCCAGCGCAGTGCTTCTCTAGAAATTCTTGAGGAGTGCCCGGAGAGTGCTGTTTGGGCTGGGAAGCCACGCGTCCTGGATGCACGCAGTTACTTTTACTGCAAAGATGGTTTATTCATCTGGACCGTTACTCGGATTTGAGTGCTGGCCATGCCCCCTGGCCTGCCTCCAGCTGATACATTTGCGGGGCATTCGCACTGAGGAGTGCCCGAAGAGTGCTGTTTGGGTTGTTTGGCTGCTTGGGGGTGAGGTGCGTGGCAGAGGCAAGAGTGCTTCTGTTATTTCTTTTCATACCTATTTTCTTTTCTCATAGCTGCCTAATCATGAGGAAAAAAGCGAAGGCGTTGCCTGGCCCTCTTACCGCGCCCCTTATCTTTTCCTCCCGCTGTAATAGTATGGCTCTGGCCCTAGCTTTACTGCTATCTCCATCTCCTATCAGGCTGCCAATAAGGGGCGAAGTATGTATAATTGAGGGTGGAGATACATTATTAGGGACTTCTGAGGAAGGTTCTGTTCCCGCTATGGTTGTGGAGGGGGTGGCGGGTCCCGATGTTTTGACAATGGAAGCATTGTCACTAAAAGGAGTGTCTACTGAGCACAAATCAACTCAAGGTAACCATCTGAGCGGCTTATATTTAAATACACCCCTATATTGTGTACAGGGAGGTTTTGCTCTTAGCTATGCACATGTAGAAGTGTGAAGGTAATATTAATAACTTGAGTGCATCCACTTTCCAACAATTTGTGAACTCATCTGTGTTAATTAATGAAGAGTGTAACCCTGTTGCAGCTGCGATCAAAAACGTGCAGGATGTGATGTGCATGGAATTTACTACACTTAGCTAGAATTGTGAAAATTAGCCTGCGCCAGACATGATTGTGAATGTTAGCAACGCCAAACCTAGCTAGAATTGTGAACATTAGCCTGCGCCAGACCTAGGATTGTGAATTTCAACAATGCCACCCTTGGTTAGAATTGTGAACATTAGCCTGCGCCAAACCCAGACAGGATTGTGACTGTTAGCAGCGTCACATTTAGTAAGAATTGTGAAATTTAACAATGCTGTACCTAATTAGAATTGTGAACATTAGCCTGCGCCAGACCTGACAGGATTATGAATTTAACAATGCTGCACTTGATTTCATTAATCCACCCAAACACTCCTATCCCATAGCATTATGCTTACTCTATACTCTAGCCCATCACACAATTAGAATGCAGCTATACCCCTGATACATTCGCCCTAGCTGTTCAAATACGAACATTACCCCATTAAATACCTCATCACTCTAATAAAACGCAGCTATCCCATGACAATCCTGCCTAGCTGCTCACTTAAGCGTCCTACAGGCCTAAGGCAGCCAGAACCCAGCCTGGGTGTCCGCCCTCCAGACTGCACACATTCAACTGATATCCTCCCCACCACACCTAAACGCTAGGATGCAGCTACCATCTGGCAATTCATCAGCTGCACACATAACTGGTGCACCCACGGACCTACGACACCTTCTCTGACCTGGCCTGCGGTCCCCAAGGGCGTTCAACCTACCAGAGCTTTGAGATCATACCAATGCTATATAGAGTGCTATATAAATGCCAAATAACATAACATAACATCTTTGATATAAGTAACAGTCTCTCCCTTCTATTGGATATTGTAAAGGTAAATCTCCCTCCACAGATGACTCCTGCCTTACAAGAAACATCTGAACATATGTCAAAAGATGAGGGGACATCCCTAAATGGTGACCCTGACTCAAATTGGAAAGGGACGGGGGGAGTACTGGATAGGGGTGTTCAATCGAATGGGAATACTAATTCAAAAACAATTTTACAAAAAAATGGCAAAACCATCCAGGATAAGATTGCCCTAAACAAATCCTCTAGGAAGTTTATGAGGAAACGGGGGTGATCAGACTGTCGAGACTACATTGAGCCACACGACTCCTCATTGGAGGAGGTGAATTTGGTATGTTTAGAGAAAGATAATTATAAGCAGGACATAGAACTGGCCTGTGAAAATAGTTTGGCAAAAGATACACCACTAGACAGGAGAAAGGTTGGTTTGTATGCACCTGCTACAGGGAGACTTGATGATGCCTTGAAAAAATAAGAAAATATTTACATCTATAAATACACACTTGCTGACTCACAAAAGGTACTTTTAAAATCTTCAACCAAAAAACTGCCCCATGGCCAGAGTCTTCATCTATGACGAAAACCCTGGGGATATCCTGACTGAGGGAGTTGTAATGGGGGAGGCTGAATATGCACATGACCCACTCAGATCCTATATCAAGCCTAGATGGAGGGGGAAAACCTCTAAAAGTACTAATCCCAAAGATATACTCACATCCAAATCCATTATTAGAGATATCATCAAGCAGATCATACGAGAGGGAAAATACTCCAGATTGGCCAGTGATTACTCAGTTAAATCCGACCCTATACCAGCGATTGAGCTGTCCTACTCCCAGCCGGCAGCCTTGGGAGTCAATATTATGGCTGGTGATACCAGGGCTAGCTTGGCAAGTTTAGAACAGCCCTCCAAAATGGGGAGGGCAGTTAATCTAAGTAGTACGAATATGAGTAGTAGGGAAGGAAGGCAGACTATAGACTCCAAACAATAGGAGGATGGCTGACCCATATGGGGTAGGCAACCTCTGAAAGAGTATTTAAATATCCATTTGGGGAAAAATGAGATTGAATCCCTCTTTAAGGAACCAACATTTCAGGAATACCCAAGCGTTACGCTGAACTATATGTTTGATACTGGGGGCCCGAACTATCTAAATAGAAGATGAATGCTGCCACTATTTAATGAAATTCCATCATTGAGACTATTGTTATCTAAAGATATCAAGCTGTGGACTTCATACATCTGAGGCGATATGATTACATCAGAGCAGTAATCCCCTCTAGAATGGTCTATAAAATTCTTCTAAATGAAACTGAAAATCTTTTAAAACTAGATACGACCTAAGGCCCTTTGAGACCATAATCAAACACAAGGATGTAAAGGATGAAATGGCAAAAATGCTTCTCCCAAATGCAATAGCCTGAAGTGATGGACCTGGAAGAGAGAGAGAAGAGTATAATGTTGAAAATGAGAAGGATAATTGGAGGTGGCTTGCCCTTTCTCTAAGAGAATCTATAGCACAGCTGAACGACATGAAAGCAAAGCTTTAGCATGAGGAAGTATTTGACCTTACTTTCCTAGAATGTCCAGGGATTTTCCGCACCTTGTACTGACAAAAGTTTTATGTGAACATCTTCAAATTACTCCCATTTCTGTCTCCAAGAAACATGGATTACCAGCCTCCCATGATTGAAGGATATGATATTGTCATGGAACCTGCTTTTCAGGGTTCAAGGGGATGTCCAAGGGAATCCTTTTAATTGCACTCCAACAGAGTATGGTATTAAGTATTACTGATTTTTCAGTTTTATGTAAAGGGATTTTGGTAGGCCTCCCTAATCTTATCATTATTGACAAAAATAGACCCGAAATTGGAAAACTATCAAAGAAAATTGAATCCAAGAAAATAAGGAAATTCAGGAGAGACTCTCTAGATTATAAATTAGACATAGTTTATACTTGAAAGGAATATTATCGACAGAAATATCAACAAAGAGGAGGGAGATCATTTCCCAATAAAAACAAACCATCCCCAGATACTAGACCATCATCATCGGATGCCTCTAGTAGCAAAATAGACACTGCAGAAGTTGTTACTGAATCGGAACAAGCCAATAGTGAAGCAAGCGAGACCGACCAGACACCAAGTACATCAAAGTGTCTACCAAAAAAATCAAAAGCGGTATTTTTTTATTCTTTTTAAATTTTTTTAGACCGAATCCGATACGACGAGGCAAAAAGAAAAACTCCCTGAAGGAAGGTGAAATACCCCCCAGAGAAAACCTAGTGGTAAATATCTCGAAATATAAACTGTCTAAATTTGAAATACAGACATTACAGAAGGGGATATCATTCGTACCACAATATAGTAGTACACTACTGAAAGAGAAAATAGCCTTTTTTAAACTGACAAGGAAAATTAAATTGAAACTTTTCTTTGATACTGTGGAAATTCCAGACAAGAGACATCAATCTGAATTTCTTGAGTTGAAACCTAAGAGTACCTTCACACCTCCTATTCAAAATGCAGCACTGGACATCTTTCAAAAGCTGGTGCTAAAAGACATGAAAAAGATCAAATTTGGAAACAGACCAAGAGGCAATCTAACTGAAAGGGAAAAACAAGCACTAGATTGCTTATGGGAGAATCCAGAAATTATCCTAAAACCAGCTGACAAGGGCGGTGCCCGAGTGATAATGGACACTACAAAATACAAAGCCGAAGTAATTAAACAACTAAGTGATCAAGACACATACTTGGAAATTTTCCAAGATCCAACTGAACAACTACGGGAAATTATACGGAAGACATTAGAAGAAGCAGAAGTTGAAGAGATCATCTCACATAAAACCAAGGCTATTCTCACTAATACACATCCATTGACACCAGTCATCTATGTTTTACCAAAAATTCATAAAAATCTGATGGAACCTCCAGGACGACCAATAATTGCAGCAAACCACAGTTTACTTGAACCGATTGCACAATATATAGACAAAATAATTCAACCTCTTGCACAAAAATGTACAACATATACAAAAGATACGGATCAATTTCTGAAAAAACCTGGAGAAGTAACTTTTGATACAAATACAGATATGTTATTCTCTATGGACGTAACAAGTCTGTATACTAACATCACGCACCAAGCTGGCCTTGAAGCTGTTGAATAGTATCGGTTAAAAGTGACCGTCTCTTTATTTTGAAACTCTTGAAAATTGTACTTAATAACAATATCTTCTCTTTGAAGATAGATATTTTGTCCAAATATCAGGCACATCAATGGGGGCCGCGATGGCCCCTAGTTATGCAAATATTTATATGTCGTATTTGGAGGAGACACAAGTAATCAACAATCCAAGATGGAAAGACAAACTGAAATTCTTCACAAGATTTATTGACAATCTTTTTGGCATTTGGAGAGAGGAAGAAAAAGAGCTTCTAGAATTTTTTGATTTCATGAACAATTTAGCCCCACATATTAAATTTACATACAAATACAGCAGGACCACTATGGAGTTTTTAGATGTCCAGATATACTTGAAAAATAACAAACTGGAAACAACAATCTTTACGAAGGAAACAGATAGGAACAGTCTTCTTCTTGCTACGAGTTTCCATCCAAGAAAGGCAATATCAAGCATCCCACTAAGTCAGTTTTTGAGGTACAGACCTATCATTTCAGAAGAAGGGCAATATGAATTGAAAGCAAGTGAACTCAGAGAAAAATCTATCAAAAGAGGATATGACAATGAAACACTGAACAAACATGCAATGGCAGTTAAGAACATCTCAAGAGAAGAATCACTTATGCCCAAAGAGAAAAACACCAACACTGGATATCTATGTCTTAGCACTTGTACTATCTGAAATGTCATCAGACCGAGTACGATAGTTAATTTCACATGCTTACTGTTCATGGTCTGTAAGAATGTCGTCGTATTTTCCCTTGTTCCCTTCCTTGCCTTGAAGCGCTTTGAAACACATTGTGTATAGGCGCTATATAAATAAACTATCATATCATATATGTCCCCACCTATTCTCAACAGAGTAATACAATAAAGAAAATAGTAAAAAATAAATATTATCCCAAGATTCGACATCAGCAAAATTGTTTCCATCACCACCATTATTTGCATATAACAAAAGCAGATCACTGAAGGATCATTTGATCAAATCTGACTTCAGTCAGAGACATTGTCCAACAAAATAAAGTATAGGGGGACTATACTGTGTAACAACTGTGGTTCTTGCAACAATGTGATGAAAGGGAATTCCTTTAATCACCCCCATACTGGACAGAAAATCTTTCTAAAACACACTTCCACTTGTGATACTAAGAATGTCATATATGGTATTAAATATCTGTGTGGGCTATACTATATTGGACTAACTAGCAGGAAAGCAACAACCCGTTGGGGTGAACATAAATCTAATATTCAGAATCACAAAACAAAATCCCCAGTAGCCCAACACTTTGCTGCAAAACACTCTATAGCACAAATTCAGTTTGTCATTTTGGAGCACGTGAAATTACCAAAAAGAGGAGGCAATATCACTAAATTATTATAACAGAGAGAAATATTCTGGATTGAGAAGCTCGACACAATGAATCCCAGAGGGATGAATCTAGATTGGGAACTTAATTGCTATTTATAGTCATTCTCTGTGTAGAGATGGACTTGATTATGTGACCAATAGAAAATGATCTCTTCATGTACAGATTATTGTGAGTCATGTTCTAGGGATCGTACAAGTATTAAGAAAATACACTCGACATTGCTGTAATTTGAAAATCAATATGTCATCCAAACAGACGACCAAAAATTGATCCATCATATCATAAAAACATAGTTTCTAAAAAACTGAAACATAGCAGGTGCATTACATAAACTGAATGGCATTACTAAATATTCAAACAAACCATATTTAGTCTTGAAGGCAGTTTTCCATTTATCACCATCACAAATCCTAACGAGATTATAGGCTCCTCTTAAATCGAGTTTTGTGAATAATAACAGAAGACCCAATTGGTCCAGCAAAACTGAAACAAGAGGTATGGGATATTGGTTACGTATAGTAACAGCATTAACAGCCCTATAATCGATACATGGACGAAGATCCCCTTCTTTTTTGGAGACAAAAAATAATGGAGAGGCCGCTGGAGATCGTGATGGGCGAATAAAACCAGAATGTAAGGCCTTGCCAATGTATTCCTTAAGAATGCCATCTTCTTTCTGGGTAAGAGAATAAATCCTACCAGGCGGAATCTTGGCTCCAGGAATGAGGTCAATGGGACAATCGAACGGGCGATGAGGAGGAAGAACCTCACTTCCCCCTTTGTCAAAGACATCATAATACTCAGAATACTCCTTGGGCAGAATACCCGCAATTACTGTCCCAATAGTGGGTGCTGAATCCAATAGTGGATGACAAGGATTGTTGGTCTGATTCAAAACAATACCACAATTCACTTCACATTATTCGGACAAAAACTCAATGTTACCAGAGCGCCAGTCAATAACTGGATTGTGTAACTTAGAGCCATGGAATTCTGAGGATGAGTCTAAAGTGAGGGGCTGAAATGAGATCGAAAGAAATTGTCTTAGTGTGCCCTTGCATAGACTTCATGAGCAGGTCTACTATCTGTTCAGTCACTTAACCTGATACTAGAGTAGTGCCATCAACAGCATTACCAGCACGGGTTCCTTCTTCTGAATGATAGATAGTGACAGTTCTTTAGCATACGTGGTATCAATGTAGTTCCCAGTGGCCCGGGAGTCTAATACTGCCATGGCTGAGATGGAATCTCCAGTAGGAAGAAGAAAGGCCACATCAACTGTGAATGGTAAGACCATCTGTGAGTCCATGGGAGAAACGTAGCCCAGCAATTGGACTCCCCTTATTGCCGAGCTTTCAAGTTTCTCGACTTCTTAGTGGGTTTCTTTGGACAAGCTTTCAATAAATGTTCCTGGGAACCACAATAGAAGCACAGATTGTTATTTTTTCTGTGTTCACACTCCTCTGGAGACAAAGGACCCCGTGTGGCTGCCCCCACCTGCATGGGTTCCGGGGTTCCCAATGATGGTGCGGGTATTAAAGAAGAGGTAAGAGAAGATCCTCTCTTCTCTCCCTTTCTGGCAGCCTTCCGGGCGTCTATCTGCAAGACTAGGTCCAACAATTCTGGAAATGTGCTTCGGACTACAGGAACCATAACAAGGGTATCTTTCAATGAATCGGACAATCCCTTGTAGAAGAGAGAGGCCTTCTTATCATCAGGCCACTGAGTTTCAGCAGTTAACTGATTAAATTTAGCCAAGTAAGCTAATGAGGATAAGTCGCCCTGGTGTATGTTCAATAACTTAAGTTCCATAGCTTGACTCTTATAACGGGTATCACATACTTTACTCATCGCCTCAATTAGGGCGTCGCGGTCAAAAAATAAAGGACTACCCCCTTCAAGTAGAAGGTTGGCCCAAGCTGCTGCTGTTCCTCCAAGATGGGACAATAGGAATGCAGCTTTAGTAGTAGAATCAGGGAAAGAGCCTGGTCGACACACGAGGTGTAGGCGACATTGATTCAGAAAAGTCCTATAATGTTTAGGATCCCCATGGAACCTCTCTGGAGGTGCCAGTGGAAATTGGGATGCAACCTATATGGGGCCTGCATCAATTTGGGGTGGTCCGGTAGCCTAAGTGCTAGGGACTGGGTGTGCTGCAGAGATCTGCACTGCATTTTGTAAAGCAACTATCTGTTGCTGAGTAGCGGCATGAGCAGAGGCCATGTCAGAACGGAGGTCTGCCACCAGTTGCAATATGCTAGCCAACGTCTCATTAGGGTCCATTTTGTAAGGCTTCTGATTTTGTCAGAAATTGTCATGATGCCTACCCCCGGAGCACCAGGCCAGGCCCAGCATCCCCGGGAGCAGGCATCATGCCCCCGGGTAAAAGCCCAGCGGCCCCTTATAGGGGCTCCTTGGACTCTGTCCTGGCGCCATAGGCGCCAGGCTCATAAAGGAAAGTGTTTGGTGCACTTACCTGATGCAGACCATGCTGCATACTCACCTGATGCAGACCATGCTGCATGAAGACCCAAGCCAAATGAGGTTTAGGAGGGACTATTTTTCTGAAGGGATATTCCTACGGGCCAGACAAGCAAGATTTGGGGGTCCTGTTCAATCGGTGGTCCGAGTTCTGCGCTTCACGCTTGAAGAGGCCACAGCAACCCAGACTAGACCAGCGCCTCCGTGGGAGTCAGGTGAGCGTTACAGAAATCTCCTTCCAAAACTTGACCTCGTAGTGAAGAAGAATATTCTTCCTACTAATGTAACCACCTGAATGTAAATAATAACATGCAGAAGGATCAATTAATCGAAAGATGGAATACCTCTGAGATGTTTTGATGGCTGCAAAGAAAATACTTCAGGTTAGTGTAATTGATAACCATAGGCTCAAACAAGGACTAAGTCGAAACCCACTAACCTGTGCACTGTTATCTGTTAAGCCCAATACTTCCTTACATCTGCTAAGTACACAGTCACTGAGACTACTCTGTAACAAAATACGAGAGAGGATTTACTAACAAGAACAATAGCAAAAGTAAGTTTGCAGGCGTAAAGGAGTTAGTCTTACCAAGAGGGTTTTTTGCTGTTAAGGAAGTCCATAGTTTGACATGAAGTTTTTGGAAAATAGCACAATCCCAACAAGGCTATTCCCGACGACACACGTACGCCTTAAGATTCTCAAAAGGCTGCCGCGACGAAAGGCGGACGCCTAAAACACACACTTACAAGGAAGTCTCTAGACCGTTGGTGAATTCCAAATAATATGCCTGATGTTGATGAGGGAGCTAGCAGTTCAAATGTTCAGGCAACAATAAGGCATCTTGCTGTGCAGCTCCAGAGACGTAACCATGGAAGAAGCAGAAGCAATCCAATGTGCGGTCCGAGTCGATGCCATGTAGGTGTAGAAGCGTATCCGTGGAAATGCCAGAAGCAGTCCGATGTGCAGTACGAGTTGATGCCGTGCCAGTGTAGAAACGTAGCCATGGAAAAGACAGAAGCAATCCGAAGTGCGGTCCGAGTCGATGCCATGCAGGTGTAGAAACATAGCTGTGGAAAAGACAGAAGCAATCCAGGTAACAGTCTGAGTCGTAGCTTGAATATCAGTTCATGGGGGGAACAGAAGTAAATAAAGGCAGAAAGGAAACCAAGACAAGGCGCAATGACAAGGGCAATCCAAGAATCAGGGCAAGGGAGGACAGGAGAAAAGGTAGTACGTAACTTCAAAAGCGAAAGCCAAAACGCTAATCAGAAGCAAAGAGCGTTAGGAGAGGCGGTACTAAGTAGGAGTGATCACATGACCCTGCTGTGGACGTGCTGAACCTTGAATCCTCCCCCTTGGCAACAGAGTACTGAGCTTCCATGACAACCTCCAGTTCCCGGGAAAAAACCTCCTCCGAAAACCCCTAAATTGTACAGTACGTCTATGAAATGGCAATACCTTTCGTGCGCGATGTTTGTAATTTGAAATACCAGATGGGTTTGTGCTGACAAAGCCAGGTTTATGTGAATGTACAGGGTGTACTGAATACTTAGCCATGACAGTACCCTCTCCCAAAAATGGACTCCCCTTCCGGGAGGCCCAGAAACCAGCTATCAATCGAGGGGCGTGTATGTTAACAGCAGGCTCCCACATACGATCCTCGGGACCATACCCTTTCCAATCCACCAGATACATTCGTACCCCCCTGAGACCTTAGTGTCCAAAATACCTTGTACTTCAAACTCTTCCTCTCCTTGAATCTGAACAGGAAGAGGTCGAGTAGACATTCTAGTGTCAGGATGGAAAGGTTTGAGCAATGACACGCGGAAGACCGGATGCACTCTCCATTTCACGGGAAGAAGCAAACGTACTGCCACCGGGTTGATTACGGCGGAAATCTCATAAGGACCGATGTATCTAGGCAACAAAGCTTCCTGACCATGAATGTGCAGGTTCTTAGTGGACAACCACACCTTCATGCCCACAGTGTAAGTAGGGGCAGCAGAGCGATGAGCGTCAGCATAATGCTTTGCACGTTCTTGAGCCTGCTCCAGATGTGATCTAACTCCTTTCTGGATGGACATCAAATGAGAGAGACAAGAGGCCACAGCCGGACTCCTAGCTGGTAATACAGGGGAAATTGGCAAGGACTTAGGACGGCATCCATAAAGGGCAAAGAACGGAGAAACTTTAGTAGAGGAATGAAGGGAGTTGTTATAGGCAAATTCTGCCTTACAAAGAACTGAAAGCTAGGTTTCTTCATACTGATGGTTCAGACACCTCAAATATTGTTCCATGGTTGCATTTAAGCGTTCCGTCTGCCATCAGTCTGAGGGTGATATGAACTAGAGTACCTATCATCGATATCAAACGAAGATGTAAGAGATCTCCAGAATCGCGATGTAAATTGCGACCCCCTTGTCAGTAATAATAATAGAGGGGAGACCAAAAAAGCGAAACACGTGTTTGGAGAACAAATCCGCCAGAATGGGAGCAGAAGGTAAGCCCTGACAAGGGACAAACAGGGCTACTTTGGTCAGATAGTCAATGACCACCCAAATGGTGTCATAATCAGAAACTAATGGCAATTCCACAACAAAATCCATAGAAACCATATCCCAGGGTTGATCTGGTATTGGCATAGACTGAAGTAACCCGACTGGTTTAGCAGGAGTGTGTTTGCATTGTGCACAAACAGAGCAAGCTGCAATAAAGTCAGTGTTGTCCTTTTGCATGGAAGATCATCAACACCAGCGATGTAGAAGGTCCAGAGTCTTCTTAACACCGTGATGTGCCGCTATCCTGGAGCCGTGGCACCATTGCACAGCTTTTGTGACGTGATGCACCATCCAGTATATAGAGCAAGCCATGAGCATAAGGCAGAGAGTGTATGACTTCCAAACTTAACTGCTCAATCTCTTGTGGATTCTTGGCTATCCAGTTTTGCAAGGTTGATCTTAAAGTGGGCTGTAAAGTACAGCTGCAAATTGCCTGATGAGGTAACAACAGCGGACCCCCTATGTCTTTGTGTGGTGAAGTCCCATGTATCCGTGATAATGCATCTGCTTTAGTGTGAAGGGGACCTGGCCGGTAGGTGATAGTGAAATTAAACATTGAAAAGAATTCATGCCATCGGGCGTGACGTGCTGTGGTGCACTTTACTGATTGTAATGCCCTGTGATCTGTGATTACTTGGACCGGAAGAACCGTACCTAATAAATGATGACACCATGTTTTAAAAGCGTCCATAACTGCTAACCAGTTCCTTTTCTGTGATTGTATAATTCTTTTCATACAGGGTCAGTTTCCTAGAATAAAAAGCAACCGGGTGCAGACCACTAGCCTCTGGACATCCCTGTGACAAAATTGCTCCAAGAGCGACATCCGAAGCATCAGCTTCCACAATAAATGGAAGAGAGGGATTCGGGTGTTGAAGAACAGGAGCTGAGGGAAAAGCGATTTTCAGTGAGGCAAACGCCTGGGTAGTCTCTTCGTCCCATTGAAAGCTCCTTTTGTTACTGGAAAAAAACAACTATACACTGACCCAAATGCCTCAATCAAGAATCGCAAATGTAGAAATTGGAATGATTACAGAGTTACCTTATGCAGAAGCTTATGAACTGTAGAACTGTGTACTTGTCAGATAAAACACCCAACAAAATATTGTTAATAATGGCTAGGGATTGAACAACTGTTGGCAACCCCAAAAATCAAGTGTTTGAAAGTGTCAATTTGTCTGATTTTGCATTAATTATCTATGTGTTTTAATCAATTCAATTTGATTCAATGGTGAACTGATGTAATTATGAAATTTTCCATATTTGTATCACAATATATATGGTTATTCTCGTTTCACCCCTGTGGACGTATCCACCAACAGACAGAACCTCACACTAGGTTATAGTCCTGTATGAGTGACAAGCTTTCGCAGTTGCCTAGCGACATGCGCCGCAGCACTGCGTCTATGAACATCACAGCGAGCAGCAGCTCACGCCACGTAGATGAACGTATTTCAGCATCTAGAAGGTAAGAATTGCTATTTGCGTATCACAGCGACCCTAGCAGATCGATTAGATAATATAGATGGGCTAGAATCTAATCAAATATCCCTGTAAGGGGGGCGTGGCTACGGTGCCATGTGAGAGGACGAGTCTGTGGAGGAGCTCCTGATGATCCTGTACGCCGCGGACAAAAACGGGCGAGAAATGAGGCGCACGGCGCTGAAAAAGTAGGAGCAGTCGTGTGAAGTTCCACCGCATGCATGTGGAACGAATCGCGACGAATGCAGCTGGCACGCAGAAGATAAAGGCAAAAACATCAGCCCGCATCTCGCCGGATTGGGATTCAAAATGGCGGCCCATCGGAACAAAGAAACGGGTAGGCGCCGCGGAGGCTTGGCGTCTGATCGGCGCTGATGTGGACGCCGACACCGTGGGATGTGCGAGGCCAAGTGTACATAGATAGAGGCGCAGACGGGCGGAGATACCGGCAACTGTTGGGTAGACTGAACAATAGCAATCGGCAACCGTGAAGTGCCCCCCATGCGGAGACGGCTTGAGGCGAGTGCGGGACGCGGGCAGGCTGAGGTGCTGCAGACGAAGAGTGCGAAGATGATCGCATACGCTGGCCAAGATACATTGATGCCGGCGCCGATGGGATTCGGCAGTGACGCGCGTTCCGTGCTTGGACCCACGCGAGGTTGCAACGTTGTTGCCTCGAACTAATCTGCTTGAGCGGAGAAAAGTTAAGCTCCAGGAGTCCCGGAAAACTTTCGCGCGCGCCCGCACTACGCCAGGAATCATTTTATGGCAAAGGCAGGGAGATGCCCTTGGTGCCATCTGTTTGATTCCATCGGAGAGGGAGCCCCATAACGGAGCCCACCTACAACACCCTTTTGGCCTGCTGATAATGGGGAAGAGCAGAGGAGCCCGCAGGACAGGCCACGTAAATGCTGCAGCATAGGGGGCCGCACCAGCCCCCGGAGTACACCGCCTGAGGGGGTTGAGGCAAGGTGATACTGCATAACATTGGTTCCAAGCACGAGAAATGGCCTGCACTGCAGACACTGGACGTCACTCGCCCCGAGAAAGGTGAGAGAAGGTAGCGAAAGCTAGGACCTGCAAAGTCTATAGCAAGGGGCAGTAATTAGCCGAGCTCTGTGCAGGCAATAGGCCGCAGGCGGAGACACGCCTAGGCACATCACCAAGAAACAGTGTCGGCGGGGGAGTGGCCACCATCCGCTTGGGTCACACAAAGCGGATCGCCCCCTGAATCTCAAGGTTTAACGATAGACTGTTGTTAACGAAATGGCCAGTAAGCCCCCGAGAGCGAAAGCTAAGCAGCCTACGCTAGATGAATACACCAGAACGCCGACTGGCCCTGAAGGAATCAAGAGCAAGGATAAGACCCCAGCAGGTGGAATGACCGCCGTGAGTACAAATCATGAGGTCCTGGAAGCAATCGCGGACTTGAAGGCGGCCTGGGAGTCCAAGCTCCAACTGGCTGTGTCGGAATTGAAAACAGCGATGGAGCGGCAAGTTGGGGCAGTACAAGAAGATGTGAACCTCCTCAGGCAAGATGTCAGGACTCTGGCGGAGCGCACGGAGACCCTGGAAAAGGAAATGGGCCCGACCACTGCAGACTGTGCTGCACACAAAAGGGAGCTACATGCCGTGGTGCAACGATTGGGCAATTTGGAGAGCAGAGCTGATGAGGCAGAAGGGCGCGCTCGGAGAAATAATATTCGTATTGTCGGACTGCCGGAAGGAGCCGAGGGCCACAATCCAACGGAGTACGTGGAAAACATGCTGCTGCAGGAAATCACCGGGGGGATCCTATCACAGGGATTCGCTGTGGAAAGGGCGCACAGGGCTCTGACCAGGAAGCCACCTCCGGGTAGCCCGCCCAGGCCATTGATTGCCAAGATTCTGAATTATCGGGATCGCGAACGAATCCTTGAACACTTCCGTAAGGGGGGAACAATACAACGGGGTGCGGCAAACATAACTGCTTATCCGGATTACACCCTGCGGGTGCAGCGAAGTCGCATGAACTTCGGATCGGTGAAGAGGAGATTGCGGGAGGCGGGCTACAGATATATGCTGCTCTACCCGGCTAAATTAAAGGTGTTCCACGGAAGCAGGATGCTGTTCTTTGAAACTCCAGAAGACGCTATGGGGTGGCTAGACATGCAGAGCTGCCCCCAGGAGCCGGATATCCAAAAGCAAGATGCAGTTTGACGGGACGAGCAGAGGGATGGAGTTAGCTGGATTGAGATCTGTGGGACTTGATTATAGTCATTGATGTGGCTAGGCGGCTGGCACACTTCGGCTGGTGGAAAGCACGAGCCGTGCGCACGAAAAATGCTATGTAAGGTAGGAGTCTCCCGAGACCGATCTCTCTACCCCCATTTTAGAGGTTAGTTAGGTCACTGTTAGTGAGGTGACGCCCTGCTGGGTTCTCAATTGGGTAGCCAAGGGAGAGCCAAACGCGGGAATGCCTGAGATCCAGGGATGGAGCTGGGCAGTTAGTTGGGTTGGGGTGTTGGGGTGTCTAAAATACATATATGAGCCTGGTGGGCGTTCTATTACAGGGAATCTGTTTGGTGTGAAGGGGAGGGCCGGGGGGGGAGGGGATGGGGAGCAATTGACAGACCATGGGTGATCTCAAAATATTAACCTGGAATATTAGAGGGCTCAACAGTTACCTGAAGCGAAATAAGGTTATGTTGTACTTGAGGCGACAGAAGATAGACATCGCCTTGTTGCAAGAGACACATCTCACGAAGGAGAGGTTGGAAGTGGTGAAGACGAAATGGAAAGGAATAGCGGTGGGCTCATCGTATTCTGCTTATGCAAGGGGAGTGCTTGTGTGGATAGCGCAGCATGTCCCATTTAAGATGATTGAAGAAACTGTAGATGCAGAAGGGAGGCTAGTCATAATCAAAGGGCTGTTAGAAAACAGAGAAGTATGTATAGTGAATACTTATGCCCCAAACCAAAACACAGCGGCATACTTTAAGACGTTGTGTACTAAGCTGAGTGCGGGGGTGGGGACTGCGGTGGTGTGGGGAGGGGACTTCAATTGTGTCTTGAACCCAAAAATAGATAGGTCGGACGGGGGGGCGGCTAGGCTCAGCCCAGCGGCCAAGGTGTTGCAGGGATTGCTAACAGACTTTGGCTTGGCTGATGTGTGGAGAGTGAAACACCCTGAGGGGAGACAGTACTCGCACTACTCGGCTCCGCATCAGCTATACACGAGACTTGATTATATCTTTGCCACCCCGGACGTGGTTACTGAGAGTACCCACGCAGAATATAAAGCTAGGGTTCTCTCGGATCACTCGCCCCTGGTCCTCCGGTGGCAGTATTGCCCCCCCAGGGCGCGAATACCAACATGACGCCTCCGTGCGGAGGCGCTCAAAGACTTGGTTTTCAGGGAGGATCTGAGGGAGGAGATTATTGCTTACTTCGAAATGAACACTGGCAGCGTGCAGTCAGCGGGCACTCTATGGGAGGCCTTCAAAGTGGTGATGCGAGGGGTTGCCATTGCTAAGTCAAAGGGGTTGCTGGGTGGGGTCATGGCTGAACTACAAGAGGCAGAGACTGAACTAGAGAAGAAGCTGGAGGGAGAGGAGGCAGACACGGAAGAAATATCTAGACTACAGCGGAAGTGTGCGGAATGCTGGGACAGGCTCTGTAATCTAAACTACAAAAAATACATAGAAAGGCAACATGCGGGAGGAGATAAAACGGGCCGGCTCCTGGCGTGGCTATATAAGAGCGAAGCCCCCAGATCCCCGATTAGAACTGTAACCGATGAGGAGGGTGAGACGGTGGATACTCAGGAGGGAGTAAACGGGGCATTTGCGAAATATTATACTGCCTTATATGTAGATGATGGGGATAGCAACCAAAATGAGATTGAGGAAGTATTGGAGGACATAGGCCTGCCCAAGGTGAGTGACGAGGAAAGGGAGGAACTTGATGCACCAATCACTCTTGAGGAACTGAAAGAGACGGTGAGGCAGTTACCTACTTGTAAGGCCCCGGGGGCAGATGGGTTCCCTAGCGAATTCTATAAAATATATCAGGAAGAGGTGCTTCCACCCATGCTAGACATGCTTAACGAGGCATTTGAAGTGGGACGGCTGCCGGAGTCGCTTAGAGAGGCGATTATTACACCGCTCCCCAAACCCAACAAACCAGGACATAGCTGTAGCTCTTATAGGCCTCTGTCGATGTTAAATCAGGACAGTAAGATCCTCACGGCGGTCTTGGCTAATAGAATGCGGAGAGTGATTGGGAAGTTGATTCACCCTGACCAAACAGGCTATGTCCCGAATAGAAATATCACTCACAACCATAGACGACTCCACCGAGTGGTCGAATGGGGATGTGGACAAGATAGCGAAATGGCGATTGTGACGCTGGACGCGGTCAAGGCGTTCGATTCTGTGAAGTGGCCGTGGCTGCTGGCGGCCCTGCGGGAGTATGGCATGGGGCCGGGTTACATTAAATGGGCTAGAATGCTATATAGCGAACCGTTAGCTAGGGTCCGTACGGGGGCAGTGGTGTCCGAGAGATGGCAGCTAGGCAAAGGCACTAGACAGGGATGCCCGTGGTCCCCGATGTTATACATCCTGGCCCTGGAGCCCCTAGCGATATACCTCAGACAACAATATGAGCTGATTGGCATTGAGATAGGAGAGGAAAAGCATCTCATCTCCTTGTACGCGGATGATCTGTTGTTATATTTAATGTATCCGGAAGAGAATCTTCAATATGTCTTGGAGGTGATGGAGCGGTACGCCAGACTGTCTGGTATAGCAGTGAACCCCCAAAAATCTAGTCTATTCCCGCTGGGGAGGTATGTGGGAAAGCCTGTGGAGAGGCTACCTGTGTTGCAGATCCCGTGGGTGGTGGGCTCCTTCCGCTATTTGGGGATAGACGTATATCACTCCGTTGAGGAGGAACACAGGCGCAACACTGAAATTGCTATAGGAAAAATTGGAAAGTGTATGAGGTTTTGGGAAAGGTTGCCCCTTACGATGATGGGCAGGGGGGCTATGCTTAAAATGGTGGTCCTGCCCCGACTTTTACATTATTTCAACAATATCCCTTATATGATCCCTAGGACGTTTTTTGCTAGACTACACAGCTTGTGCAGGGACTTTTTGTGGCATGGCACCCGACACAGAGTTGCATTATGGAAACTGCAGAACTTTTATGAGAAAGGCGGTATCAAACTGCCCAACTTCGAGGCTTAACTTCGAGACGTAGCCAGGTGGCTCTCTGATGAGGAAACCCCGGAACACAGATTGCTCGCGAGAGATTGTGCTCCTTTTTACTTGCGGGAAATAATTTGGGTGGCTAGCTCTGAGGTGAGGGGGCGCCCTAGGATGCTGTGGTTGGGATGGAGCATGTGGCGCCGAGCCTGCCGAATGATGGGGGACCCTTTCCCTTGTGTCCCGCAGGTGCCGCTGGTTGCACTGACGAAGGGAGATGGGCAATTGAGGGTAATCATTAGGAATTATTGGGAGTCGGTGGGACTAGTCACCTTGGGAGACATCTGGCAGGAAGGGGCTATCGTGGAGTTGGGGGAGCTAAGGATGATGTCGGGACTGCATAGGGGGCAGTATATAACTTACCACAAGATAGTACAGGAGATCCTGAGTAGGTGGCCCGAAGCCAGGTTGGCGGAGGAACCGAACACCACCGTTGAGGTGATATACGACACTGCAGAGGGGGGACATGAAGTGTCCAGGTTGTACGAGATGCTGATGATTGGTATCGGGAAGGACCTGAGACACTTGAGAACAGAATGGGAAACAGAGATGGGAGCCCCGATGGAGGATGGGATGTGGAAACGGGCTATGGGATATCATAAGAAGGTGTCGAGAAATGCTAGGTTCAAGCAACTACAGCTGTACATGACGCACAGGGCCTACATGACCCCTCGGAGAATATCAAGGTTTAGAAATGTTGGGCGCCAGGCTTGCCCTAAATGCGACGAGGAGGATGCAGACATGATACATATGTTCTGGGCATGCCCAGTAATTGGAGCCTATTGGGGGGAAGTGGCTCTGAAGTTAGCGGGAAAAGGGATCACACTAGCAATAGACTAGGCCTGGGCCTGCCTGTTGGGGGGGTATCCCAGAACGCGGAAGTACAGACATATAGAAAAATTAAAAGACCTAGCATACGTGCTTGCGAAACGCAGGATCGCCATGGGGTGGAAGAAGTGTCAAGGGCCGCGAGTGGAGGTGTGGTGGAAAGACCTGCAAAAATGGGCTGAGGCAGAAACAATTGTGTGGCAAGAAGCCAGTGGCGCTGGGGGTGAAGAGGAAACGGGTTCTTTAATGGCATGGAAACTGCTGATAGCCGAAATGTTCGGAGCCGCAGTGGCCCCAGCAGGATCTGAAAGCAGTGAGACCCCGACACATGAAACAGATATCGAAAGCAAGGAATAAACAGGCTCATATGGGGGGAGGCGGGGGGGAGTGCAGAGTTTATGTTGTTTCTGGTTTTTATGTTTATTTGCTGTTTAATGTATTGTTTGATCAAAATAATAAAAATTATTTAAAAAAAAAAAAATATCCCTGTAACTGTAGGCTATCGGAGAAGGCTCAAGTGAAAATGAAAGCCATTACGTGTTGATCGGCAGCTTCCCAGAACCACAGTACTATGGCAGCACGGTAGCAAAGACTCAAGACTTGCACACTTACAAGGTAGGAACTCTAAACATAAAAATATACTGTTAGCAGAATGCATTAGAAGGAATATGTGAATTAAAACTTAGCGTATTCTAAAAAAAAACAGCCTGATTCATTTTCAGGATCATTCCAAAATCAATGTGAGTATTTAGATGACAGTGGCATTTAGTGTTTGACTCTACAACTCGTCTAACGGCGAGTTGCATTTTTTCCCAAAACTTAGGGACCACATGCATACTTCTCACAAATATGGTGATGTGCAGGGGGACCCAGCGCTTGAGACAGCGCCTGTTCCCTCTGCACCTCACCGCTTCTCATAATCAATGTCACTCATCAGTGATAACATAATTTGTCCTTATTTTACAGCATTCTTACTGAACCTGACCCTTATGGGCAGCAAGCTTTTCTTGAGAGGGTGATACCAACGCTAAGGTTAGTTTATTTGAAGTGAGCCATGTTAATAATGCTCTTCACTAAGTAGATTACAAGTTAAATAATGGAGACAAACAAATGTATGTCTTACAAATAATATCGAATCAATCCAATACTCTATAAACCTGAAGAAGGGCATAACTAGCCCGAAACGCGTAGTTTAAAGATAGGAAATCATATTGGGAAATCTATCAAGATTATTGGATCACATCAAAATACAGTTTGAAAAATATGGGAAAAATATGTGAAAGAGATCTGTATTGTGAAACTTCACATGAGTAAATGTACAAATGTTATTGTAATGATGCAAGTTTTGATTTTTCTTTTATGGAAAAATGATTAAATTACGAGAACAAAAAATAAATGCTTTTTGTATGAAAGAGGTTTATTATGAACTAATTCATACTAATTGAACAATTAACTTTAGGAAAGTATTCTTAAAATTTTGTTGAATTCGAAGCAAAATTTGATTTGCCTCATGCTGTGACCCAGTTTGTCCAACGAGGTTGTCGTTGTACCATTTATTTTCACATTTGTTGAGTAGAGGTAGCTGAGTATGCCCTCTGGTCTGCTGAATATTCTGGTTGATCTTCATAATGAATCCTTTGTTAGGGTGAGAATGAACCATGAAGGCCTAATGTCCAAAGCTATTCCTACCTTCAATGGTCTAAGACAGGGGTGTCTATTTGCTCCAACATTGTTCAAACTATATGTATCAGATGTTTGTCGTCATCTAAGTAAAGCATCTCTAGTCCCACCAAAAATTGGCAATATCCAAATTTCATGGGCCGTGTATGCAGACGACTTCATACTAATGGATGTGACCCCCCATTGGGCTTCAGAGACTACTGAATAACTTCACAGAATATATGGAATTAAATAATCTGGTTATTAATCCTAGCAAAACTGTTATATTAAAGATGTGCATAATTCACAAGATATGCACATTTACTTGGTTAATCAATAAGATTAAGATTCAAACTATGAGTCGTATGCTCTACTTGGGATATCCAACTGTGGCCCACCCTTGCAGAGGATTCTTTAGGATCTACTTGAAAAATAAAGCATTATTACTAGCTATGTAGATGGGCAAGGTGGACAAAAAATGTGGCCAATTTTCGATCTTGCCGGCTATTAAGTATTATGTTGCCAAGGTTATCCCCAGAGTAATATATGGTCTGTAACCTCTGCCAGATTGGATACTGAGCGAACCTGAATGGTATGAGGCCTTAATATGGAGAACGGCCCTATTTTATTTACCTTGCTGTATCACTTTTTCAGCTATACAATATGAGTTGGGCCTTCAGTCACTCTCCAGTCTGGTGGAATGGAAGAAGTTAATGCTAATGAAGAAATTATGGTCTGAGTCGACATTGAATCTCTATGGTCTTCTGGGCACTAAAGGAAGCGAGGGTAAAGGTGGTAAAGGCCATATTTAAGAATTAAGTACTAAATGTCTGTTAATTATGGGTACGATTGGGTCTTCTAAAGGCTACTTTGTTAAATAAACCCAATTTTGTCAAAAGAAAAAACGTTTCTATTATTGGTCTAAAACGATAGACGCGACTGCCCGTTCGAAACTTTACTGTGACATAATTCCCCGGGAAAAAGGTTAGAAACAACTTTATGCGTTTCCGTTTTAATGTTTTGCCAACTAATTAAATCTTAAATAACAGACTCCCACACAGATCACATGACTTGGGTTGTTGTAGGTACTGTCATAATAATCAATTTACTGAATCCTTGATACATCTTTTGTTCTATTGCCCTGCATTAAGGTTACAGAGATTGTTGTATTTTGGGAAACATGTCTGTAATCCTAAATTTGTATCATTGGATTGTTTATGGCTAAAAATGCTTAATGGGAAAAAAAATTTCTATAAAAATGAGTGTTGTAAGGTTTTTAAAGGAAGTATGCAAAAGGTTTCATTAACAATTTAAAGTGATTGTATTCTGATTATTTTGATTATCTATTCTTTTTCTTTCTTCGCCTCTTTTCTGTTCTGTTCTTCTTCTTTATAATGTATTTTACTGATATTAACTATGAATATGTATGGGATATGAATATGAATTTGTATGGAACATTTTTATTTGTGATTTGATGATAGAACTGATTTTGTTGTGTTTTGTTTTAACCCCTATTTCAAAAACATTTTGTGAAGTTTTTTTTAAAAAATATGAAACCAAAAAGAAATAAATAAATAATAATGGAAATTCTGGATCATCACATAGGCACCAGGTTTCATTCAATGACCTTCTTGCAAGTTTTTGTATGGCCAGCTATCCTTCACCTGCTGGTGAATAGAACACAATTGTTCAGTCAATTGTTTACAATAATCAACAAGCCGTGGATGCTCAATATCCTTCAATGCTTGTGGCCTAGGAGCACACCAAACATTAGCTGGTCTACCCATAACTATTGCATAAGGAGATAACCCTGATTTAGATGCAACTGTAGTCCTTATGGAGAGCAGGGCTAAAGGTAAAGCATCTGGCCACTGAAGTCCTGAGTGTGCACAGATTTTGGCTATTTCATTCTTCAGAATTCTATTGTGATGCTTAATTAACCCTGCACTTTGTGGATGATTGGCTGTGTGAAATTATTTCTTTTTGATCTGCAGTCCATTGCACACATTTTGTATTACTTCTGCAATACACTGGGGGCCATTATCGGACCATTTTACCCTAGGCAATCCAAATCTGGGGAAATATTCTTTCAACATAACTTTTGAAGTACAAATGGCAGTACTGTCGTTCAAGGGAGAGGCCTCCACCCATTTGCTGACGGCACAGATCACTACTAGCTCATACTTCTGATTGTTACATCTTTCTAACTCAACAAAGTAAAAATTCAGTATTTCAAATTGAAAGGTGGGGGGGTCAAAATTCCCTGCAGGGGCCCTAGTCCCTCGGGTTACATTATGCTGCAAGCATATCGTACAATTTTTGACCACATTCACAGCTGTTTTAGTAATCAGCGAATTACACCAAACATTCTCCAATTGCTTGCAAATGGCTTTAGCGTGCATGTGGACGGGCCCATGAGTCATGCGCACAACCAAAGGAACATAGGCATTAGGCAACATCCATTGTTCTTTAGACCCTGTAACCCAACATCCCTCTTTGTCCCATATGGCAAGACCATTTTCCCATTCCATTATTTACTCATCAGTGGCAGTTGCTTGTATGTCCCTGACACTGACAGAGGCTTCCTCCATCAGTCCTGAGTCCTGAACCCATCTAGCATCCTGAGTATGATATATCCCCGAGGTGCAATCTAATGCTGTCTGTTTGGCTATGGAGTCAGAAAAATCATTCCCTTTGTGAATTTCAGTCACTATCTTCTGGTGGGCAGCACATTTAATTATGGCCAGTTTCTTTGGTAGTGTCAGAGATAACAAAAGCTGCAATATTAAGGGACCATGCTGTATGCTGCAACATTAAGGGACTCTTCAGCTGATCCTGGCACCACAACGACGACGCTGCCAAGGCTGCCCCTGCCTGCATCACCATCCGCATCTTGCTGGGGTAAGCCTGGCACAATTTATGTATGTTGTGCAGTAACTCTTCCTGAGAAATCTGCATCAAATATGCATTTATTTAAATTTGACTTGTCAGCGATCTGCTCAATCCGAGCATTTGATGTTGTGCTGCGCACATGGAGCACCTTTGGGGCTTTTTTCGTGGCACCACTGCACTTTTGACAATAACTTTGGCCTTCCAATATTGCCGTTCTACTCTTACATCTCTGCCTTCCTGTCTGGGTCTGGCCTTGCTCCCCTCCCATTGGTTGCTTGCCGCTCTTAAGCCGTCAAAGCAACCGGGAGGCGGAAGCCGGCCCAGCTGCACTGAGGCCCATGACAAAGGCCCTGTCTACCCCTGTCCACCACGGTACGCCAGTCGCCTGTATGTGTGCACCCCCAACCCCTCCGCTGCCCCCCTGTATGTGTTCACCCCTCTGCTGCCCCCTGTATGTGTCCACCCCTCCACTGCCCCCTGTATGTATGCACCCCCCCACCCCTCTGCTGCCCCCTGTATGTGTCCACCTGTCATGATCTCTGCTTCCAAAAGATCAGGACTTGCCCGACTCCCTTGGAAGCAGACCCATAACCCCGGTTCCGAGTGCCAGCCAGTCCCAATTGGGACCTTTTGGACCCTGTCCTGGCGCCAGTGGCACCAGGCTCATAAAGATGCCCAGTCCCCAGCGCTGGAAGCGCCGGGCTCATAATGCTTGGGTGGACTTACCTGCAGCAGACCATGCTGCTTACTTACCTGCCAGTTGAACCCCTGATCCTCTTCTGTTTGGGACTACTTTTCCTGTTGGGTGGGGCAGGAGCCACTCCCTAGGTTCAGAATACTGGAACTCTTCTGGAAAGCAGGAACTCTTTTCTTACCTAGGCGTGGCTGTGGAAGGAGACACCTAAGCACTACAGGAGGCTATTTAAACCACACCCGATGGATGAATCTTGCTTTGTGTTATTCTGCATTCTCTGCAGCAGAACGCTCATCGTGTCTTCTGCTTCTGATCCTGGGCCTAAGGGAACAAAGGCTTACCATCCTGGAATCCAGTCTTCAGCAGCACCTGTAAAGACAAAGAAAGAACAGGTTAGCACTACGGTCTTCAGTGGCAGCGCATCTCTTACCTGGTCCATCGGCTGTCACCAACGCCTCGCGATGCATTCCGGCATCTGAAAGACAAAGGCTTACCTACTCTTCGCATGCTCCGGAGGTCTTCGCACTGCATTCCGGCATCTGAAAGACAAAAGCTTACCAGCTCTTCGCACGCTCCGGAGGCCTTTGGCGCTGCATCCCGCATCTGAAAGACAAAAGAAGGTGCGTTTAAAGACATTGGGCAACTTTATTACTCACGTGCCATTACTCCTTCCCACGCCGAATCCAGTGGGTATTCCAGCACCCTTCAGCTTCTCTAAAGCTCCAAACTTGTACCTGCAAGATAAAAGGGACAGTTAGTGCGGATCGTGAAGCAGGCTACAAGCGCTTACTTACGTGCTTCCAGGCGCTTCTATTCCTCACGCGGGTTCGATCCTCAACTCTCATCAGCCCGCCATCCGCCATCGCCGGAACCCTGCAAAACAAGAGATATCATTACAAAAGACTTTTAAGATATTTGAAGTGCCCAGAACTTACCGTTCGTGCAGTTAACGACGGACAGCAGTCCTCTGAGGTCAAGAGGCCTGCACCCTTATCCAGTGAAGAAACTGGTTACGGCACCCTGCCCCGAGGCAGATGGCGAGCTCGGCGTTCACTTACCTAAGGTGAGGGCGTTAACCTTTGGGGTTCTACAGGAGAAGAGAAAGGGAAGAGGAGAGAGGCACCCAATAACCCCAGTTCATTAATCCCATATTTTCTATCTGCAGACATCTTACTCTTCGAGTCAGACATACAGTGCACAGAGGTCCAGCCCAAAGAGCCAACCGTGTGTTACACATCACCTTTGAAGATACGGCATTCACCCAGTCAAGACCGGCGCCTCTGCGGGAATCAGGTGAGCGTTACAGAACACAAAGCCTACCGCAAAACTCCCACCCAGGCGCTATGGAAACCTCGGATACCGACCAGCTAGCCCAGTTACTTGGGGAACTAAGTGCAGAAGTGCATGCAGCCTGTCAGGAGACGAATGCTCTAAGAAGGGAACTGATTATTTCCAAGGAGCGAACAGACGATCTCGCTAGACAATTGCTACAGTCACAAGCCGGACAAACTCCGTTACCCGCATCAGGGGCAAATCTTCCTTCAACATCCTCTACGAACCCAGTGCAGATCAACCTACCTGGGAATGTACCTCTGGCTCCGCCCGAACGATTTTCTGGTGACCCAAAGAGGTTTGCAGTATTTATTAATCAGTGCCGGTTGCACTTCTTATGCCGGCCAGCAGCCTTTCCAACTGATCAAGCTAAGGTAGCTTTCGTGCTTTCGTACCTTAGTGGCAATGCGGCAGATTGGTCGATCCCTCTAGTTAATCAAGATGATCCGGTTCTCCATGATTTTCAAGCTTTTCAGCTCAGTATGGAAAAACTGTTTGCAAGACATTCACAGGGGCAGGCCTTGGACAATGAGCTCCTTTCATTGTGACAGGGTAATCAAGACCTTTTGGCTTATATTGCGTCTTTCAACAGACTGATAGTGGAAACTCGATGGCCTGAGGACAAAAGGATTACGCTGTTTTATAAAGGTCTACGTGGAGAGCTCAAAGATGTGTTAGCCCAAGTAGTGAATCCCCCGCAAGACTGTTCGGACTATATTGACTTAGTCGTTCAAATTGACCACAGACTGCAGAACAGGAAGGCCGATCGTTCCAAGTTTGATGCTCGAGTATTTTCCAAACCACCAACTCCTACCAAAGGAGTAGACTCCGGGGAACCCATGCAAATAGGGGGCCTGAAAGGACCACTAACACAAAAGGGGCGGGAAAGGAGAAAACAGCTGCAATTATGCCTCTATTGCGGAAACTCGGGGCACTTTCTTCGAGACTGTCCGGTGAAACCAGCCAAGACGGCAGTAGGAGCTGCAGTTACCAGGGTCACAAACTCTGAGCAGGGAAACGACCTCGCCTGACAAGAATAGAGGTCCTCTTGCCGAGCGTTAAAACCAGTTCCGTGACCTCGCATTTCGTGATACCTATGGTCCTCATTAGCCCTGAACATCCGGATCGATTACATGCGATTGAAGCTTACGTCGACAGCGGTGCCATCGGCAATTATGTGGATCATGAAATGGTTTTGAGGATGAATCTGACTCTTTGTCCAAAGGCTGTAAAGGACGTCATTACTACGGTGGATGGTACGGAGATAGCCTCCGGACCAGTAACGCATACCACCCAAGAAGTGACGCTAGTAAGTCAAGATGGACACCATAAGAAGATTGTGTTCGATGTGATCAAGGTCCCTCAGTTCCAGATTATTCTAGGAATTCCTTGGTTAGAGAAGCACAATCCTCAGATCGATTGGCGAGCAAGAACGGTTCAGTTTCCAGAATGTGTCTCTACTTGTCACCCTCGACCTGGTGTTGCACTTGCAGCAATTTCCTCGGAGGCTCCCCAGTTACCTCCTGAATACCTAGAATTCCAAGTTGTTTTCCGGAAGGATTAGGCTAACTCTCTACCTCCTCATAGGTCTTATGACTGCCAGATAGACCTGATACCTGGATCTACTCCTCCTTGTAGTAGAATTTATGCCCTCACCGAGCCTGAGAATCTTCACCTCCGACAATACCTGGATCAATACCTAGCGAATGGGTTTATTCGTCCTTCCAAGTCCCCTGCTTCCTCAGCTTTGCTCTTCGTTCCAAAAAAAGAAGGGGACCTTAGAACTTGTATAGATTATCGCGACCTGAACCAGATCACTGTTAAGAATAGATATCCGTTACCTTTGATCCCTGAACTCCTGGACCAAGTCAGAAAAGCATGCATATATACAAAGCTGGATCTTAGAGGAGCCTACCACTTGGTACGAGTAAAAGAGGGCGATGAATGGAAGACGGCCTTCCGCACCAAGTATGGGCTATTTGAATATCAGGTCATGCCCTTCGGACTTTGCAATGCCCCGGCCGCCTTTCAATATTTTATGAACGATGTCCTCAGAGAGCTCATAGATGTGTGTGTTGTTGTTTACATTGACGACATCCTCGTTTATTTTTCATCGGAAACACGTGAAAATGGTCCTCGAGAGATTGCGTCAACACAAACTTTTCGCTAAGTTGGAAAAATGTGTTTTCAACGTGACTGAAGTTGAATTCTTGGGATTCATATTATCACCTAGCGGAGTGCGTATGGATTCAAAGAAGGTCGATGCAATTCTCAAATGGCCATCGCCATCCTCCGTAAAAGGTGTTCAAAGCATGTTAGGCTTCGCTAACTTTTACCGCAGGTTTATCCCCGAATTCTCTCGAATAGTCCAGCCCATCACCGCCTTGTTAAAGAAAAACAAACGTTTTGAATGGTCTACCGAGGCGGAACAAGCTTTCCAGAATTTGAAGACTAGATTTATCTCTGCACCGATCTTAAAACATCCTCGCCCAGATCTCCCCTACATCGTTCAAACTGATGCTTCGAGCCTTGCATGGGGGCAGTTCTATCACAAAAGGACCCAGTAACCAATCAGTTGCATCCCGTGGCATTTTGGTCCCGCAAATTCTCGCCTCCTGAAATCAATTACACTATTACTGATAAGGTACTTCTAGCTATCAAGTCCGCCTTTAAGGCTTGGCGGCATTATCTTCTGGGGGCCCGACACACCGTTACTGTGATTACAGATCACCGAAACCTGCAATATTTGAAAACTGCAAAAGCTCAATCCTCTAGGCAACTCCGTTGGGCACTATTCTTTGCCGAGTTTGACTTCATAATTACCTATTGACCTGGTACAAAAAACGGTAAAGCTGATGCCCTTTCTCGGATGGGAGTGGAAGAACATTTGATCAATCCTAAACCTGTACCTATCATTCCCGAACAAAGAATTCTAGGTGTAATCGCCACACAATCCATAGAGGAAGTTAAGGATAAAGCCAGGCTACTGGTAACTCCAGCAGACATACAGAATTGGCATCTGCAGGGAAAGGACTTTACGGTGAAGGACAACCTATTATATTTCCAAGAACGGTTATACCTACCCAGCACAGATTTACAGAAAAAGGTAATCTCTTGTTATCACGATTCTTTAATGGAAGGACATCCCGGTATGACCAAGACCTCGGAAAAGATCAAGCGCTACTTCTGGTGGCCGTCTTGGAAAAAAGATATCAGAGACTTTATAATGTCCTGTGGAGTATGCGCCCAAAACAAGAGTCAAAAGGAAAAACCAGCCGGCCTCTTACGCCCTATTGACATCCCGCCTCGCCCTTGGCATACGCTTTCTATGGACTTCATCACCGATCTACCTCCATGCTCCGGATACAATACGATCCTAGTAATCGTGGACCTATTCTCCAAGATGGCGCATTTCATTCCACTCAAAGGCTTACCAACAGCAGCAACTCTGGCCCGAGAATTTCTCGAAAACATCGTCCGACTGCACAGTTTTCCTTCAGTTCTAATTTCGGATCGAGGTAGTCAATTTATTTCTCATTTTTGGCAAAGTTGCTGTCGGTCGGCTCAAATTGATGTGAGACTTTCGACCAGCCACCACCCTCAAACCGACAGACAAACCGAGAGGACCAATCAAACTCTGGAACAGTATTTGCGCTGCATGCTACAACAAACTGAAAAAACTTGGAAAGATATCCTTTGGATAGCCGAATATGCCTACAATAACTCTGTCCACTCGGGAACTGGGAAGACCCCGTTTTTTCTTTTATACGGTAGTCACCCTCGAACCTCGGACTTGCCCTCGAACCTCGGACTTGGATCCACTCCAAGATCTTGGAACACCAGCAGTAGACCACCTGCATTCTACAATCACCCAAGCCTTTAAGGAAGCCGTTTCTCACCTTCAAAGGGCTAAAGAACAATACAAGAAAGGAGCAGACCAACATCGGAAGGAAGCCCCCCAATATCAAGTAGGAGATCAAGTCTGGTTATCCACCAAATATCTACCTCTAAAAGGACCACGCACATTCAACCCAAGATACCTTGGTCCATATTCCATCACTACCATAGTAAATCCAGTAGCGGTCAAGTTGGACTTGCCCCCTCACATGAAGATACATCCGCTCTTCCACGTCTCTCTATTAAAACCCGTGCAACCTCAAACCCGACTAACTACATCTCCAAAACCTATTCTAGTTGATGGAGAACTCGAGTTTGAAGTCAAAAGCATCCTTGATTCCAAGATCTCCAAATCTAAACTATTTTACCTGATTGACTAGAAAGGCTACGGTCCCCAAGAAAGATCCTGGGAACCTGCAGAATATGTCCACGCGCCTCGTCTAATCAAAAGATTTCATCGAACATTTCCTAACAAGCCCAAACCCCCGGAGAAGCCCGGTTTGGGAGGGGCCTTGAGGGGGGGTGCTGTCATGATCTCTGCTTCCAAAAGATCAGGACTTGCCCGACTCCCTTGGAAGCAGACCCATAACCCCGGTTCCGAGTGCCAGCCAGTCCCAATTGGGACCTTTTGGACCCTGTCCTGGCGCCAGTGGCACCAGGCTCATAAAGATGCCCAGTCCCAGCGCTGGAAGCGCCGGGCTCATAATGCTTGGGTGGACTTACCTGCAGCAGACCATGCTGCTTACTTACCTGCCAGTTGAACCCCTGATCCTCTTCTGTTTGGGACTACTTTTCCTGTTGGGTGGGGCAGGAGCCACTCCCTAGGTTCAGAATACTGGAACTCTTCTGGAAAGCAGGAACTCTTTTCTTACCTAGGCGTGGCTGTGGAAGGAGACACCTAAGCACTACAGGAGGCTATTTAAACCACACCCGATGGATGAATCTTTGCTTTGTGTTATTCTGCATTCTCTGCAGCAGAACGCTCATCGTGTCTTCTGCTTCTGATCCTGGGCCTAAGGGAACAAAGGCTTACCATCCTGGAATCTAGTCTTCAGCAGCACCTGTAAAGACAAAGAAAGAACAGGTTAGCACTACGGTCTTCAGTGGCAGCGCATCTCTTACCTGGTCCATCGGCTGTCACCAACGCCTCGCGCTGCATTCCGGCATCTGAAAGACAAAGGCTTACCTACTCTTCGCATGCTCCGGAGGTCTTCGCACTGCATTCCGGCATCTGAAAGACAAAAGCTTACCAGCTCTTCGCACGCTCCGGAGGCCTTCGGCGCTGCATCCCGCATCTGAAAGACAAAAGAAGGTGCGTTTAAAGACATTGGGCAACTTTATTACTCACGTGCCATTACTCCTTCCCACGCCGAATCCAGTGGGTATTCCAGCAACCTTCAGCTTCTCTAAAGCAACAAACTTGTACCTGCAAGATAAAAGGGACAGTTAGTGCGCATCGTGAAGCAGGCTACAAGCGCTTACTTACGTGCTTCCAGACGCTTCTATTCCTCACGCGGGTTCGATCCTCAACTCTCATCAGCCCGCCATCGCCGGAACCCTGCAAAACAAGAGATATCATTACAAAAGACTTTTAAGACATTTGAAGTGCCCAGAACTTACCGTTCGTGCAGTTAACGACGGACAGCAGTCCTCTGAGGTCAAGAGGCCTGCACCCTTATCCAGTGAAGAAACTGGTTACGGCACCCTGCCCCGAGGCAGATGGAGAGCTCGGCGTTCACTTACCTAAGGTGAGGGCATTAACCTTTGGGGTTCTACAGGAGAAGAGAAAGGGAAGAGGAGAGAGGCACCCAATAACCCCAGTTCATTAATCCCATATTTTCTATCTGCAGACATCTTACTCTTCGAGTCAGACATACAGTGCACAGAGGTACAGCCCAAAGAGCCAACCGTGTGTTACACATCACCTTTGAAGATACGGCATTCACCCAGTCAAGACCGGCGCCTCTGCGGGAATCAGGTGAGCGTTACACCACCCCCCACCCCTCTACTGCCCCCTGTATGTGTGCACCCCCCACCCCTCCAGGCAACCGGGAGGCGGGAGCCGGCCAAGCTGCACTAAGGCCCACGACAAAGGCCCTGTCTACCCCTGTCCACCATGGTTCGCCAGTTGCCTGTATGTGTGCACCCCCAACCCCTCTGCTGCCCCCTGTATGTGTCCACCCCTCCACTGCCCCCTGTATGTGTGCACCCCCCACCCCTCCACTGCCCTCTGTATGAGTACACCCCCCCACCCCTCTGCTGCCACCTGTATGTGTGCACCCCCTACCCCTCCACTGCCCTCTGTATGTGTCCACCCCTCCACTGCCCCCTGTATGTATGCACCCCCACCCTCCTGCTGCCCCCTGTATGTATGCACCCCTCCACTGCCCCCTGTATGTGTGCACCCCCACCCCTACACTGCCCTCTGTATGAGTCCACCCCCCCACCCCTCTGCTGCCACCTGTATGTGGGCACCCCCTACCCCTCCACTGCCCTCTGTATGTGTCCACCCCTCCACTGCCCCCTGTATGTGTGCACCCCTCCACTGCCCCCTGTATGTGTGCACCCCCACCCCTCCACTGCCCTCTGTATGAGTCCACCCCCCACCCCTCCGCTGCCTCCTGTATGTGTGCACCCCCTACCCCTCTGCTGCCCTCTGTATGTGACCACCCCTCTGCTGCCCCCTGTATGTATGTACCCCCCACCCTCCCGCTGCCCACTGTATGTGTCCACCCCTCCACTGCCCCCTGTATGTATGCACCCCCAGCCGTCTGCAGCCCCCTCTATATATGCACCCCCCACCCCTCTGCAGCCCCCTCTATATATGCACCCCCCACACCTCCGCTGTCCCCTCTAAGTGTCCACCCCTCCACTGCCACCTGTATGTGTGCACCCCCCCCGCCCCTCCAGGCAACTGGGAAGCAGGAGCCGTCCCAGCTGCACTAAGGCCCACGACAAAGGCCCTGTCTACCCCTGTCCACAATGGTACGACAGTCGTCTGTATGTGTGCACCCCCCAACCCCTCTGCTGCCCCCTGTATGTGTTCACCCCTCCACTGCCCCCTGTATGTGTCCACCCCTCCACTGCCCCCTGTATGTGTGCACCCCTCCACTGCCCCCTGTATGTGTGCACCCCCCACCCCTCCACTGCCCTCTGTATGAGTCCACCCCCCACCCCTCCGCTGCCTCCTGTATGTGTGCACCCCCTACCCCTCTGCTGCCCTCTGTATGTGTCCACCCCTCTGCTGCCCCCTGTATGTATGTACCCCCCACCCTCCCGCTGCCCACTGTATGTGTCCACCCCTCCACTGCCCCCTGTATGTATGCACCCCCAGCCGTCTGCAGCCCCCTCTATATATGCACCCCCATCCCTCTGCAGCCCCCTCTATATATGCACCCCCCACACCTCCGCTGTCCCCTCTAAGTGTCCACCCCTCCACTGCCACCTGTATGTGTGCACCCCCCCCGCCCCTCCAGGCAACTGGGAAGCAGGAGCCGTCCCAGCTGCACTAAGGCCCACGACAAAGGCCCTGTCTACCCCTGTCCACAATGGTACGCCAGTCGTCTGTATGTGTGCACCCCCCAACCCCTCTGCTGCCCCCTGTATGTGTCCACCCCTCCACTGCCCCCTGTATGTATGCACCCCAACCCTCCCGCTGCCCCCTGTATGTGTGCACCCCTCCACTGCCCCCTGTATGTGTGCACCCCCACCCCTCCACTGCCCCCTGTATGTGTGCTCCCCCACCCCTCCACTGCCCTCTGTATGTGTGCACCCCCACCCCTCCACTGCCCCCTGTATGTGTGCTCCCCCACCCCTCCACTGCCCTCTGTATGAGTACACCCCCCCACCCCTCTGCTGCCACCTGTATGTGTGCACCCCCTACCCCTCCGCTGCCCTCTGTATGTGTCCACCCCTCCACTGCCCCCTGTATGTGTGCACCCCACCACTGCCCCCTGTATGTGTGCACCCCCACCCCTCCACTGCCCTCTGTATGAGTCCACCCCCCACCCCTCCGCTGCCCCCTGTATGTGTGCACCCCCTACCCCTCCGCTGCCCTCTGTATGTGTCCACCCTCTGCTGCCCCCTGTATGTATGCACTCCCCACCCTCCCGCTGCCCCCTGTATGTGTCCACCCCTCCACTGCCCCCTGTATGTATGCACCCCCACCCCTCTGCAGCCCCCTCTATATATGCACCCCCCACACCTCCGCTGTCCCCTGTATGTGTCCACCCCTCCACTGCCACCTGTATGTGTGCACCCCCCCACCCCTCCAGGCAACTGGGAAGCAGGAGCCGGCCCAGCTGCACTAAGGCCCACGACAAAGGCCCTGTCTACCCCTGTCCACAATGGTACGCCAGTCGTCTGTATGTGTGCACCCCCAACCCCTCTGCTGCCCCCTGTATGTGTGCACCCCCCACACATCCGCTGCCCCCTGTATGTGTGCACCCCCATACCCTTCCGCTGCCCTCTGTATGTGACCACACCTCCACTGCCCCCTGTATTTATGCACCCCCACCCTTCAGCTGCCCCCTGTATGTGTGCACCCCTACCCCTCCGCTGCCCTCTGTATGTGTCCACCCCTCCACTGCCCCCTGTATGTATGCACCCCACCCCTCTGCTGCCCCCTGTATATGTGCACCCCCTACCCCTCCACTGCCCCCTGTATGTGTCCACCCCCCACCCCTCCACTGCCCCCTCTATATGTGCACCCCCAACCCCTCCGCTGCCCGCTGTATGTGTCCACCCCTCCACTGCCCCCTGTATGTATGCACCCCCACCCCTCTGCTGCCCCACTATATGTGCACCCCTCACCCCTCTGCTGCCCCCTGTATGTGTTCAACCCTTCCACTGCCCCCTGTATGTGTGCACCCCCCACACATCCGCTGCCCCCTGTATGTGTGCACCCCCATACCCTTCCGCTGCCCTCTGTATGTGACCACACCTCCACTGCCCCCTGTATTTATGCACCCTCACCCTTCAGCTGCCCCCTGTATGTGTGCACCCCCCTACCCCTCCGCTGCCCTCTGTATGTGTCCACCCCTCCACTGCCCCCTGTAGTTATGCACCCCCACCCCTCTGCTGCCCCCTGTATATGTGCACCCCCTACCCCTCCACTGCCCCCTGTATGTGTCCACCCCCCACCCCTCCACTGCCCCCTCTATATGTGCACCCCCAACCCCTCCGCTGCCCGCTGTATGTGTCCACCCCTCCACTGCCCCCTGTATGTATGCACCCCCACCCCTCTGCTGCCCCACTATATGTGCACCCCTCACCCCTCTGCTGCCCCCTGTATGTGTCCACCCCTCCACTGCCCCTGTATGTATTCACCCCCACCCCTCTGCTGCCCCCTGTATGTGTCCACCCCTCAACTGCCCACTGTATGTATGCACCCCCACAGCTGCCCCCTGTGTGTGCTCCCCCACCCCACCGCTGCCCCCTGTTTATGTGCACCCCCAACCACCCCTCCACTGCCCCCTGTATGTGTCCACCCCCCACCCCTCCACTGCCCCCTCTATATGTGCACCCCCAACCCCTCCGCTGCCCGCTGTATGTGTCCACCCCTCCACTGCCCCCTGTATGTATGCACCCCCACCCCTCTGCTGCCCCACTATATGTGCACCCCTCACCCCTCTGCTGCCCCCTGTATGTGTCCACCCCTCCACTGCCCCTGTATGTATTCACCCCCACCCCTCAGCTGCCCCCTGTATGTGTCCACCCCTCAACTGCCCACTGTATGTATGCACCCCCACAGCTGCCCCCTGTGTGTGCTCCCCCACCCCACTGCTGCCCCCTGTTTATGTGCACCCCCAACCACCCCTCCGCTGCCCCCTGTATGTGTCCACCCCCCGCTGCCCCTTCACTGGCCCCTATGTGTCCACCCCTCCACTGCCCCCTGTATGTATGCACCCCCCCACCCCTCCGCTGCCCCCTCTATATGTGTACCACCCACCCCTCCACTGACCCCTGTATGTATGCACCCCCCTACCCCTCCGCTGCCTCCTGTGTGCACCCCCACCCCTTTGCTGCCCCCTGTCTGTGCACCCCCACCCCTCTGCTGCCCCCTGTCTGTGCACCCCCACCCCTCTTCTGCCCCCTGTCTGTGCACCCCACACCCCTCTGCTCCCCCCTGTATGTGTGCACCCTCCACCCCTCTGCTGCCCCCTGTATGTTAGCACCCCCCAACCCTCCGCTGCCCCCTGTATGTTTGCACCCCCCACCCCTCTGCTGCCCCCTGTATGTGTGCAACCCCCACCCCTCCGCTCCCCCCTGTACGTGTGCACCCCCCACCCCTCTGCTGCCCCCTGTATGTTTGCACCCCCATCCTTCAGCTGTCCCCTGTACGTGTGCACCTCCCACCCCTCCACTGCCCCCTATATGTGTCCACCCCTCCACTGCCCCCTATTTGTATGCACCCCCCACCCCTCCACTGCCCCCTATATATGTGCATGCCCCCACCCCTCCGCTGCCCCCTGTAAGTGTCCACCCCTCCACTGCCCCCTGTATGTATTCACCCCCCACCCCTCCGCTGCCCCCTGTATGTGTCCACCCCTCCGCTGCCCCTTGTATGTGTCCACCCCTCCACTGCCCTCTGTATGTATTCACCCCCCACCCCTCAGCTGCCCCCTGTATGGGTCCACTCCTCCGCTGCCCCTTGTATGTGTCCACCCCTCCACTGCCCCCTGTATGTATGCACCCCCACCCCTCTGCTGCCCCCTGTATGTGTGCACCCCCCACCCCTCTGCTGCCCCCTGTATGTGTGCACCCCCCGTTAGTCGCCTGTGCCACCCCATCACGCCCCACCACAGTAAGCGTCTGTAGCTGCCCACCATACTCTGAGATTTGCTCCACGTTGTTGCCCGTTGATTGCAAACCTATGTACTAGTATGCACTTGCCACCATCCAATACGGGATTGGCCCCATGCTATTCTATGTTGACACTAACCATGCACCCATGTGTAGCTTGCCTCCTCTGTATTCTGTGCCGGGCAGCATGCATTTACCATTGACCTTTACCACACATATATGTGTTTTTGCCTCCTTGCAACGTTTGGGTGGCACCTGTATATGCATACAAATTTTGACAATGCAACTGTCTGTAGCTGCCGCCATGCAACATGTGGCTGGTACCATGCTTTTGCCTACCGATGCTGACATCGCAACTTTGTGTAGCTGTCGCTGTGTAAGATGTGGATGGCACCATATACTTGCCCACCAATCTATGTAACCACTGTTAAGCACTTACTGGAATTGTATGAAGCAACATGTATGTATGTATGCCTTCTAATGCACTTCTGTAACTAAGTAAGCCTTCTTAACAGCGCCACGATGCCCAAGGGCAGTTTGACGCTTTACCAATTCAAATAAATAAATAAAATATCTTGGTTCCGTGTGAGGTCAAAAATCCCCTTTCTGCCCATCGTTTCCCAAAATGATGTGCTACCCCAAATACATATTGACTATCAGTGTAAATATTTAACAAGAGGTTTGCTGATAACTCACAAGCACAGGTCAAGGCTGTGTTTTCTGCTGCTTGTGCTGAATTAAAGGGTATTTGCTTGGTTCCAACAATAGTTTTTAAGGTAGTAACCACATAATCTGAGGTAATAGTCCCATCAAGCATTTTTAAACAGGACCCATCACAAAATAATTGTCCTTCTGCTTCTGGAAGGTGAGCATCTCGCACATCAATTCGGCTCTTTGTATCTCCTTCAGTTGCGAAGAGACAGTCATGTCTGCCTGCCTCATTTTCCCCAATAGCCTGATTTGGCATGGGTAATAGCTCAGCAGGGTTGAGTTTGTTTCAACGCTTCATTTTAATGTGTGGTTCAATATCAATTCATATCTGGTGAGCTGAGCCAGAGCCATACAATGAGTCTGAGTCCTATTTAAAAGGACATCGACTGAGTGAGGTAGCATCACGGTTGAAGAGTGACCTAAAACCATACCTTCACATTGTTTTACTGACAAAGCCACAGCTGCTACCGCGTGCAAACATTTAGGTAAAGCACATGCAAGTGGGTCCAACGTGGAGGAAAAATAGCCGCATAGTCTATACTTTCCTCCATGTTCCTGTGTCAATACAGCCAAAGCGCATCCATTAACTTCATGTACAAACAGGACAAATTCTTTATTGTAATCCAAAGTCCCTAAAACTGTAGCAGAACAAAGCGCTGTGCACAACAAAACAAATGACTCTTCTTGTATGTCAGTCCATGCCACTGGATCTTGTACATTTTTAGTCGTGAGTTGTATCAAAGGTTTAACAATAAGTGAAAAATTGGGTATCCATTGCCTAAAATAGGAAGCGGCGCCTATAAGCTCTCTAATGTGTTTCTGTGTTTTTGGCTGTTGCATTTTAGAAATGGTTTGTATTCTGTCAAGTGCTAGTTTCCTATCCTCCTTAGACAGGAGGTACCCTAAATAAGCTACCTCCTGTCTACAATATTGACATTGTTTGAGAGAAACTTTATTTATGGCCATGGCGTGCTAGATGTGACAATAATAGTAGGATTGCATGTTTACAAAGTTCCTCTGTGAGAGCTGCAATAAATAAATCGTCAATGTATTGAATTAAAGTAACAGATGCAGGTAATTGTAACGGTTCTTTGAGTGCCTACTGTATATGCTTGGGCTTTCTCTGTAACATTGTGGTATTCTGGTGAAGGTATAAGCTCTCCCTCGGAGGGAGAAAGCAAATAGAAATCTACTGTCTGGACGTACTGGTATGCTAAAAAAATAATTTTTCAAACCAATAACTGCAAAAATATTTGGCTGAGGGTGGGATCATAGTAAGAATGGTGGTAACGCATGGGAGAATGGCGATTGTGGTACTACCATTTTGCTGATGGCTCTTAAATCAATTACAAAACGATATGGTAGATCCGTGTCCCTCTTTTTATATACAGGCAAAATGGGGCTATTGCAAACACTGCCCGATTTCTTCTGCGATTCCTTGTTTTAGTAGGTCGGAGACCATTTTTTGAAGCGCTAAATAACTTTCAGTGGATACTTTATATTGGAGAATACGTGGATAAACTGCTCTCTGTTGTACTTGGATTTGTACTGGGGCGATATCCATAGGGCCAACATCATTATCTGATACTCCCCAAAGTGTATCAGGGATGTTATCAAATTCTGGTGGCAAAGGTTTAACCAAAAGCTGTCTCATTCTTGTAGGGCATACTGTGATGTGGACCCCATCGGGTGTACAATAGATAGTAGCATACAATTTTTTCAACAAATGTATACCCAATACGTTTTTTCCACACCGTTTGGTCAATACAAATGGTATTTCGCTAGATGCAGGTCCTAGGATAATAGGTACTGCGGCTGATACCTTATTAGCTAATGGTGTTCCGGTGAACCCTACTGAAATATTGGTATGCCAACTCAAAGGAATATCTGGAACCTTAGCATGATATATGGAGCTCCTTTGCGCCCCTATGTCTACTATAAATCAGTGATCCTGTCTCCCAACTCTCATGTGAACGTAGGGTCCTGCTTGATCCACAGGAATGGGGATGGGTTCCATTTTCATTTGAGGGCTGTCCTATTCTGAAAAGTCTGAGGAAAAATCCTCAGTGTTGTACTGATTGGTGGCAAAAGGGTTATTGGAATTATCAAAAATATTGGAGCTGCCAGGAACTGTAGCAGTTGCTGCAGGGCCGGCTGCAGGCCCAGATGGTACCCATCCACCCGTAGCTCCTACCTGTCCTCCCTGACGTCCTCTTCCCCTTCTCTGATACATTCTGCTTCACCTACTTAACAAGACCGGGCACTGTGCTCTCCATTGCCCCTCCTGTTTACAATATGCACACTTATTGGGTCCTGGTGGTGAAAACAGCACAAAAGAACCAACTCCTTTCCCTCTCTGGCCAACAAACAGCCCTCCCCTAATTCCCTGCTGTACTTCCTGCATTAACACTCTCGTCTTGAGATCCATTCTCTTCTTTTCCACTTTTTCTTTTTGTACAATCACTCTATTTTCGTAATACTGGGCCATATGCAAAATATCTGACAGCATTTTAGTCTGCCAGGCACTTTCTGACTGCATTATAAGTGTATTAATTTCTGGTAGCAATTGCCGGACAAACTTGTCCACAAATAACTGCTTGCCTGCTGGTGTAGTGGTTTCCTGTCCTGAATGATCCATGAATATTTGTTCAAACCGATTAAAATATTCTGTCAACCCTTCCATTTTAGTCTGGACACATGTAGTGAGCTTGTCCCAACTAATTTTCTTTTTGGGTACAACCATTTCCAATTCTTCTATAATTCTGTTAGGCAGACTCAGGACTGCAACAGCAGGTTTTGTTCCTGCTGCTCGGTCTATGTCAAACTGAAATAGAGCATCCCAGGTTCCTGGAACAGGATCAGTTACATTGGGAATAGGTGTCCATAAATCGGCAGAGAGTATTACCGAAAAAAGGGTCTCTAAATCCCGAGCTGTAAATGTGGATATATTTAAGACTCCCTCAAGTGCCCTATAAAAAATCAGTAGGGTTTTTCCTAATATCTGAAATTGTTTGCTTAAGGGCATTACATTACTGCCTGGAAAACGGGACCTGAACATACTGAGTATCATATTTGGCTGGGAATACCTGTTGTACTCCCTGTGCATCTGGCGCCATATGCTGTCGTATGTAAGAAGGAGGTTCTTCCCTCATGGGAAACTGACTACCTGGGGGCTTCCTTAGCTCTAAAAGTGCTGATAAATGAATCAATAATTCTGGAGTACTTAACCTGGGAGATTTTTCAAATACTAATTTAAAATGGTCCAACTGGGGGTGGGAGGGGCATTCTATTCTACCCTCTTCATGCTGATGAACAATAAAATCTAAAAAAAACTGAAAGGGGTGTTGGAGTACTAGCTCGTGTAACAGCTACTCGAGTTATCAATTGTAACTCTTCCTCTTGAATGTGCAGTTCTTTGCATGCTTCGATTGAAATTGTGCGCTGTGTCACCCTTTGACTGACTCACACCCTCGCACAGCCCTCTCTAACCTTCATCTCTAACACTCTGGATGTCCTTGCCCCTGTCATGAGGGTCCGCTTGAAGCCCAAATCGAGGTGCAACTCTTGGTACGATTCCGACCTCACTGCCCCTAAACGCAAATGTAACGCTGCAGAGAGGAAGTGGAGGGCATCGGGCGCACCCCCTGACAAACTGGCCTGCCGCCTGCTCCAAAGGCAGTACAGACTCTCTGTCCTCCCTGAGAAGAGAGCCTACATCCAAGCCTGCATCTCTGCGGCATCTAACAACGCGGCAAACTTTTCAAAATCTGCAAAGAGCAGGCCAATCCTGCGGCAGTCTCTACCTCGCCTGTTCCCTCCCAGCCCCTTTGCACGGCCTTAGCCTCTCATTCTCTACTAAAACTCAGGACATCCTATCTACCCTCTCTTCCTCTACCTCCACTTCCTCCGCCTCTACCACTTCTGGCCCCTCTGAGGCCGTCTCTCTTCCTCCTTTCTCCTCCTTTCCCCTGTTTACCCATGACAATGTTCTAGACAAGTCCGATCTATGAAAATCTTGTCAAAGCAGGTTCTGCCCTGCTTATCCAGAACCATCAAGGACCACATCGACACCATTGATCCAGCCTTGGTCGATTTCTGCAATCTCTCCTTTGCCACTGCAACCTTCCCCACCCCCTTAAGCACTCTCCTGTGCACCCCCTCTAAAGAAGCCCTCGGCTGATCCTTCCTCTCCGGCTAACTATCTATCATCTGATCTCCATCACTCCCTTCCTGGGCAAACTCTTGGAAATGCTGGCCATCTCCCAGCTTTATTTGCATAATGAATCTGTTGGCTGCCTCCATGGCCAGCAGTCTGGCTTCAGAGATGCCAGAAGCATGGAAATTGCTCTCCAATCTTTACTCTAATCTCCCTTCTGTCCTCATTCTCCTCAATCTATCATCTGCTTTTGACACGGTCAACCATGCCATCCTGCTCAATTGCCTCCGTGACAACCTTGGTATTACTGATCAGGCCCTGGCATGGTTGACCTCCTTTCTCACCGACCGACCCTCTCAGGTCCAACTGGGGTCTTTCCTCTCTTCTATCTCTCTCTACTTGTAGTGTTCACCAGGGGTCTACACACTCTCCCTGGCTCTTCAACCACTACCTGGCACCTCTTGCCCACTGCATCACTACTTTCTGCTCCAATTTTCAATGTTATGCGGATGACACAAAGCTCTCTTTCAGGCTCCCCTCAGCCACCTCTGCTTCATCTCTCATACCAGATTGTCTGGCCGCAATTCAGGAATGGTGTGCCGCCAATGATCTCTGTTTTAATGCCAGTAAGACTGAGATCCTCCTCATTGGGACACCCGCTCCCTCCTTTCCTCTCTTTCTCTGGCCGCCCACTGTGAGCCCTCTTCCTGCTCCTTCCTATGAAGCTAAGAACCCTGGTGTCATCTTCAACTCCACCCCCTCCTCCCCTCTCTGACATCTCTAAGAAGTCAAACTATCAGCTGCACCTTCTAAGAGGTATTCTTCCTTTTCTCACTTTCCCCCAGAAGCTCACTGTCTCCAGAGCTCTGGTCCTCTCTAGGGTGTACTATTGCAACAGCCTCTTCTAAATCTTCCTGCCTCTACTCTTCAACCTTTTCAATTTACCCAGAACAGGACTGTAAGACTTGTCCTTGGCCTCAAGACCAGGGATCGTGTCTCTCCAGCTCTGAAATCTCTTCACTGGCTCCCCGTGGCTGCAAGGATCAAGTTCAAGACCTTCTGCATCGTCCACAAGGCTTTATGGGGCCTGGGACCGCTCTACCTCTAACGTTCTCTTCTAAAACATCTTCCTTTTTTAGCTCTCCGCTCATCCCCCTCCAACTCTCCGAGGGTCAGGTGCTTCTCCAAGCAGAGAGTTGGGGTCAGATCTATTTCCTCGGCTGGGGCCTCCCTCTGGAACAGCCTCCCTGCCTCTCTCAAACTTGATCAGAACCACCTCTGGTTCCGGACTCCAGACCTTCATTTTTGCTTCCGCTTTCTCTCTTCTTCTCCCCTGCTGATGCACCTGACTGCTCCATGCACTGCTCACATGGCCACCCTCTGAACTCAGGACCAGGCTCCTACATGTCCAGTTGCCTTTGCACTGCCTCTGGGCTCCCCAGCACTTACCGGTCTGTATCTGCAACCCTACAGTCCCTTCTCTCTGCACCTATGAGCCACCCGCCTGCTGCACTTGTGAGTTAACTGCACTTCCCCCTTCACCTCCCGCCTGGCACTTCTCCCCTTCCCTCTTCCCTGCACTTCCGCGATCTGAATGACACAAGACCTAGTAGGATTGTTATTTGTTCCTCCCTTTGTTTCCCCCTCCTTGTCTTGTCGCGCCTAGAAACACTTGTGAACAGCCCCGTTATCAATGTCATATCATATCCCTAAATCAGAGCTTTGTGATTCTAACCTATCTGCTTCCTCGTCTTTTAATTCCTTCAAGATCGCCCATAATTCTTTCATGTTGGTATGTGTGTCATCATCTGTGTGACAAGAATATGCTGCAAAATTCAAATCCTGGAGCTTTAGTACTACTATATTAAATTACCTCTGTACCCATTGAGTCCTAAATACCTCACCTACATTTTCTAACAAGACCTGCTTCTCAGGGCTTTCATAGTCAAGAGGGCTTTCATCGTTTTTTGTCTATCTTCTCCATACATCTATCGTATGGCTTTTTCTTTAAGGTTATTCGTCTGCACGTGTGTTAAAGTAGCACGAGTAACCCTAGCATGATTTCCTAAGGTATGTATATCTCTATTCCTCAAGGGAGTGGTCAAGTAGGCGATGGACGGTCATGATGCCTCCCCAACTTCATCTTCACTATCGGTATTGGGAGGTGGGACAGAAATCGGTAGCTGTGCGGGTATCTGTGGTGGTTGTTGTGGTGGTGTCTATTATAGTGGTGCTGGAATGGCTGGTACTATTCCTACCCCCGGAACACCCCCTTGGGGTACTGTAAGGAACTCATGGTGGCAACAGTAAAGACAGACACAAGTGATCACAGTTCAAGGGTGTTTATTAAACTGTATGCCGGTTGCCTAATCTAAACCTAAATTTAAAATCGGAGCAAGCGTCAACCATCAAATGAAAGATAAGGCAATCCTAGTGGTGTTGTGTCAAATAAAAAGGGCCTATACTAAGAAACCTATTGCCACACCTTACAATTAATACAAAAAGGGTGTGGGATAGAATTCAGAAGAAAGAAAGAAGTGTTCACAAATAATGTTAGGATGTGGTACCCTATCTACTGGACATTTACTTTCATAATTGGGGATATGAAAGAGTGGGGAGTGGGGTAAACCTGATACGGGAAGGCTCAAGCATCACATGGGCTGGAGTTACAACAATTTGGAAACACAATGGTTCTGTAAATGATACTCACTACGTTGCATAAAAAACAAACTATCAAAACCCCCATTTCTTCACTTGCTGCTGTGGGTTTCGACAAAGAAAATGAGACTAATAAATACGATGGTGATTATTCCTGGTTTAGTGAGCCTGACCTGACACAAATGTACATGCAACCACAGAACCTACCTCACAAGGCACTGTAATGCACTTAAACCATGATACTCCAATTACCCAAGACCCTCCAATATCACAATTTTGGCAAGTTGCTAGTGAACTAAGCGATGTAACGTGGGCAGATGTCCTTCCCATAAAATACAGGAGAGTGGGAATGATAAATAATAGTGAAGGGGGGAGGAGGGGGCAGAAAAGGGGAATGGGAGGGAAAAACTATGACGCATACCATGGCCTGGGATTAGATGAGATTGAAGACCCCCGCCACCCAGATCAATCAAACAAGGTACTCAGACATGCGTGCAACAGCCAAACAAGCAACAAATGAGAGCTGTTATGTCTGCTCTCTTATACCACATGCCTCAGGTACACCTAAAATACTTATACCCCAAGAGGTGCCCTTGTCGGATGCCCAATGTTTAATTCATCTCGCATTGTGTAGGATTCGGAGCACCTTCCAGTCACACACAGTTACAATAGAAATGCTGCAGAATGAAAAAAACCTGCGTAAGCTGCAAGGAGTGATCTGCATCAAAGAACGATTTTTTGTTATCAGAGGGACACGGTTCACAGAAAACAAATGGTCTGATGAGACGATCACGTGCAAAGCAGAGCAACGCAGAGGCGTTGCGAGGACTTACTGAGGAGAACTTTCAATGGGTCAAGGAAACATGCACTCCGGTCTGGTCCCAAAACATTGCAAAGCTCACATGGGTCACAGCTCTCGAGAAACCCATCAAAACACAGAAAAAAAATGAACACTAACTTTGCTTCCATGGTGAGGGAAAGGTGCAAATGGGCTCGAACAGAAAATGCAACAAAACAATTATCATTCCGGACATGAAAAAGGGCACAACAGCGCTCATGGACATGTATTGGGTATGTGGCAAACAAGCATACCTGCATCTCTCACCATCCTGGAGGGGTACATGTGCCCTGGCCACGCTGCTCTCAGTGCTAATGGTGATTCCAGATAGTCATATGCAAGGGGGGGAAAAACTCAGCTGACATTTCGGCAGCACCCAGCCAGCAACAACAGAGCCTTCCACATACAACATTGTCTGAAAACGAATTGCAAGACATGGTGTCTCGCAAACAACGGTCATCCAACTATATCTCCAGCAAATCATCCGACCTCCTTGCCGAGATTCCAGACAAATATAAACTGTTCAATTCTGCTGAAACCTTCTTTGCTTCCCTCCCGGTGCCAGGACTTCAAGCGCGGAAAAATGCCAAATGGCTGCAGATTGTGCGCTGGGAGCTAATCCAATTGGCCAACGACACTGAAGAAGGGTTCCATGTTATAAAAGTCGAACTTCATGCCCTGCGCTTAATGACAATACAGAACCAGTACGCCCTGGACCACTTCACAGCAATGGACGGCAGTGTTTGCCGAAAAATCGTGAGTGCATGTTGCACATTTGGACCCTCTCCCACGTCATCTCGGCTGTGCACAGTTTGGGGGAGAGAATGCGGAAGGAAGGAGGAATAGAGCCAAGCAACTGGTTCGACGACATTTTTAACTGGATACCATCGTGGTTCAGCGTCATGATGAAAATTTCTGTTCCAGTCATCGTTTTTCTTTTGCTTTTTTTCTGTGTGTGCCAGATGGGCATACGATGTTGTGCAAAATCTATGCCTAGTTCAACAATGATGATGGTAACAATGGGCAAATCGACAACGGTAGGATCCTGGATGGCAGAGAATTGGCTCTGCCGTAACAGTGATAAAACTGAACTCCTCCTCATAGGCTCCCCACTGACGCTGGGCAACCTCGGAGATCAATACACCTCCTTCACCATCGATAACATCCCCATTAAGGTCTCCAACTACGTCAGGACGCTCGGAGTCTACCTGGATTCCAACCTATCCATGGACAGACAGGTGAATGCTATCGGCGCCTCCTCAGCATACTACTCTAAAGTCCTCAACGCCGCCAGGCCCTTCCTGTCCCGCCATAACTGCCTCACCATTGCTAGGGCAATTATCGGGTCCAGGCTCGACTATTGTAATGCCCTCCTCGTTGGGACCTCCAACAAAAACATTGCCAAATTGCAGCTAGTCCAGAACAATGCTCTGAGGGCAGCCACAGGTACCGCCAGAAGAGACCATATCTCTCAAATCAGGAGGCAGGCCCACTGGCTCCCAGTCAAACAGAGAATTGTCTTTAAGACCCTTGCTATCACCCACAAATGCCTGCATGACCTTGCCCCTCCCTACCTAACACACAGAGTCACCAAGCACACGGCCACAAGACCCTTAAGGTCACACTATGTCAATACAATTGTCACGCCCACCACACATAAAGTGTGCGCTGGTGGCTCCAACTTCTCCAGCTTCCCCACCCAAGCTGCCACACACTGGAACACACTGCCACCTCATCTCAGACTGATTGAGTCACACCTAGCCTTTCGTAAGGCTATCAAAACTAGGCTCTTTGTCTAAAAGGCCTCCCAATGTGATTCTCCTTATGCAGTATTCCTGCTTCTGTATACCTCTGTATATCTATGTGTATATCTCTGTATACCACTGTATATCCTTCTGTATATCACTGTATATTTATGTGTAACTATGAGACCTATGGTCATCCACTCTGCTAGCCACAAGTTCCTCTCACATTCTGTAACAGCTCCTTGATGCCTTTTGGCTGAAAGTGCGCTTAACAAATGCAAATAAATAAATAAATAAAACCATGATAGATGCTCAAATACAGACTGGGGAGTCAAATCCACCAACGTATCGCCTGACAGCTGTATATCACCAGCATGGGGACAGGGTAGATAACATATAGCACACCACCATTAAGGATCCACAGGAGTTACAATGGTACAAAGAGGTGTGGGTGGACCTGGATGGGATGGGGGAATATATATGACCTGCACACCTGATGAATATGCCAGGAGAGGTCAAAGCTTACAAAGTGTTTGCAGAGCTTGGATGCCAATTAAAGGGACACCCGCATGGGACGAAGCAGTGCAAGAAGCCGAATACTATCGAAATGAAAATAACCGTAAGAATTAGTTTTTTACTTTAGATGTAACAAAAGGGGGGAATGTGTGGAAGTGATGGGTCATTTGGGCCCCCCCTCACACATTCTGCACGTTATGGACCACTTGCTCGTGCAATAGCACGGGATGCCTCTATTGCCCGTATGCTAACATTAGCATAAGTGGGGCTATTGTGGTAGACACTTGGCTTACATTTTGTGTGCCCTCGACTCCATCTTTGGACTAGGCCTCACTTCAATAGTACAAAAAAGCTTCACTCTCCTCTGCAGCGCAGCGCACAGCGTGCTCATGGCCCCCACCCTTTCCTTCCGGTCTGAAAGCTTCACAACTCCCTTTCTCACGGATGCGCCGCGGATAATTGAAGCAAATAACTTAATGTATCATCTCACTCTTCCTCTGTGATCACTGTCCTGTGTGTGAACCCGCTTGAACCATGCCTTGTAGCTCATCCATCTCCACAAACCTGCCCCTGCCCCCGTGGCCCTGCTGTTGGAAAATGACTGCCAATATAACCCTGTGCCCTCCTAAGGTATTCTCTTAATGTACCAGACGTGTGACCCTGCTGTGCAGCCCACCCCACAGTGCCCCCAATAAACCCAGACCTCGATCTCAGTATATTGTGCCCTAAAACCAACACGTGTCATTATAACTCCCCACTGGCCTTGCTAAGAACCACCCAGTCGCCCAGGTTATCACAGAGAACAAGCCTTCTGCGCCTTGTACCCCGTAAAAGTCCCAATGAAAGATGGTATAATCACATGCATGCAGTTTATAGGTTTTCTAGATTTATTCAAAGGTATACTAATGATCATTGTTTATTGTATGTATAGTGGTAGTTTTTCATGCTAGCTTAGTTAGTGTCCGCCCTATCTCACCGTGACCTAACCCTCACCCCGTCCGGACACAGGCAGATGGACCCTGTGACACTCACCCTCCCGCCAAATGAGCAGCCAACCCAGAGGAAGCAGCACCTAAAGATGCATATGTTACCTTGCTTTTCATACAATCCTGAACTATTGTAATCCCTTATGTAATGATGTCACTGATGATGCTTTTTCCCCTTATAAGTTCATGTAATTGTATTATTTGCCAGAGTGCTCTTGAGGCAGCAGAGTTCTCTGGATGCCAACTTAAACTTATCTAAATCTTGCAACCTGTCCTCCTAGTCTCATTCCCCACTGGGGTGTATTATATTTTATGAATATGCATGTGTAAATCGGGGAGTGATCCTTTAGTCTCCCTTCCCCACGTTTTAAGCACGGGTTAAGTTGGGATCATGGAGCACAGCACACTCTCGAGCTCTCCCAGCGTGAGATGACAGTTCCTTTTCAGCTGTCGGGGGGTCGATTGCCAAGTCTCGTTTTTCTCGAAAGGCTCTTGCCTTCGAGGACCTGGCGTATTCAAATAACAAAACAAACATTAATTCAATAAAGTGAAAGTTTGTTTCCTTGGTTTACTTAGGGTGAGGATACCTCACTCCTGGGTCCCCCTGTTCCAGGCGCTAACCCCTCTCGAATCTTTCAGCCTCCCTCCATTGGGTTCACTATGGCTCTTCTTCTGCTCACAAATCTTAATGTCCTTTTAAACAGTTATCTGTGGACATCCCCTCTGCCTGGTTCCTGTTTGTCCACACACTGGGCCTCATTACGAGTCCGGTGGTAACCGAGGCGGTAAAACCGCCTGGCTACCGCCGGACTCGTATTACCATTCTGCCTGCGTGATTCCTGGAATTACCGGTGCATTACAACCCCGGTTTTCCGGGAATCACGGAGGTGAAATGGTGTTAATCCCCATTCCCATTGAGTCCTATAGGACTCAATGGGAATGGGGATCATGGAAACACCGGCAGCATCTCGTAATGCTGCCGGTGTTTCCTCGTGCGCCTGCAGGCGGGCGGTGTTAAACCTGCTAGGTCAGACCTGGCGGGAACATCACCTCCCACCTGCATGAGTTATGATCGCCCGGCATGGAAACAACAGTGGCAGAGGTTTTACCACCACCGTTATTGCCATACCGAGCGATTTGTAATGAGGCCCACTGTTTCTTGGGACCTTAGACTTCGCCCCTCTTTACTGGTATCCCTCCATCGGGTTCACTCTTGCTGTTTCACTACTCTCTTTACTATCAAGGTTTGCAGGATTCACTTCCCTTGCTCTCTCTCGATGCAGGATTCACTTCCCTTGATTTCTCAACAATTTGCAGCTCAGACTTTCGACTGTACAGGGATTTTGCTCGACCTCCTGTATGACCACTTTTACCTATCTTGGCGGCTCTCCTACGGTCTTCTGGTAGCTGTGGTTTCAATCATCATTGGGTCGGCCAGAGTCTCTCGAGTTAGCACCCGTGTGGTGCCGGTTCCCTCTGCAGCTGGTCTTCCCTTAACAATTTTACAGTTCTTTGAACGTCTTTCAACATGCCACTTTGCGGCTTTCATTCACCACAGCCCGATTCTTATCGGCTCGCTCTACGACTCACTGGCTGTGATGAACCTCTTGGCTTTTCTTATATCTGGACTGAAGGCCAGTACCACGGTAGCAGAAGTTTTCCACCCTCCTGCTTATCAGCGTAGACACGCTCTGTGTATTGTCTGCATCTGCTGCAACACGCTTCGGCTATTTTCCTCTGTCTTACGATTCCATCTGCAGAGGTTTCGCGGGTCTGCGTTAAAAAGGGCAAGATCGTGTCTTCCTTGTCAGCCTCTCGATATTCGCCGCCTTTCTCCTCCTCTTGTACTCCCGGGCCTTGATAGCTGTCTCGTCGTGCGGTCTGCCTTGGTCATACTGTGCTCTCTGGTTCCACCTTTTATCCCTGTGGTGAAGGGAAAGGGCAGTCGGGTGTGTGAGATTCTGGTCAATTGCCTGACTTTGCCTGACCCGTGTATTGGGACATGTCGGGTAAACGGCTCTGGTGTTAGTCCGCTGTCTTTTGTGCTGTGCGAAGTGTTCATGTCGGAAAAGAGGAGCGGGCGCAGTGTTTTTCAAAGTCCTACGTGAGAGGATGAGGAAAAGGTGTTGAAGGAAGGGGGATATTGCGTCTCACCTGTCGGTGTCCCACTCCCACTACCCGAGGACCCCCCATCCAGGTGATCCTCTCTCACTGGTCAAACCCCAGGAACTAGATCCAATAGCGATGACTTTGTCCTGGCCACCTGGATGACAGATCCCTGAGGACTAGCTAGAGAGACACCTTCAGGTTTCTCACAGAACATACTGGGGAGGTGCTGAAAGCATAAAGTGCGATCGCGGGTGATCTAATATCTCGTCCATTAGGGTCTCTTTCTCACCCAACGGTACAGCAGGATATTTTCCTTTGACTTGTAATTGACAGTCCCTGTCCCACTGTCCCCCTGCCCCTCTGCCCCCCTGTCCTCCTGTCCTCCTCTCTCCTATTCTGTTGATATTTCTGTTAATTGAGACACATGTTTTTGCGCGTGTTTCTGTTCACGTTTGACTTTCTGTGTGGCCTCTTTCCACCAGTCGTGGACAACGTCTACGGCAGCTGGTCTAGCCTGGTTTTGTAACAGGTCTGATTCTAGGTGCTGAATTGTAGATAGGTCAAACGATCCATTCTGAGGCCACTGCAGGCTAGGTGTATTTTTAGTCTGTTTGTGCAATAAACTGTTGTACACCATAGCACATAACCCATATTTGACATACATCTCGGACCTTCTGGGGGCGCAGGCTGACTAAATTCTAAATCGTTCGCAGAGTGAACACAAAAGTCTGGACCAACATTTTCAAAGCTTAGTGGGACCAGGCATCATAAAAAGAAATGTTGATTCTTCCTGGCAAAGAAGGTATTTGCAAATATCTTCAGTTTAACCCATCCAACAAGTCTTACCTGCCAAACAGCTACACTTACCCACAAGGTTCTGTCTCAGCTGTCCTGGGCGAAATAACGCGTGTGGTCTGAAGCGCCCCAGCTGGGAGAGGTTGTCTTGGAGAGAAGATTGCCGATGGAGGCCAGTGTCAGCTGCAAGAAATCAAATCTCCATGAAGGCAAGGATCCCCGTAACCAAGCGGTCAATCGGCTACTTCCTCTCTGTCCGTTTTTATTTATTTTATTTTTTGTATTTGTAAAACGCACTGCAGCCCAAAGGCATCGAGGCGCTGTTGCAAGCATGTGACTTAGTTACAGGTGCAGAGGATTGCTTGTGGGTTACAAAGAGCAGAAACCTGAGCAAAAATGCATGAACACATAGAAAAAAGTTGCTTAGTTCACAAAGAAACAGTCAAACAGAATTTACAGTGCATGGTACATGGATAGACAGGTGAAGGGAGGTCATATTACAGCAATCGAAGTCCCCTCGTCCTCGGTAGGGCCCCACATTGGGTGCCATTTGAGACCCTAAGTGCTATAATTCAAACAAATAGAGCATCTGAGACAGAGGTACAAGTTTACGAATCAAAACCTTTAATATGCAATACACTTGAGCGGACTTCAGGTTCGAACCACAACCAGTATTTCATGGAGAGTGGCAAAGTGAAGCGAGGCAAGGGCGCACATCGCTAACTTTCATACATGTCTTTTTGGCTTCAGTTACGATGATTCATCAATTAGTCATTCTGCAAGTTATGTTATGTTATGTTATGTTACTTGGCATTTATATAGCGCTCTATATATCATTGGTATGACCTCAAAGCACTGGTAGGTTGAACACCCTCGGGACCTCAAAGCACTGGTCAGTTGAGAGAGGTAGAGTCGTAGGGTGCGTGGGTGCATGTGTGCAGCTGATGTAATTGCCTGATGGTAGCAGCATTCAAGCGTTAAGTGTGGTGCTGAAGATATCAGTTGGATGTGTTCAGCCTGGTGGGTAGACATCCAGACTGGGCTCTGACTGCATTAGGCCTGAAGGACGCATATGTGAGCAACAAGGCCGGAATGTGCTCGGCTAGCTGCGTTATATTAGGGTGATGAGCTGTTCATGGGGTCATATTTGTATGTGAACAGGTAGACCGAATTAATCAGGTGTATAGCTGTGTTCTAGTTGTATGATGGTGTATAGTAGAGAGTAAGCACAGTGATGTGATAAGATGGTTATCATTAGAGCACCCGAGACCAGGCATGAGAACAGGATGGGGGGAACACAGCGACACACGGACACACAGAGACAGGGGGAACAGGAAAGCAGTATTCCCAGTGATACCACACAGGGTCGCATTGTAACGTTTACATTCGCATTTCTATCTAGATGCGATTCAAGATAATGTTTGCAACTCCACCCAAGTGTGGGGCATGCTAACATTTGCAATTCTATCTAGAATCGACTCAGGCCAATGTTCGCGACTTCATCCAAGCGTGGCACATGCCACCATTCACAATTCCACCTAAGTGTGGCACATGCCATCATTTACAATTCCATCAAAGTGTTGGATATGCTATCATTCACAATTCCATCGAAGTGTGGCACATGCTACCATTTACAATTCCATCTAAGTGATGGATATGCTACCAATCCAAATTCTATCGAAGAGAGGCCGATGCTATAATTTGTGATTCATCTCTAAGTGTGGCACATGCTATCATTCACAATTCCATCAAAGTGTGGCACATGCTATCATTCACAATTCCATCGAAGTGTGGGACATGCTACCATTTGCAATTCCTTCTAAGTGTGGGACATGCTACAATTTGCAATTCCATCTAAGTGTGGCGCTTCCAAATCTTCCATATTCTATCTAGATGTGAGGCAGGCTAGTGATTACGACTCCATCTAAGTGTGGCACATGCTATCATTTGCAACATTCACATTTCTATCTAGATGCGACGCAGGCTAAAGTTAAGAATTCTATCTAAGTGTGGCGCTTGCAAATCTTCAATATTCTATCTAGATGTGAGGCAGGCTAGTGATTACAACTCCATCTAAGGGTGGCACATGCTATCATTCACAATTCCATCTAAGTGAGCAATATGCTACTAATCATAATTCCATCAAAGTGTGGCACATGCTATCATTCATATTTCCATCGAAGTGTGGGACATGCTACCATTTGCAATTCCTTCTAAGTGTGGGACATGCTACAATTTGCAATTCCATCTAAGTGTGGCGCATGCCTAAACTTCATAAACACAAAAGGTTCAACGTTGAATTCCCCCACTGCCGGGCTCAGACCCTCTTTTTATAAGAAAAAAGAACTTTCCACGTTAGATACCCCTCTGCAGGGCTCAGACCCTTTTCATAAGCAAGGACGTTCAAAGTTGGATCTCTCTCTGCCGGGCTCATGAACAAAAAGAGTTAAATTAGTCTCACTCAGCCGGGCTCGGACCAATTTGGATTTACTTTAAACTATCGAAGCCTTTCGAATATGCACGGGGCTTAGCTTGACCCATTGATTGACCACTTCTATCTCAATATTCCTCTCACACTCCGCATCAGTTGGATACCTAACAGAAACTTTCAAATGAGCACCCATGTGGTGCCAGACCACTCTCTGTATGGTATCTTTTCCTTTGTTTCCCAAAGTTCAGTTACAAAGTTCAACTCATATCTTTTGGGTTTCAATTGTATTTGCGTCGCTTTTTCCAAATGCTTCACACACTGTTCTCTTCATACAATGTTGTCGCTTGCAACCTTGGTTCAAAACACAAGCTGGTTTGGTATCAGTCTCTCCAACTCACCGGCTGTGCTTTCTTTTCGGATGCTGCTTTGTTGTAGGAGCCATGGCCTGTACCACAGAGGCAATCGTTACTCCATGCCTTGGTTATCGACGCAGGAGAGCCCCAGGTACCTCTGACACACGGAACAGGTTTGACCATTAGTTCTTGGTCTTTGGTTTCTTACTTTCCAAGGTTCATGAAAGTAACTGTCTTTATAGGTCAAGGGTGCTTCCCTCCTTGCACCCTTTCCGGTCTTGCCGTCTTTCTCCTTGTATTAAACTGCCATCTTGGAACTGCTGTTTCCTCATGTGTTTTGCCTCACTCAGTGTGTGCTTTCATGCTCCACCTTTTATCCGTGTGGGGAAGTGTGATGGAAGTTAGGTGTATGTAATGATCTTTAATTGCCTGACCTTGTCCGACCATGGTGCTCGGACATGTCATGTGCATTCAGCTAGACAGGAGACCAACGCCCTGCGGAGGGAATTAATAGTGGCTAAGGAACGCACTGACGACTTGAGTAGACTCCACCAGTCACAGGCCGGACATTGCCTGGGAACGTCTCATCAATGTCAGCGCCACCAACCAATCTGATACAGATAACCCTGCCAGGAGCAGTTCCTTTAGCCCCACCTGAGCACTTCACGGGAGGGAGATTCTAAGAAGTATGCATCATTTATGAACCAATGTCGCCTCCATTTTCTTTGCAGGCCTGGGGCCTTCCCTAATGATCAGCCGCGGGTTACCTACGTATCTTATCTGAGTGGCAGTGCTGCGGACTGGTCTATACCTTTCGTTAGTCAGGATGATCCACTGCTGCGTGACTTTGGGAGCTTCCAGCAGGAGATGGAAAAGCCCTTCGCTCGTCGTACTCATGGACAGGCACTAGATAACGAGCTGTTATCTCTTCTTCAAGGAAACCAAGACTTATTAACATATATAGCGACCTTCAACAGGCTCGTAGTCGAAGCAGGGTGGAGAAGAGAACTACGCTATTCCACCGGGGTCTACGGGGGGGAGCTAAAAGATGTTCTTGCCCAAGTGGTTGATCCACCGAAAGACTGTGCATAGTTTATTAACCTTGTGGTTCAACTAGATCACAGGTTGCAAGACCGAAGGGCAGTTCGGGGTAAACCGGACACTCGCCCCATGTACATACGGTCAAGGGACAATGCGCAACAGGTGGCAGACAATCAGGTGGAACCAATGCAACTAGGAGGGGTAAGAACCCCTTTAACCAAAGCTGAAAGAGACAAGAGAAGAGAGCAGCAGCTATGCCTATACTGCGGAAAAGCAGGTCATTTCCTCAGGGAGTGTCCAGTAAAACCGCCGAGGAGAATCGTAGGAGCCGAGGATAAGGAAAACACAAATGAAGAGTCGGAAAACTACCAAGCCCGGCAAATGTAGGGGTCCATTTGTCGAGCAAAGAAAGTGAACTACAGACCTCCCATTTTGCGTTGCCTGTGATACTAATCAACCACCAGAAACCGTCTAGGATGCATACCGTAGAAGCATACATCGACAGCGGAGAGGTTGGGAATTATATGGATCAGGGTCTTGCAGCAAAGATGGGACTTCCTCTGTGCCCTAAGTCGAGCACCGAAACAGTCACCACCGTTGATGGTATGGAAATAGCATCCGGTCCAGTATCCCAATGCACAACAGTCTTAACCCTTCTGTGTCAGCATGGTCACCGAGAGTCTATTGCTTTCGACCTCATCAAGGCGCCTCAGTTCCGGTTGATCTTAGGGATGCCGTGGTTGGTCGCGCACAATCGGCATATCGATTGGCGTGCAAGAGAATTGGTCTTTTCTGAACGCTGTACTCACACCTGTTACCATAAAGGAAGAAAGTCAATGAATAAGAGCCCAGCTGCCCATGGAACAGCAAAAATAACTCTGGGTGTGACCGGTACCTTACCAAGTGAATACCAGGACTTTCAAGATGTTTCAGAAGGAATAAGCTAATACCCTGCCACCGACAGGCATTATGATTGCCAGATCGACCTGGTACCTGGTGCACAAATCCCTTGTGGTCAGATCTATGCGCTCACAGAACCCGAGAACCAACATTTGAAGTCCTACTTAGATCAATACCTGGCTAATGGATTCAACTGCCCCTCGAAGTCACCAGCAGCATCTCCCCTATTCTTCGTGCCAAAGAAGGAAGGAGATTTGCGGACTTGCATCGACTATCGCGTATTGAACCAATCACCATTAAAAATCGCTACCCCTTGCCACTTATTCCAGAACTGTTAGACCAAGTCAAAGATGGCCAAATCTACACTAAATTGGACCTTAGAAGGGCGTGCCATCTCATTTGTGTAAAAAAGGGGGATGAATGGAAGACCGCGTTTCGTACCAAATATGGCCTTTACGAATACCAGGTAATGCCATTTGGACTTTGCAACGCCCCCGCTGCATTTCAGTATTTCATGAACAATGTCTCAAGAGAACCGATTGACGTCTGTGCCCTAGTCTATATTGATGATATTCTAGTATACTCAGCTTCAAAACAGGACCACGTCAAGCATGTCCGTTCCGTTCTTACAAAACTCCGTCAACATCCCCTCTATGCCAAACTCGAAAAATGTTCATTTCACGTCACCGAGGAAGAGTTCCTCGGCTTCGTCCTCACCCCAAAAGGAATCCGAATGGATGTGCATAAAGTTGACGCCATTCTAAACTGGCCAGCCCCAAGCTCGTTCAAAGGAATCCAGAGCATGTTGGGTTTTTCAAATTTTTACCGCCGTTTTATTCCGGGATTTTCTCAAATTGTGCACCCGATCACATCACTATTGAGAAAGAGCAACAAGAGGTTCCAGTGCCCGGAAGAGGCAGAAAAGGCCTTCCAAGAACTCCAGGTGAAGTTCACTTCCGCCCCGATCCTACAACATCCTCGCCCAGATCTTCCATATGTGGTGGAAACAGACACCTTGAGCATGGCAATGGGTGCTGTTCTCTCGCAACGGGACCCACAAACCGGTCAGTTACATCCTGTAGCTTTCTGGTCGCGCAAGTTTTCACCAACTGAACTCAACTACACAATCACGGACAATGAGCTCCTAGCCATCAACTCAGCCTTTAAGGCCTGGCGACACTATCTTCTAGGAGCGAGGCACACTATCACTGTGATAACTGACCATCGAAATCTACAATATCTAAAGACAGCAAAGACTCAATCCTCATGACAGCTACGTTGGGCCCTTTTCTTTGCGGAGTATGATTATGTGATCACGTTTTGACCCGAGTCAAAAACTGAAAAGCTGATGCCCTTTCCCGTATGGGTATTGATGAACAGGTGTATACAACCCCTGACCCAGTGGCCAACATCCCAACTGACAAGCTCCTGGGCATCACAGCCACGATGACTCAGGACGAACTACAACAAGAGATTCGACGCGTGATGAATCCCGAGCTGTTACAAGAATGGAATACTCGGGGAGAACACTATAGGACCAACTACCATATTTCAGGGATCGTTTATTCTTGCCCAAAAAGGAACTACAGGAACAGATAATCTCTGGATATCATGACTCTTTAATCGAAGGCCATCCTGGAATTGCTAAAACTCTAGTCAAGGTAAAACGAAGCTACTGGTGGCCCACGTGGCGTAAGGACGTCATTCAATTCATCCTCTCCTGTGGCGTATGTGCGCAAAATAAATCATCAAATCAAAAACCAGCTGGACTCCTTAGACCACTGGAAACTCCACTGGTGCCCTGGCATACTTTGTCTCTTGACTTTATCACTGATCTACCAGCCGGTCAAGGATACAACACCATTCTAGTGGTTGTGGACTTATTCTCTAAAATGCTGCTCACTGTGCTTAGAGAGGCTCAGCTTCACCTCACTGATGATGCCCAACAAGGCTGAAACACATGTATGGGGTTGCTGTTGGTACTCTTGTTCAGAGAGGAATTGCCATAGCATTTCAGTGCTGGACTGCCCATGTGGGCGGGACAAAGACTGATATGCAAATGGATATTTCCCATCTGTGAAAGGTACAGTGAGCAAAAAGCAGATGGCTGCGAACTCTCAATGCGTTTAACAACAACTGAATAGGTTATCATGCCTTGTTCTTCCGAGAGAGGGGCGCCTGCTACCTTTGTTGAATTATTCTCTAAAATGGCCCACTTCCTGCCATTTAAAGGTCTCCCGAATGCAACTAGACTGCCAAAGGTATTCCTTGAACATATCATACGGTGCTAATCTGTGATCGAGGTACCCAATTCGTATCCAAATTCTGCAGAAACTGCTGTTCCATGGCTCAAATCGATATCCGACTATCCACTAGCCACCACCCCCAACCGGATTGCCAAACTGAAAGGACGAACCAGATGCTCAAACAGTACCTGCGCTGTATGCTACATCAAGTGGAAGGAAGTTGGAAAGACTTGCTGTGGATAGCTGAATATGCCTATAATTCCTTACACAGCAGTATGGGACAGACTCCGTTTTACACAATATACGGCAGACATCCACGCACCTCCGAACTGGACGTTCCCACTACTCTGGAAATGCCTGCCATTGAAACTTTGCACACCTTAATTATCCAGGCCTTCACAAAAGCAGCTGAACATTTACACCAGGCTAAAGACCGCCAAAAGAAATACGCTGACCAGCACCGTGAACGGGCTCCCAACTACCAGGTTGGAGACAAAGTCTGGTTAACATCAAAACATGTGCCTATAAAAGGAACCCGGACATTTCACCTACGATATTTAGGTCCTTTCGCCATCAGATCTATTATTAACCCAGTAGCAGTCAAACTGACCTTGCCTTCCAATATGCATATTCATCCTGTGTTCCATGTGTCTCTTTTGAAACCTGTCCAACCTGGAACTCGTGTCACTATACCACCCGAACCAGTAATGGTCAATGGAGAACCGCAATTCGAGGTCAAGAACATTTTGGACTCAAAGTATGTCAGAGCCAAACTATATTATTTAGTAGACTGCAAGGGATATGGGCCGCAGGACAGGACATGGGCACCCTGTGATTCTATCCATGCACCACATTTGATACAGCATTTCCATCACGATTATCCCACCAAGCCAGGGCCAGACGGAAGAGCTACCCTGAGATGGGCCTTGGGGGGGGGAGAGGGGGAGTGCTGTCATGACCCCTGCCCTGGCCTTAACAGGCAAGCCATCTGGGCTACACCACGGCCTTCCATCATGGCCCCAAGGGCCTTACCATTCTACCCAAGACTCTCCTGGAGTCAGTCCTGGCGCCTTTGGCGCCAGGCTCATATCTGAAACCAGAGAACTTGAGAACTGGGTCTTGCAATAGCCTTTGGGCAACATGGATGCCCCCGCATAGCTCAGTCCCAGAACTGAGCTATGCGGTTTAGTTTTTTAGGTGTGGTCAGACCTAGGGGCACCTGGGATACCTGCTGGCTATATAAGCCACGCCCAAGCTGAGGAACACACTTTCCGTTACTCTGCTAGATGCAGCGTGACGCTCACCACGTTCTGTTCGGATCCTCATCTGCATTCCTGAACCTGTTACCTGCAAGAACAAGAACATTGTTAGAATACACTTACCTACGAGCGAATCCTGTTTCTGTCCTCTGCTCCTAGGTCCTGAATATGCACCAGTTCGGCGAGCGCTCCTTCGCTCTGGAAAGCCGCACCTGAGAAGAAAAGAGAACGGAAAAGCAACATTAGTAAGCGTTTATTCTCCAATATAGAAAACAATCAAAATAAGCGCACGTTTACCTAGGGTTGACTCGTCCTTGGCCCACGTCCATTTCGGGCCATTTTAACGACCTGCAAGAGGGAAGAAAACACTGATTAGCACACAGAGATCAAGAAGGCGGCACGTACTACGCTTTACTCACCGCTCTTCATCTTCTCTGCAGCATCCATTCCGGGACATCGCAGCGGCCTGTTAGGAAGAGAGAACAAACAGGTCAGCACAAGATAAGGCACATAGTGCCACGCATCGCACTTTCACTTACCATCTCGTGCACAGCCCCAAGCAGCAAAGCACCACCAGAACTCCATTTGCACCTAAGGAAGAAGGAGAGACATTAATAGGGGCCATTTCAAAGTGAAGAACAAACTGCCAAACCAGCAGTCTTACCTGGACAAACAGGAGTCGCAGCAGGTCTGGACTCTGAGGGCCCACACCAGTGAAGCAACATGGTTGCACCGCGCCCATCCAACAACACGCCCCTGCACAGAACAGCAGGACGGAGAGCACACCATATACTAAAACAAGGTGAGGAGAGCTTCAAGGGGGTCGTTGGGACCACAAGGGAGGTGGGCTTCGGGCCAGAAGAGACAATAAAACTAAACCCAAATTCCTGTGTTTTCAGACCCGGACCTCGGCCGAACAAGAGTCCAAGGGAGGGGGTTCAAGGTCGGAAGTGGTCCAACCAGACTGAGTGGCGTCCCAGTGGATATCAGGTGAGCGTTACAACCTTGCCTCCTACCAACCTCACCACCTCACTCACAACTCCCCCCTTGTTGCTCTCAACTGGACAGACTCCCTTGCCTAATCACACTACACAGACAACCTTGTCTGCCTCTTCCACCCTGCTGGCTTAACCACCCAATGCCACTGCATCTGGAGCTCCCTTGCCTCCTCTGCCTCCTCCTACCTCTATCTCTCAGGCACTCTTGCCGCTTGCGCGGGGGGGGGGTGCCTCTGTCGCCTGCATCCCCCCACGTAAGTCCTTCAAAAGTGGCAACTTGCTCCATGTCGCCACACCAAACTCTCGCTCCGCTGTAAAGCTCTCCTCCTGACATCTGCCACCTCCTGGAACTCCTGGACCTAGATGTTCTTGCTCTTACTGAGACCTGATTTAAGGACAGCTCTGTTATGAGTTTTGGCCAGGAGGTGGAGTAGCCTTGATCTTTCATGAGTGGATCCCTGTTTCCACTATTTCCACTCGGGTCTACTCCTCCTTTAAATGCATGGTCTGCAGGCTCTCTCTCTCACCTATCTCCTCTCTTACTCTGGCCATCTTCTGTCGCCCACCGGTCCAGTTCACCCTCATCCTCTCGGAATGGGCTGACGTGGCCTCTTCTCTCCTCTCCTCATCTTCCCAACTCCTCCTGCTTGGGGATCTTAACATCCATCTTGACTCTCCTGACTCTTCAGGACCTTTCCGACACCTATGTGACTCCTTTTCTCTTTCCATTCTACCCTCTGGTCCAACGCACACTGCTGGCCACACCTTGGATGCTCTCATCACGACAGACATCCCACTCTTTACTCCTCTCACTACTTCACTCTCATCGACAGATCATTCTCTTCTCTCTTCTCACTTGAAGCTCTCTTCTCCTTTGGAAATAGCACACCCTACACCACCCCTGCCTTCAAGGTCATCCGACCCATGAAAAGAGTGTCAGTGGCTGCCTTTGTCTCCACCTACGCTCCCCCTTTTACTGTTGCGGCTGACTCCCACCCTGATACAGCCCTCTCCAACTTTCAACATTCCATCTCCAACACTCTTGACATCCTTACCCCTGTCATGAGGGTCCGACTGAAGACTGCTAAAAAGTGCAACTCTTGGTACGACTCTGGACTGATCTGGCTTCCCTTAAACTAATGTGCAGACCAGCGGAACAGAAATTGGGATCTTCTGGTTCACCATCTCACAAACTGGCCTGCCACCTTCTTCATAGGCAATATAGACCCTGCATCCGCTCCAAGAAAAGAGTCTACATTCAAGCCTGCATCTCGCGGCATCTAACAACATGGCCAAACTTTTAAAAGTCTGCAAGGAACTGCCAACCCTACCGCAGCCGCATCCTCTACTTCATCTACCCAGGCCCTTTGCTCGGCCCTGGCCACACATTTCACCACCAAAACACAGGACATCCTGACCTCTCTCTCCTCTGCTCCCCCCTGCACCAACATCTCTTGGTGCCCTCCTTTGCCAGCACCACCCCTCCCCCTCTTCTCTCCTCCCTCTCCCACATGATGAGGTCACAAGACAAGTCTGGTCTACGAAAGCCTCTTCCGCACAGGTGAACACCTACCCCTCCAAAACCATCAAGAACAATATTGACACCCTCGCTCCAGCCTTTGCCAGCCTCTGCAACCTCTCTTTCATGACTGGAGTTTTCCCCTCTCCTCTCAAGCACTCTCTCGTGCACCCTCTGCTCAAAAGACCTTCTGCCGACGCGTCCATTCCAGCAAACTATTGCCCGATCTCCATCACCCCTTTCCTGGGAAGACTCCTGGTGAAGCTGGTAATCCCTCAACTTACCCTCCATACTGAATCTGTTGTATGTCACCATGGCCATCAATCTGGCTTTAGAGCCTCCAGAGGCACGGAAACTGCTCTTTCGAACACCTGTGAAGACCTGCTCTCAAATTTCAACTCTAATTCTCCCTCTGTCCTCATTCTACTCGACCTCTCTTCTACTTTCGATACAGTAAATCACATATTGGTCACCCATCTCTTTGATACACTGGGTATCACAGATCAGGCCCTGGCGTGGCTCACCTCCTTTCTCTCTGACCGCCCTCCAGGTGGAACTCGGGCCCTTTCTCTCTGCTACCACTCTCTCTACTTTTGGTGTCCCCCAGGGATCTAACCTTTCCCCTGGTTCTTCAATATCTACATGGGCCCCTTGGCGCACATGATCTCTAGCTTTACCACTAACTTTCACTGTTATGCGGAAGACATGCAGCTCTCTTTCAGGCTACCCTTGGCCTCCACCTCCTCCTCCTTGCTCATCTCTGAGTGCCTAGCCGCAATTCTGGCTTGGTGTGCTGCTAACGATCTCTGCCTGAATGCAAGCAAGACAGAGATTGTACTCATTGGGACCCCTGTTCCCGCTTTTCCACCCACTTTCTTATTGGCCTGCCTCCCTTGGCCCTGCACCCTCGCCTACCAATGAGGCAAATAATCTCTGGGTCATCTCCGACTCTACTCTCTCCTTCTCTTCTCACATCTCCGACATCTCCAAAAAGTCCAACTACCAACTGCACCTCCTTAGAGGTATTCTACACCTCGAGAGCCCTGGTTCTCTCTATGCTGGACTATTGCAACAGCCTATTTCTCAATCTTCCTACTTCTACTCTCTGTCCTCTACAACTCATCCAGAACAGAACTGCAAGACTTATCCCTGGCCTCAAGCCCCGTGACCGCATCTCTGCGGCACTGAAATCCCTCCACTGGCTCCCCGTGGCTGCAAGAACCAAGTTCAAAGTCCTCTGCATAATCCACAAGGCTTTCTAGGACCGGTGCCCACACTATCTACAGTGCTCTCTTCCTAAATACACTCCCTCTAGAGTCCTCTGTTCATCCTCCTCCAACTCTCTGCGGGTGAGCCGCTTTCACCGAGATTTGGAGGTAGATGTTTATCCTCTGCAGGTGCCTCACTCTTGAACAGCCTCCCTGCCTCTCTCCGTCTTGAGCCAGAACACCTTAAGTTTCAGAAACTCCTCAAAACCTTCCTTTTCTCCTCCTCCTTCTCTCTCCCCCTTCTCTCCCCCTCCCTTGCTAACCTCCTTTCATTTCTCTCCACCCTCCTTGTCACCCCTAACTCTGTTCCGTTTTTGCTGACTGGTTGCCTGGTTCACCTCCAGGGCCATGTATACAATAGGTCGAACCACACATTTTTTGTTGTTGGGGTGGGGGGGGGTTCTGTGATGTAACAGGGCAACAGTCAGTATTATAACCAAGAACCACAGACTACCCCCTTCTGTTCCTTATAACTCTAGACCGATATTAGCTTAAACATGCTGACAATGATGTTCACACAACGTGAATGATTCCAGATCCTTGGTGTTTTTTTATATACAAAACGTTTACTTTTTAATTTGTTACATAGACACCTCCTGTATGGAGGATATTTTTATCTAAAAACATATCACAAAAAAATGACATTATAAAGTGCCTCATCTATTTTCATCAATCACAGGTTAGTGTCTGTACCCTCCCTTTTCTTGTGCCAAAGATTTCTTGTGTTAGCCAAAAACAATTGTCACAGATGTTCAATTAATTCACAAAGGTCTATTAACAGAGATGCCAAGCACAAAAGCAAAGACACAATGATTTCATTTGTTCCCAAAGTCTATGACAGTATATTTATATGTTTATATGTAGTAATTCTACTTATGTCAGCTCTTATTCTAAACACAGCCTTATACTTTCCTCTATGTCATTATTTTCTGTGTCTCTTAATCTCTGTGGGATTCTTGATGTACATTCTCCCTATGCCTTTTTATCAAAGATTGTATAAATAATATTGTGTCGACGCTCTGAGTTTTGGCCTTCTGATCATGGGATGACCCCATCCAAGATAAAGTCTCCTCGATGTATTTCCATATGGCCTTCGTCAAGACTAAAGTTGTTCCTTCACTGATCCTTAATCTTCTAACCCACGTATCACCAGAATAATCTTTTTTTTACAGTAGCCTTACGGGGAAGGAATTTTCATTGTTTTTCACTTATTTGCCGCTCTCGTGTTCAGCCATTTCTTCCTATGTCTGCTATGCGTTGGGCTGGTGCGTCCAGTTACAATCTTGCACCACCATCCAAGTTGTTTGCACCATCTTTGTGTTTGGCCAATCCCATAGAGGGTGTCTTTTTTTACATCTGTTCTTCCCGCACTCGCTCGTCTTCTCTGACTAAGTTCATTCTTCCCCGGCTGCTGCACGTACAGTGGAAATGGCCTACAGGTCCCAGGCTCCCACGCCAGTCTTTTGCACTTGCCTGCGGGCCGCTGCACTTTGTTCAGCATTACTGTACTTTCAGCTTACGCTCCATGAGCGGGGAAACCTCTCTGCACTTAACCCAGGGCCCTGCTGGACAGGACTCATTTTGCTCCCCCACCACAACTCCCCCCCGTCCCTGCACCTCCAACTGTACGTATGCATTACCTAAATGCACTAGGACCAGTAAGTTATCTGTCCTGTGACTATTTGAGGATCACATGGGGCAGACCAACTCCGGGAAAGTAGGAAGGCATGGTAGTCCTCTTCCTCTTTTAAGGATAGCCAATCCCTACCAAATGTCTTAATGGCATGTTGTTACACCACCCCCTCATCCACCTAGAACGTGGACTGAAAACCATCTGACAAGATCTGTGTGTAAATCATCAAGACTCGACTTGCCCTTTATAACGCATGAGAAGGTCTTCTCAGACTCTACTTACAAGTTATTAAGAGTTAACTTGCCTTCAAAGAATTCTGAGAACACTTACATAGATTCGACATATAAAATGGACTACCATTCCCATAACTCCAAGAATACTGGGACAAGGAAGATGGACTGAGTAATGCAGAGCGGAAAAGACAGAGTACAGGCTGCGCTCTAGTTGTCATAAGCACAGACCCGTAGCCGGGAGATTCAAATTGTAGCTACATATGACTGGGAGGCGCTGCTGGAAGGAGAGAGCTGATTCGGACAGGACTGACCAAGAGACCGTGGGTTACAGAGGTTGGTGTGGAGCCAGCCGCCTCAAAAAGACAGAAGTGGGAAGCAGTCCACGAGATGAGGCACGCTGCGAGAATGACCGAAGCCAACACAGGGCTCCTGGGAGTTTGCAGGTGCGGAGCGGAAGCATTTCCCTTGCCGAAGCCAAATGGAAAGCAGAAGATCCCACCAGGGTCCGCAAAGGGCGTATGCGCCAAGGAACGAAGGCGGCGAGAGGAGAGAAGCTGAAAGACCGCCACCAGCAGCCCGCGAGAGCCGATGAGTCCCAGAGTGGGAAACGGGGATAGCGGGGCATACAGGCAAACATGCCTAAGCAAATACATGTAAGGGATACAAATGAAATACTTAAAAGAAAAAGAAAGCGAACAAGAAGCAAGACATTTTGGGCCTCATCACGTGTTGGACGTAATGCGGGCGCTATTTCTGCTGGACGTAAATAGCGTTACCACCGGGAGATGTGGCGCAAATAGCACTGCATCACAAGTATTCACACACTTGCACACAGCCCCGGCAGTAACGCTAATTGCGCGCAACAGAAACAGTGGCGGCAAGCGGGCTACTGCCAGAAAACCCAGCACTACCACTGAGCGCCAGCACAATTGGCGCACGCTATTAGCACGCACAATTAGCCCGGGTTAGAAATGCATCACCGCTGGAATGGGAAGCACTGTGGTGGCCATTTTGGAAATCACAATCCATTCAATATCGCAGCCCCTGGCAGCCATACACCCTTCCAGACCATCCAGCATGTCTGCAGAGAGGGGCAAGGCAGCTCAAGATCATCAGAGAAAACCAAAGTTCACTGATGCTGAATTCATTGTCCTGGTGGATGAGGTTGTGGCCCACCATGCAGAGCTTTATGGAGCCAGACAGAAGAAGACATCCACTCAGCACTGCGCCCAGATCTGGCAGGTGGTGAGCCAGAAGGTGCCGTTAGTCCAACACGTCCCCCGGGACAGAGAAGACTGCTGCAAGCATTGGAATGACCTCCTGGTCTGGGGAATCCTGTCCCACCATCGCAAGGACAGCATGGCCACAGGGGAAGCTCACCACCTGTACTTGACAACCTGGGAAGAACAATGTAGCATTATGATTGATGTAGAGGGGGATTGAGGGAGTTGGAGAAGCCTAGGTGGGCACCCAGGAGGCTGAAGGTGTGTCAGACCCCACACCCCCAATCCAAATGTAACAACAACGGCCCAGCACAGCTTCCCCCAGTGGAACTACCCATGAGCCGGGCACTGCGACTAGGGGCAGTGCATGGGAGCCGCTACAGGCACCTACGTCAGCACCCATGTGTCAGTGCACCAAGGCTACCCCGGTTAGCCAGAGCAGTAGGGTGGGCATCCAAGAGACACATCCAAGCACCATGCACCACACAGCCATGGTGGGGGCACAGCAGTGACGAGTACGAGCCCTCCTCCCCCCCCAATCATGAGTACCAGCCAATTAGGTCATGGGGATCAGATGCATATACGTCAAGCAACAGCTATGCCACCAATGTACCCCTGCTATGCCACCACATCCAATTGCAATTCCCCAAGTACCCCCCTCCAGCATGTGACCCTATTGTTGGCAAACCACAACCATATGTAAGCATGCCAGGCCTGTGCATCAGCCCAACAGCCCCGTGCCACAGCCCTCAACATCCAATAACTCATGTATGCCAAAATACGTGAGGAAATGTGTCCTAATGTTGAGAAACAAAGAAGTTGCACACTTTCTTATATCTGGAATACCAGACCAATAATTGGTTTTTCAGTTAAACAGGATTTCAAATAGTATTACCAAAATGGTATTTGTATTGTTTAAATCAGAAAAGCAAAATTATTCAAGAAATAAAAATTCAATCAGATGGGGTCACAAGAACCAGTCTTCATTTTATTCGTGATGTTGAAGCTGTGGAAGGCCCAACGCATTTCGAGTGTGAAATGTGTCCTAATGCCATACCCTATGTCCCCTACAGTCACACAAGCATCACCAGAGATGTCGGGGGATAAGGGGGCAGCAGGGCCATCTTCACGTCTGGCCTCCCACGCCATCACCCCCCCAACCCCTCCACAAAGGGAATGCACATCTACTCCTGGTTGCAAGACTCCCCCACCTCATTCCGCTGCAGCAGGGTCTCGCGCACACCAGAAGCCCAGCCCGCCAGGAGCACACCTCTCGACCGACAGCCTCTCCCCAGGAGGGACAAGTGCCAAGCAGCAGCAGTGACAGGCAGCATGCAGCATGCAGCAGCAGCCCCGGCACCTGCCACAGTCGCTGCCCTCCACCACCCAACACACGTGAGAGCCCAGTTCGGGTAATTGAGTGCACCCCAAGGCCACTGAGCCCAGCACGCCAGGGGCGCGCACGGACCTCAGAACCAGAGAGTGACACTAGCACCTATGGCTCCCCAGTTGCCAGCCCCGCCAAACCGAAGACCAGGAACTAAGGCTGATCAAACCTGCACAGTGTGTTGGAGGTACCCGGGGCTCACCCGTGTCGATAACCAAGGTGGGGAGGAGCGATTGTCGCTGTTGTACTGTCCTTGGTTCCTACAACAAAGCAGCGTCCGAAAAGGCAAAACAGCCGGTGACTCGGAGAGACTGAACACCAAATCAGCTTGTGTTTTGAACCAAGGTTGCAAGCAGGAACATTGTATAAAGAGAACAGTGTGTGAAACGTTTGGATTGAGCGTTGCAACTACAATTGAATGCCAAAAATAATTACTTTAACTTTATAACTGAACTCCGAGGAAACCAAGAAAAGATACCATAAAGAGTGGTCCAGCAACACGTGGGTGCTCCTTTGAAAGTCTCTGTTAGGTAGCCAACTGATGCTGATTGTGAAGGAAATATTGAAATTGAAGTGGTCATGCAACTGGTCAAACTAAACCCTGTGCACATTCAAAAGTCTTTGATAGTTTAAAGTAAATCCAATTGGTCCAAGCCCAGCTGAGGGACACTAATTGAACCTTGTTTTGAAAAGGGAGCTGGTCCCGGAAGAGGGAGATCCAACATTGAACTTTTTGTTTGTGAAAAGGATCTGAGCCTGGCTGAGTGGGATCCAGGGTGAACACCCACATTGAATACTGTGAATACTAAAGAGAATGTTTGCACGTCATTATTTTTGGTACAGCAGGTCCTCTGCGTCAAGAGACCGGTGAGAAGTAAAGAAACTTGGACACAGAAGGTCTTGGGTTTTTTTAACTATGAAACTGGAACTGTATCCTTGTGCCGCAGAAGCCAGAGTGTGTGCTTTGCTCAAGTGAACCACCTTGCCCTGTGCTGAAAACGTGGGGAAGGGAGGCCAACGGCCCAATTAACCTGACTTATCATTTTTGTGAACACTTCTTTCTTTTTCATGAACTTCACCCCACACTGTTTGTAACTTAGTAGTAAGGATTGGCAATAGTGTTTTTAGTATAGGCCCTTTTATGTTGACAAGATTCCACTAGGATGGCCTTCTTTATTATTTGATGGTTGTAGTTTGCTCCCATCTTTAGGTTTAGGTTTAGATAGGTGTTTATCACACCCCTGTAAAAGTTCAATAAACACCAGTGGTCACTTGTTACTATTGCCACCATGCGTTCCTTATTTGGGATAGTGTACTGGGGTGTTGGTGGGGAGAAGGGGTATAGTGTGCTGGGGTGTTGATGGGAGGAGGGGCGGATGGAGTTTGAAAATAGTTACATAAAAAAAGTTGAACAAATGACATGTGAGGACATTTATGATTGTGTTCTTGTGCTCTTTATTCACACGGTGCATGTTGTGCACTGGGTCAGGCCAATGCACTAAACGTAATTGTCTATTAATGCCTGTCATGCCACTCTCCCATCCCTCACGTCATCCCTTTACGTGTCTGCCCTGGCTCCTGTCACATGGTCGTCATCTCCATCTTCCTCTGGGTGTGGCCTGTCAGCTTCGGGGGTAGAGGAACATTCCTCCTTAGGCAAATGTAATGGAGTATAGCACACACCAAGACCAGTTTACCTACTTTGTCAGGGGCAAACATCGGGGCCCCTCCAGTGCGGTCTAGGCACCTGAATTGTGCCTTCAGGGGTGCGCTCTATGCAAAAGTGGGTCCGGCTGTGGGCATGGTTGTAGGTGGTCTTAGGTGGTGTACATGGGTCATGCATAGCGGTCATCAGCCACGTCAGCTGCGGATATCTGGAGTCACCTGCATGGGGTGTAATACGGACATCAGTCATTTGTCTCATGCATGGGTCTGCAGTCTCAATGTATCTGGCAATTTTTAGCTGTGGGCATTCTTGTCTGCATCCGGGGCATGCAATGTGCATGTGTGATGGGTGTGCATCACTTGTATTACTTGTCCTGCACGTGCACACAGTGACTTTGTGGTGTGTGTTCTGTGGCGTGTCCCAGGTGACTGCACATGGGCAGATGGCTGTGGCACGGTGGACATGCTGTTGGGTGCTGCTGTGTGGATCTGCGCAGTGACACACACAAGTTGCATTGTGGTACAAGTGGTCTGATGTGTCATTGTGATGGCAGCTTTGTGTGCCCCTCACCATGTGTGTGTCCAGGTGTGCCAAGCATGTACATGCACCCTTGGATGCTCAACAATGATGTTTCAGGGGCTGCATGGGTGCTGGCAGTGCTTCCTCTTGACATGCAATGCTTCCTGTGGCTATCCCCCGACCCCATTTTTTAATTGTGCTTCAACTTGCATATGGGCCGGGGTTTGTATTCACCCACTATTCAAGTCAGTTGTCCTCTGTGCCTCTCCATGTATCCCAGCAGTGTGCTGTTGCGTAGGACCATGGAGTCGTGGGTGGATCCTGGGTAGCGGTCACAGCAGTGGGTTATGATGAGGTCAGGGCCACAAGTCACATGCACATTCATGGAGTTGTAGTGCTTGTGGTTCCTGTAAACGACCTCATGGGCCTGGGGCGCCACCAACGCAACTCGGGTGCAGTTAATGGCTGCCATTACATTGGGCAGTTGTGCTGTGGCATAAAAGCGTGCCTTCATGTCATTCACCTGGGCCTAGGTGGTGGGCAGTGTATGTGTGGGTTGACATGGCACAGAAGGGCATCCAGCACCTGGCCAAGGACTGCACAGAATGTGGACAGGGCCATGCCATGCATCATGGCCATGGAGTGCTGGAAAGTGCTCTTGCCCAGGAAGTGCAGGACTGCCACCAGCTTCACCAATGGCGGCACTGCTGTGCGGAAGTTAATCCTGCTCCCAATTTTTTCATGTATTATGGCCAGCAGCTCAATGATGGTCTCCCAGTCCTGACCCTGGGGATGGGTCCTCGCCGTGCTGGGGCTGCTCTCCTCCTCATTCCACCCTGCCCCCTGTACTCCCTGTCCCCTCACCTGGTTGTCCTGCATCTGAAGCTCCAGGCGCAGCCTGAGCAGCTGCCTGTCCCAGCTTGCAGCGAATAATGGCAGCCTTGTGTTGGGAACAGTGTTTGGGGCCTGGGTGGCTCTTATGTAGCCCTCTGGTGTGCATTGTGTTCACCTGTGGCTTGATTCCTGGCACCTGGGTTTTCGGCACTAATACCGCCGAGAATGCACTTGTGGTAGAGCTGTATTTACACTTTGTGTTGTCCGCGATATTAGCGTCGGCTGTAATAGCGCAGCCTGTAATTGCGCCGGTAGCTTTTGGGTCTGGTGTTATTTGCGTTGACTCGTAATCCGGCAGAGCGGTATTGGCAGCGCTAATACTGTTACCACTGGATTTAAGGGCTACCACCCAACTTGTGATGAGTTCTGTAAGTGTATGCAATACACATTAAAGAAAAGCCCAGGCAAGATAGTGTACCAGGCAGGTACTGTGTTAGATAAAGTACACCTAAGAAATCATTATGTTTAAAAGTGTGTGCAGAATATAACTGGGAAAAGCCCTGGAAAGAGAGCACCAGGCAAAGTAAAAACTGCAAAGTGTGTGTATTTAAAGAAAGCCCGGGCAGGACAGTATACCAGGCAATTGCAAGAGTGTTTAAAGAAAGCCCTGGCAGGAGACTATACCATGCAAGTGCAGGTGTTCACATGGGAAAGTCCTGGTAGAGAAACACCAGGCAAGAACAAACTGAAAAGTGTATAAGAAATACATCAGCTACAAGGGTCCTGAGAAGGATATGTCAGGACTAGCCAAAGGATGTTTGAAACCAAGGTAACAAGGATTTCAAACCTGACAGGAACTGAACAATGTGCAAGAAGTACATGAGATAAAAAGGGCCTTAGGAAGATATATCAGGACTAGCCAAAGGCAGTGTTAAACCAAGGTAACAGGTAGTGTAAACCTGAGAAGAGAGGACACTAGGTATCCTAACAAGATAAACAGAAAGAGCCAGTGGAACAGTTGCCTTTTGAATTAAGAGAAAATTCAAGGAACTGATATCTTTGAATATACAACAGCGGGAAGGGAAATCCAGGGGAAGGGAGCTGCCCTCTAGAATAAGGAAATCTGTCCTTCTGGAACTTTTGTGTTGGAGTTACGCATTTGTCTTTTGAACATGTATAAACCACTCAAGGCCAAAGACAGTACCCTTTTCACCTTAAAGTTCATTTTATTGTTAGAGTGTGAGGGCAAGAATAGTAATTTGGACATGGGACGGTTTTGGTTTAGACATTCTTACAATGACAGACCCTTCGTTTTGATTTTAGATATCAAGCACCTCTAGTGCAGGGACATTTCCCCACCCCTTTTTACTTTAATAAATGTCTTTGACCAAAACTATGAACGCCTTGTTTTTGACTCTCATTCCTGGCTCCTCACACACCTCTAAGGGGACTACTGGGTGGAGGCCTCACCTCCCTACCCTCCTGAGAAGGGGCTCCCCACCCCCCCACCCCCCACCCGGAGATGTGACGACATCTAGTGAATCGTCACAATTTATATTAACTCAGTGAAATGTTCAGCCTTGCAGATGAAGGCAGAGAAGCAAGCCGAGGGGCCTGGAACTAATCCAGCCATTAGCTATTACTCATATTGCAGTACAGGATAGATTGATCTCAGTTTGCTCGACACAACATTTCCAAAAGACAGAAATGCAGATGTTCCTTATTCACACTTCATTCCTCTTTAATATTGGGTGGGAGTGCACGTTAACCTGCAGGCCAAGGGAACTGATTTACAAGATAAAGCCAGGCCAACCTCTAGTTAGATTATTTTGGGGCCCAGGCTTACTGCCCAGTGCAGTCCTATATTCGAACGTAAGTGAAATCCTCATGTTAAGTGAATGGGAATCATTTAAAATTATACTAGCCAGCCAGACATAGAAAATCACTATTAGGAAGTGTTGTAGGAAAGTCAAGTTGAAGATCACAAGCGGCTTGTTAGTCATTAAGTTTCCAAAGAAGATACACTTGTATATTAAGGGAGCATGTGTTTTTACTGGCACTGGTTTTGCTGTAGGAAACAGAACGTAAGAGGTTCAGCTGGTTGGAGGCAAGGAAACCCCACTGTAGGTTGGTGCAAAGACAAGTTGGTGCGAGCGTGAGCCAGCCAGAGGCCACCCAAAACAGATGAGGGTTGAAGTTGGTAGAGTACAAGTGAGAATTGTAATATAATACGCCCACTGATTTAGTAGAAGCAGTGCATTCTGACATATGAGAGTTTAATACCACAGAGATACCACCAAACTGTATTACCGTTAACAACACTTGGTCTGGTGGTATTACCACTGGCAGTATTAACACCATATTACAAGTGGTGGTAGGCAGTGTTAGTCCCCAATTATTGGAGTCCATAGGATGACCTCAGGATTTCAGTAGTATTACCACAGGCAGTAATACCGCCATTTTTGCCATTTTGCTGGAGGTGTTTCCTCTGCCTTACCTCCAAACCTGTAGAACGGGGGTGGTGGTAATGCAGCTGTAATGCAGTGGTAACTCGTAAGGAGGCTCTATAGTCAGTTGTTTAGAATCACAGAGGAACTGCCCTCTTACATAATGAATTAAAATGTTTATAGAAATGTTTATTTTTCAAGTAATCTGATGGAATTTGTTGCTTTAATTTCACACACTTGAATTAAGATACCTTTGATCAGACCTTGAGAAGTACACTCAGCCACTAGTATAGAAGAGTCATTTTTAAGAGAGTGAAATACCATTTTCGTGGTGCTCGACCCTGTGGTCGAGTGGTTCTTATGAAATGTTTGTATGCATTCATTGCACTGTCCATGTCTACCCTCCAGATTGCAGCAATGCATCCAATGAATCCCAGTCGCCCAGAAGTAAATCCATGGTAGTAACCATTCAAGCCTGTTGGTGAAGGTGGCCTGGGGGTGAGCTCTGGAGTTCAAAGTTGGATGGGTATTGAGAATTAAGGAGTCTGTCTGCCTGGAAGGTGGCCAGCTTCTGCTTTCTCTAAAATGAAATCACAGATTAGTGGTCACTAAGACTTGTAAGTAGTTAGCACATAAAAGGTATTCATGTGGCTTAAAACATGTATGGTACTACGTCTCTGAATTTTCCTCTTTTTTTGTGTGTATTTTACGCCATATTTTTCCTTTTCTTTTTTTTTGTTGGAGAGGGTACCAAGCTAATCTGTAGGACTGGGCACAAACATCACCCTGGGTATTGTGATGAATCCAATGGAGTCGACATGGATCCGGCAGCGGTAACCTTCTCCCGTGTGGCCAGGGGACTGCAGTCGCTACCCGAATACCCGACTCTGACCCCGGGGGAAGCTGTATGAGGGAGGATCACATAGAGGAGACAGCCACGAGGGAGATGCCATAGCTTCATTGGATTTGTTGTGGTATTCCCAATTTTCCCATGAGGAAGAACCCCTGTCACCAAATACCCTAATGGCCTATTGCCATGCACATGTTCCCACCCTATAGGGAAAAAGAAATGTTTTCCCAACACTCTTTAGGTCTAACTCCCATCCATAACCTGAAGAGTAAAAGCTCCAAGAAAACCCTTTTCAGTTCTAGTTTTACTTCATGTAGAATTGCTGTTCCATATGGAATCATTGAGAAAGACTCTCCAAGTACTATGCATGAGAAACCATCAATGGACTTCAATTCCCACAACCACCTAAGTCATCAGTTAATATCAGTGGACTTCAATTCCCACAACCACCCAAGTACTGAGACGTGGAGGATGAAGGAATTGATTTTGATTATTTATAATGCTCTCAGGAAGGACTCAACCATATAAATACGCATCACAGCTCAAATAGCCAATAAGAAGGTCATCCAGACGTTCTATAACAGGCAGCGTGGGATAATCCCACCAGTAAAACCCCTTCTGTTATTTAAACAGAAAGGTCTTAAGGGACTTCAGAAACTGAGGAAGCGTATCACAAGCCCTGATCTCCAAAGGGATACTGTTCCAATGTTTTGGACCTGCAACTCCTCTAGAAACACCTACCGATCGAGGAATGCAGGAGCTGGTGCTTAGATCGGAGTGTCCTTGAAGGTTGGTGATGACAGATTTTATCACTCAGATAAGTGGGGGCAGAACATTAAGGCATTAAAAATGAAGCACACCAAATTGAATTTTATGGGGTCTTCCACTGACAGCCAATGCAGTGTTCTGCGATGAGGGGAGATGCGGATGGATTTACTCAGGCGACCAACCAGTCTGAAAGCTGCATTTTGAGCTGTTTGGAGCCTATGCAATTGTTTTGAAGAGATGCCCATCAAATGACTATTGCAGTAATCCAAGTGGGCATTTGTTAAAGCCCCCGCCACCATAGCACGATCCTCATTGGGAATGAATGATTGAACCTGACGGAGTATGCTCAGTGAGTCAAAGACTGCCTGGACCTTTGCCGTAGCTTGCGCCTTACTTCCAAGATTCTCATGTCAAAAACTGCCTGCATTTTTAATCTTGGAGGCAAACTGCAACTTTCACTGAGAATATTTGGGGCCAGGGATTTTTAGCAGTCAAGACCGACTGTTTGGGCCCGAACAGAATGAGCTCAGTCTTTGATGCATTCAACTGAAGCTGGTTATTGGCCATCCATTCATTTATGTCCTCTAGACATTCACTGAGCTTCCAGAAGACATCCCTGATGTTACTGATTTCGATGTATATCTGCGTGTCATCAGCGTTTGAGTGGCAGTTGAGTCCGTGACTCTTCACAATATTCATCAGAGGTTGCATATACAAATTAAAGGCCAAGGGGGATAATGAGGATGCCTGCTGAACACTGCATCCCATTACAATGGGATCAGAGGTGTAACCCCCAAATTTGACTTGTTGCTACCTGTTAGTGAAAAGTGATCCGAACCATTTGATAGCATGTTCGAAAACGTGTCCCACAACTCTCAAACGATCAGGCAAAATCTTATGTTCAACTGTATCACAGGCCGCAGACATGTCTAGCATCACTAACAGTGATAGCCCCCTTTTTTCTGCGACCTCCAACAAGTCATCATAACCTGATAACAGTGCCGTTTCAAACTTGGGACGAAATCCTGATTGAAGACCATACAGCAGTGACTCTTTTGCTACAAATGTTTGCAGCTGGGAAGTAACACCTTCTCCAGTATTTTAGCAGGCCATGGAAGTCCTGCGACTGGTCAGTAGTTCTTCAGACTGGCTGCGTCCAAATGGGATTTTTTTTAGTAACAGTGTCATTATGGCCTTTTTCAATTCACTAGGGACAAGCCCCTGAGCTAAAGATTTATTAATAAAAGTGGTCATAAAAGGAGTAAAATCCTGAGCTAATCATTTAGCAGTACATGCAGGTGGAGAAAACATAGATTGCTTGGTGAGTTTAAGGCTTGCAATCAGGGATTGCACTTGCTCCTCAGTGACCATCCGAAAGTCAAATAAGGTACAATCCTCTCTGAGCTCGGCTTTCCGTGCGTATGATATAGGACTTAATTTCATGTCATCAGAGATAGAGAGGCATAGTGGTTCCTTCTGGGGTAAAGCCGCAATAGTCTCCTGAATCAGTTTAATTTTATCATAAAAGAATGTATTTAAAATATTGGCCTGTATTACTGAGGGCTCAAGTGAGGACACAATACAGCAGGGTTGACAAAACCTAGAGATCACTGTGAATTGTTCTCTCGGGTGATTATTAGCGGTACAGATTTCATTATGAAGGTACTCTTTTTAGGTTTAAAAATAGCTCATAACTTTTGAGTGCTCACTTAGCCCTCAGGGCATTCTCTGGGATCTCTTCCCCCACCCCCATTTTTATCCATTAGGCATCAAATCTTGAGTAAACCACGGTTTAGTAACCTTTTTCCACTTAGGTTTCAGGGGGGCATATTTAAAGCATATTGCATCCAAAATCGAAGCACCAGTGGTACACAATTCCTCACTGTAAGGTGAGATGTCAGTGGGGGCTAATTCTTTTTTCACTTCATCTCCTGGGATATTGGTTAGGTCTCCAGTTTTCCTGGCTAACGCAGATAGTTGGTCATTATGGTCAAAGTGAAAAGTTGAGCATAGTGATCAGACCCTTAGCTGGGGATGGTCTCCTTCATTAATACAGAATTGCCTCGAGCCAGCAGCACATCGAGACTGTGACCCTTTACATGGGAGGGAGCCAACGATAATGGTGAAAGGCCGTGATTCCACATGATTTCAAACAGTTCTTTTGAATCGGACGTTCAGGATTGTCCAGCCAGATGTTCCAATCCCCCAAACACCATAATTCCTTGTATCTACTCCCTGAGGTAGTTAGAAATGCGCCCAAATAATCAAACCGGATAACCCACTGCTTTAGGGGCTTAACTATGTTTAACCTTATTTTCACTTTATTTTTGTGTTGTAACTTAAAAAGGTAGGGAGACTCTGAATGTCATGTTTCATTCCCATTGTATTGTACATTGCTTAGGTCAAACCTTGCATTACGGCGTGGCATCTGGCCAGAAACTCGTGCATATATGTGTTGAAGCCCATCTAGAGACTGCATTAATGTTACACATTTTTTACAAAGAATTGCTTTGAACCTTCATCAGCAAGATCTGACATATGTGCTGGGACAGGATGATGGGAGGTGTGACGAGTTTCGTTATGTTGGTTTTAATTTATTAAAGTTAACTTTTTAATTCCATTACTTTGCGAAATGTTTTCCCTGGAAAGTGGTAGCCACAGTAAAAATGTGCAACTCTTTGTGCTCTTCGCTGGAGCTTTGCAAGCTGACAGTTTAAGTTATAACAGACACTCTTGGATATGTAGTTGATGCCACGTTTCCTTTTTTGCTAGACGGCAACAGTAGCTTCTCAGTTTGCCCTATTGGTGTACATACATCTATGGTACATGCGACTGGCTGTTTGCTTGTTTGTTCTATTTCACGCAATGGCTGGTGCATTTAGGGCAGATGCACTGAAGGGTTAGCCCCACTCTGGATTTGCAAAATAAACCCATTTATACTGTGAAAAGTTGTTGCATAAAGTACTACAGAAAGGAACAAAGAATGTGACCTAAGCAGGCAAACATTAGATCTTGGTTGCTCACAATTGTTTTATTGTGAGATTACTACTTACACTAGAGTAACTGCAGCAGACTATTTACTCCCAGCTGCAGTGATTTACTGTCCACCTTGCTACTGCCAATTTTAACCAAAGGTTTTTAGTTGGTCTGTGTTAAACTCTGTATTGCCAAGGAAACTGCAACAGTAGTAGACTGAGCTTGTATGTAAATGTGAAATTACCTGTTGCAAAGGAAATGGTGTGATTTGGGTGGGTGTGTACACAGCAATAAACAGTATTACCAAACTGAGTAAATGGCAATAAAAATATAAGAACTGTACCTTTGAATGAACCTATTGAAAAGTGAAAGAGAAAACAAAAAATAAATGTTTCCAAATTATCTAGAAAACTGCCAACTAACCCCGGGGGTCTGTACCCCAGGATAATCCTAACTGGAGAGGTGTAGGATAACCCAATGGACACCTGACCCACCTGTGATCCCTCAGTCCAGTCAAGGGCCTCAAGGGGAGAGATATGCATCAGAGATCTATAAATAATGGCAATGCCCCCGACCCCTTTTTCCTACTCAATTGATACATTGTATACAATAGTTGTCTGGCACTAGATAGTGAAACGAGGCCTGTGAGCCCTCAGAAAACCACGTTGCGCTCAGAAAAAGCAGGTCTACCTTATGTGTGTCAATATACCCAGTGTAAAGACTGGTGGGGGGGTCTGTACTTCTGCTCTCTATATGGTAGAGGAGAGGCACAGAGGACCCCAGCCAAGATTCTCTAATTCGGTAGCAATGGGCGAGCAATCAAGGCCTAGCTTCTCAGGAGGTGATGCAGGCTGGTTCTTAAGTACAGTGTATCCCCAAGCCCCCACAAAGGAATGTCCACACACTGTATTACTGAAAACACAGTCTTTATATAATTAATATTCGAGGGTTATGTACACTTATCACAATAACGCACTTTGTGCTCAGGAAAATCAATAATGGTAAATATTTACAATTCTAAAGTGGTACCACTGATATTAGACCTCATTAAAGTGCATTCATAATACTGTAGAAATGGCACACAGATCAATAAGAAGGAAACCAGCAATAGAGAGAGGAGAGATAAAAGATGGTTGAAACAATAGGCAGAATACTGGCCCTAGCTACTGGACACAGTTCTGTGTGGAGATCCCCCCACCTGGGCAACCTGTAAAATAAAGAGATATAACACAAGCCCAGTCCATATATTGTTCAATAGTCTTATTCTCTCCTGCAATGTTTTTACCCCCCCAATGTACCTGGTGGAGTCGAGTTCTTCGAGGAGGCGTCGACAGATCCTTCTTGAATGACCCCCTTTAAAGCAGGAGTCACGGATCGTCGAGAGGCGTCGAGAAGCGTCGAAGAACTCGGGGTTCGGTGTCGGGGAATCGACGGCCCTTCTTGAATGCCTTCCCTTTCAAGCGTGAGACACGGGGCGTCGAACGTCCGACAACAAACAAGGTAGAACGGCGTCGATGAGGCGGCAGGCTTCGATCCGAGCGGTGCTCGTCGGCGTCGAGACGTCGGCGTCCTGCGAGGAAGAGGCGTGCGGGGCACCTCGGCGACACTAGTTCTGGACCGCAAAGATTGTGGATGACGGTGGCCCAGCAAGGGCGTCGAGTCGCTCGAGTCTTTGGGGTCGTGAGGTGGCGGGAAACCCACCGGCGGATTCTCCTCGGCGCGTTGGTCGTCCTCGACTTTCTCCGGCAGGACGAAAGCGGTCGACGGTGCGGACGAGGGAGTCCTTCGAGTCAAATGTTCTTAGGCAAGGAGCGGACGGCTCCGGTCGTCGGCGGCACGGCGTCAAGTGGTTCCCACGGCTGGGCAACACAACTTCGACGGGCCTCCAGCGGTTACACAGACCTGCGAACCCTGGTCGACGGCAATGGACTTCGACAGCGTCGATGTCCGGGTGCTTCACTTCGATCTCCTCGGCGGTCCCGTCTCGGGTCGGCAGCCTTTCGAGGGTCTGACTTCCAGGGCGCTTCGGCGAAGATTCAGCGGTGCTCGATGGTCCCTCGGAGCACGGGAAGAGGGCGCCTAGCCAGGTCCTCTCTCGGGTCAGTCCTCGACGATTTCGACAACCTTCAGTTTCTGTCGAAGCAAATGCCACAGCAAGTCTTCTTCTTCCAGCTGGACGTCGAGGATCAGCAAATCCAGTTACTCTTGAGTGGAGACTCAGCTTCTGAATGCTTCTGAACGTTCCTGAACGTTCCTGAACAATCTCCAGTGGTGAGAGGTCCCCAGATATACCATTCTGTCTCTCATCCACACTGCTGGCACACACACAGCAGCCAATCACACAGAAGGGCATTCATGCAGTCAGTCAGCCAATCAGGCACACAGTGCATTCAGGCCACACTCCTCCCTTTCAGACACTCACAACAAGGAATGTGGATTGGGACAAGTACCCAGCCATTCAACACTACACACTGCATTCAGGCCAGTTTCGGGCAGGGCTGTCTCAGTCTTTGTCTCACATGCCAGAAACCAGACAACCACAACAAGAAGTGTATATTGGTCACACACTCCATTCACCCAGGTCCCACCCACAGGAGGTACCCACAACATACAGTCAAAGGGAAGGCTCCAGTCAGTCTAGCTGGGCCTTCACAACAACACCATATATGGAACTTCCACCCAACAGCCAGTCAGGGGGAAGGTACAGAGTCAGGGCTTCCCAGGACTTTGGGAAAAACAAGACAACAGGCAATAGAAAGCAAGAGGCCACAGGGGCCATCTTGTTTCCTATCAGGAATCAACTGATCCCAATGGCAGGGCCTGGGTATCCCAAAATGGAGGACACCCAGAGCACCTGTCCAATTCAGCATGGAGCTGCCACCAGCCCATACCCTGCTCTGTGGGCCACCCACAGGTGCCCAAAAACATACACTAGGGGCACAGGGTTGTACCCCTACCCAGGGGTGCCATAAGGGTATCCCATGGGTCTGTTCACCAAACCAAAAGAGAGAGCTGCACTGCCAGGAGTCCCAAATGGACTCCTGGGCAGAAAACATAACAGAACACACGATAAAAGGCAGAAAAGGACAAGGATTCAGAGGCCCTGTCCCTCTGATGCATTTCCAGCATCACACCCAGCCACTTCCACTGCATGTGCAATAGCTGAGCGTGCGTTAATTAATGCTGCTGTGATTACTGCGTTGTCTTCTGACACACATAGGCTCTGAGTATTACAAATAGGTCTAGATAAGCCCAGAAACAATCTCAGGGTGTTCCCATCATATGTAATGCCCCCCATCTTAAGCTAGACACCTCGTGCATCAGACTCGTCCAGAATGAGCTAACCTGATCACATAAAGCTGTATTACGGCAATCGTTTCAGTTTAAAGTGCGACAGGAGTGGCCAGCGTGTCCAGCTGACTGTCGCCTAGGCCACAAACATTGATGCAGAGTAGCAGGAGCGTCGAGCTTAATGAGCGTGTTAGTTGTTAGAGAGAGAGAGATATCAAGTATCTTGCATTTTTCATATGTAACGGGCTGGTCCAACCTCAAACTGAAAAGGTCAAGGCAGTCAAAGAAACCCTGAGGCCTAAGATAAAAAAAAGACCTAAGAGCCTTTTTGGGTTTAGTAGGACATATGATGAATCCTACAGAGTCCTCATGAAAACCCTACCTAGAGTCTCCTCTCAGGTGGTGGGAAAGGCAGGCGCTTCCTGATCCTAACCCTGGGGACGGTGTTAGCCAGAAGGATTACCCGGGAGAAGATGGGTCCCAGGGCAGCAAGAGGACTTTGTGGGATGAGACGCAGTATTTGTCTTCATCAAGGAAGGGAATATCACTCATGCCAACTCATGTAATGGCATGTTGTCAATGAGAGCTATTACTCCCTAAATTCTATTGTCAGAGTATGAGGGACGACAATCATAACCAGTTATGCATTAGGAGTGAGAAAAACTCTTGTAAAAGGTCTAACAATGGTCTGTGCTCATAAAGGATAAAGTAGGTCTTCACAAATTGTGTCCAGTCTTCTACAATCCCATTGTCTTGGAAATGTCTAACAATCTCAGATATAGGAAACCCTATGAGTCCCAGGGAAATCATGTCAAGAAGTCTTTATAGGCTGTTTATTTAAATTCTGAAATACCTTATTGCCTTGTAAACCCAATATCTTTCCATCCTTATGATACTCCTTTAAGGAATATATATAAGGAGAGAAAAAGACTTGATAATGAAAATACTATTGAGAAAACTGATTTTAATATTGTGGACTTTGAAATCCCAGAATTTCAAAAGTACTGGGACGAAGAAGAAGGCTGCAGAGGCACAAGGTTGAAAAGTGCAGCCCATTAATGTTGATGACCCACACCTGAGGGTGGCTGAGAAGCATAAAAGGCCCCCTCAGATGCAGTCTAGTAGACCAAGATGGAGGAAGGAGAAGTAGACAAGGCAGCAGCTGCAGGAGGTCAGTAGTAAGTAGTGGGTGGAAGAGTTTTGAACTCTCCACAAAGCAGCAGAGGAAGAAATTGTGGAAGAACCATGATGCCGGGACCACAGCAGCAAGAGAAGTTAATGCTGCTCCTGAGAGAGCCATGGTGCTCGAGATTTCATCTGCAGAGGTTGTGCATCGGAAAGTGCACCTTTTTGTAACTTTTCCCATTGTGTAACATTCGCCCGTGGCAAGCGAGTACCAGATCCCTTGGAGAGCCTTCAGAGCTCTGGAAGTGAGAGACAGTAGTAGCGGGAAGCTGGGCAAGAGAGGTTGCTGGGACGCGCAGGAGCTAAGAAACAGAGGAGCTGGAGGCAGCGAGGCAGACGGATGCGCACGCCAGACCCGGTGAGTTCAATATTATGCTGTGACCCAGGAGTGCTCCGTGCCTGTTGGCTGGCTGTGTCTAGACCCCCTTTTGAATACTGAACTGACATAAAATGTTAACAATTGTGACGCATACCAAGCTGATGGATGTAAATCAAATTAGTTGGCATAATAAGAACTTAAACATTCAAACTGAAGGCTGTGACTGTTATATATTAGGTTACAGTAGAAGTCAAGCACCCGAAGGGGCCATACATCAAAGAGAGAACGCAAACCACTATTGCCAAAGCCAGCAGAGACTCATATTAAGGCAATTGATAAACAACCAGTGTTACCCAAGCCAAAAGAAGATCTTTTAAGTGTTTTGTGAAGAATATTGCCCATGTCTAGAGGATGTTAAGATGGTTTAAACATACATTGCCAAAGCCAAAGAGGTGTGAAGGAAAAAGAGTTATTATCAGCATTTGGTCAATAATACAAGAGTGGCAGGAGGGCTGCTGTTCTGACAAGAGGTTCAGGAGGAGGAGAGCATTGCCTGTCTTGCGTGTGGCAAACACATAGGTGTAGTGAATAGCACCAGTGTGACTCTTGTTTCCCTTACATAAATTCCTAAATCTAAGCACCTCCCACCTTCTTAGCCCTGCCTCTTCCTTCCTGCTCTTAACTATTAGATCAAGGGCGTCTCTCACCCGGGCGTCTGCAGTGAAGGGCAGACAAAGAAAAGGGCAATTCATGTTTGGACCTGTTCGGACCAGGAGGACCCAGGGCCCGACCCCCTGCTCAGACAGCAGGTAAGCATGCAACAACATGTGTTACCCCCTCTGCCCCCACAGGCCATCGCCACCAACTCTGGTCACCCTGTGATGTTCCCTTGTGGCCCCCCCTTCTCGCACACAGGTGTTGCCTGTTTTGCTTGGTTCTTCTACCCTGCTCCCTCTCAACCTCCTCCAGCCTACTTCTGCAGGAATCTGTCCTGATACAATCTGGTTTCACCATCACCGACTTGTGGCCAATGCTGGATTTGACTTTTATGGACTTCATTCATTCACAGTGCGTCACTCTTTCTGAACTCTCATGCTGGAACTCCTTTGCATCTTGTATTCATGGTGACCCTGAATCATGCTGTTCCCATCTTCATCTTGTATCCTGGCTTGCAACATTATGTGTTACTACTGACTTCTGCAATTGTATTCGCTTTCCACTCTTGCTTCTCCACTCTTTTTGACTGCTTACTCTCTGTTCTCTCCTCCTTTCCCTTCTCCCTTTTCCTATCTCATCCCCTTACTTTCTTCTATGCACTTAATCTATCAGAATTGTCCCTGAACCTAATATGATAGCAACCTCATCTGTTTCCTCCAGCCCCCCCCCCTTGCAGCACTATCTGAAATGTCGTCAGGCCTAGTATGATAGTCGCTTGTTTTGTTCCTCCCCTCCCTTTCTGCACCCCTCTAACTCACCTTTTGTTTTTCTCCACCTCTACCAGAAATGTCGTCAGGCCTAGTACGGTAGTCGCCTGTCTGTTTCCATTTCCTTCCCACTCTCCCCCTCCCTTTCTTATCTATGTCTTAGCTCTTGCACTATCTGAAATGTCGTCAGGCCGAGTACGATAGTTAATTTCACATCCTTACTGTTCATGGCCTGTAAGAATGTCATTGTATTTTCTCTTGTTCCCTCCCTTGCATTGAAGCGCTTTGAAACACATTGTGTATAGGTGCTATATAAATAAACTATCATATCATATCAAACCTAATTGTGTGAAGCAAAGACATTGCTAATACCTTTTGAAGTTGACCCTTACCACAGAGGTACTTGGAAATAATAGTTTGGTATGGCAAGGCAGTATATCAGACCATAGAACTTTGTGCCAATGGATTCTGTGCGGGCAGGAGAGTATACCGAACAGAGAACTGTATTAGTTTGTCTTGACTGGTAGGAGAGGATACCATGTCCAAGAACGTTTGTAGCAGTTGATGATGTTTTGGCAAGGGAGTACACCAGAACAGAGTGTGGTAGTAGTGGTAAACCTGGCATGAAAGTAAACCAGGTGAATGTTGTTGAAGTACTGTGGTGGTGAAGTAGTACTAAAACTAAAAGTGGTGCCAGAATATCCTGACCAAGGCATTTGTTTTGAAACTAACAAAGCTCTGAAATCTTCTTTGTTGACGACAAGAAACAGTTTCAAGATATTTGCTGGAATATTCTTTGGTGACGGCAATAAACCTGTTTCCAGATCTTTTTTTTTTAAATAATCATTGTTGATGACAAGAAGCTGTGCCAAGACTTTGACTACAAGTGGAAAGAGGAAAGCTTTGTTAAACAATTGTGAATCACCTTTGGAATACAAATTGAAACTCTCTGTTGTGAAGTTGGATTAAAAAAGAACTGAAGTGGATCTTTGTGTTATGAGACATGATTTCCTTATCCTTTTTAAACATTTAAAACAAAAGCCTGCTTGAATCGGGGGAAGGGGAGTTCCACCATGTTATAAGAAGAAGCAGCTATTGTACTGTGAATTATATTGCTATATCTGTTGTTGTTGAATGGCCATATATTTCCATATTGATTTGGTGTGTATAAAAGTGTAGGGACAGAAACCTTTTGTTCGAGAGTTTCCTTTAGTTTATTTTAGGCAGGGAAATCCACGTCAGGGTAGGGATAGTGAGCCACTTATCCAACCTTTTGAGTTAATAAAATGGCATCTTTTGAAAAACCTTGACAAAGTTGTCTACCTCACATTTCTGACCACTCACAGGTACTACAGAAGTTTTATCTCTAGTTTCTCATCCATCACGTCTTGTCTTACTGATACACTCAAAAATGCTGAAGCACATAAAGTAAAATGGTGAGAGGAAGATCAGTTATGTTTTGGCACGCTTAAGCACATTCTGTGTAGTGAACCTGTGTTGAAAGTGGCAGATTTCAAATGGGAACTTATTCTACAGACAGATGCGTCACATATTGACTTGGGGACAGTTCTTTCACAAGATCATGATGGCATTGAGCAGCCTATCCTCTACATCAGTAGGAAATTGTTTCCACGAGAGAAGAACTCTGCCTCTATTGAGTTGGAGGCCTTGGCGATAAAGTGGGCTATAACCTACCTCAAAAACTAACAGGTAGGAAGTTCAGGCTGATCACTGACCACGCTCCATTAATATGGATGAGCCTCCGTAAAGACACAAATGCAAGAATCATGCGCTGGTTCTTAGATATCCAGCATTATTGTTTTACAATGGAACATAGGAAAGGAAGAGAACAGCGTAACGTGGACTTCCTTTCCCGTTTTCCAAAAGGTGCTGAGAGAACCAGCGACATTTATGTGAAAAATCCAGTTGAGCCATCCCCGATCCCTTAGAGGTAACCTAGGATCACATAGGAGGAGACAACCACCAGGGAGATGCCATTTGTTTCATTGGATGAGGCGCGGTATCCCCATTTTCACATGATCAAGACCCCCTGTTACCCAGCCTAATGGCCTATTGCCATGCACATGTTCCCACCCTATAGGGAAAATAAAGAAACCATTTCCCAACTCCCTTTAGGCCGAACTCCCATCCATAACCTGAAGAGTAAAAGCTCCAAGGGAACCTGTTTCAGTTCTATTTTTCCTTCATGTACAACTGATCTTCCATACGAATCATTCAGAAAGACTCTCCAAGTACTATGCATCAGAAACTATCATTGGACATCAGTTCCCACAACCCCCTAAGTCATCAGTTAATATTATCAGTGGACTTCAATTCCCACAACCACCTAAGTACTGAGACGAGGCGGATGAAGGAATTGATACAGAGCAGCAGGAGCGTCAAGCTTAATGAGCATGCTAGTTGTTGGGTGAAAACACCTGTGTGCGGGACCTATAAGAATTGTAACTGAACTATGAGAGTAGGATAAGAGGTACAACAAAGAAAAGAAGTGTTCGCAAATGATTGTCAGAATGTGCTAGCCAGTGGTCTCCTTGCCCCACATTTTGAGCATGGGATAAGGTGGGACTTCTGAGCACAGCACACACTCAAGCTTTCCCCAGCACAAAGTGTCAGTTCGGCTTTCAACCTCTCAGGAGCCTCGATGGCCAAATCTCTTTCCTCTTTAAAGTCTCTTGCCTTCGAGGGTCGGAAAATAACAAACAAAAAGTTCCTTACAGATTGCACAGGTGATGACTCTTCACCCCTGGATTCCCCTCTTCTGCGCTTGGATCCCAAAATAGTTCCTACCAATATCAGGACCTGCAGTGGTTGAGACTCCTAATTCCGAGAGACTGTTAGATTCATAAAACAACTTAAAGTTCCTTTTAAACGATTGGTAGGGTGATAGTGGTTCACCCCTGTGTCCCCCTCTTCCGGGCGCAGATTCCTCTCTACAACAATTTAAAGTTCTGCTCACACGGTAGTAGGGGTGATAATGGTTCGCCCCTGGGTCCCCCTCTTCTAGGCGTAGACCCCTCTCAATTCTTAGCGTCCCTTGGTCGGATTCACATTGGCTCACCTTCACTGGGGAATGCCTGTTCTGGCCGCAGACCTCTCTCGATTCTCAGCCTCGCTCGGTCGGGTTCACTGTGGCTCTTGTTTTCTCTAATTATCAGCCTCCCTCGGTCGGTTTCACTGCTGTGTTTTGCAATAACACTTGTTCCTGTTGTATTCACAGGTTTACTATCCTTTTTAACAACTCTCAGTGGATACTTTTCCACCTCCCTCCGCCGGAAAGTTCCTTCTTCTTCTGTCTATTTTGCTGGTCAAAGACTTTCAACTGTAGAGAGAATTTTACAAGACCCCTATATGACCCATTTGACCCTTTTGTTCAAGCCCTCCTAAGGCCTTCTGGTATCTGTAGTTCTAAAAGTGCGTGATTCCCCAGAGTGTCTCGATTGAGCACCAACCTGGAGCTGCACCCCTCTTGCAGCTGGTTTTCCCTTAACGTTAAAATGTTCCTAGCACTTCCCTTCTTTAGCCACTTTCATTAAACACAGTTCGGTTTCTTATCGGCTCTCCCCATGACTCACCCACTGTGATGAACTGCTTGGCTTCTTTGGCATTCGGGGTCAAGGACGGTACCATGGTAGCAGGCGCCTCTCTCTGGCCTGCTTATCTGCATAGGCAGGCTCTGTGTACTGTTGACATCTGCCGCTACACATGTTAGCTATTGTCCGCGGTCGTACAATTCCCTTCTGGTAAGTTCCGTGGGTCTGGATTGGAAAGCACAAGGTCGCTTCTCTCCTTGTCGTCCCTTCTATGCTCGCTGCCTTTCTCCTCTTCTGGAATTGATGTGCTCGATTAGCTGTCTCGTTTTGCGGTCTGCTTTGCTCGTACTGTGCTCCCATGCTCCCATGCTCCATTTTTGATTCCTGTGGGGAAGGGAAAGGGCCGTCAGAAGGGGGGATGGCGGGGGGGGGGTGTGGGTGTCTGTGTCTGTGTCTGTGTCTGTGTGTGTGTGTGTGTGGTTAATTGCCTGACTTTGCCTGACCCTCGTGTTGTGACATGTCGGGTAAATGGCTCGCTCTGGTGTTAGTCTGTTGTCTTTCGTGGTGTGTGAAAGTGTTTGTGTCGGAAAGGGGAGGGGCAGTGTTTCTAAATGTCCTACATGGTAGGATGGGGAAAAGGTGTCAAAAGAAGAGGGATACTGCGTCTCACCCGTCAGTGTCCCACTCACGAAGGATCCCCCCATCCAGGTGATCCTCCCTCACTTGTCCATCCCCAAGAACTGGATCCAATAGCGATGGCCGTGTCCTCGCCACCCAGATGACAGTACCCTGCAGACTAGCTAGAGAGACACCTTCAGGTTTCTCACAATACCGAACAAGCTGCAAAGTACTTAATGAGTTATTGAATACCGAACCTAAGAAAAGCTGTGCAAAATATATGAAAATACTGCACAAGTGGAGAGAAAGTGATGTTTATTTAAAACAGAAGGAAAAAGCATTTATGAACAATGTGAAAGTACAAAACCGAGTGAAAACCAGTAATGAGAGTTGGTGAAGTAAGTGAAAGGCAAATTATAAGCACTATTGGATAGTGTGAAAGCAAGGTGGCGACACGGAATAAACACCACAAAGTGAATTGTTTGAATTGAAAGGCATGTGTTGGCAGAGTCAAAAGACTGCCAAGGAGAAACAGAAGTATAAATGGAGTTATGTCACAGGTGCAGAGAGGAAACCTATGGTGGCAAGGTAGTCCCCATGAGAATCAATGAACATTACAACAATGAATATTACAAAGTTCCAAGGGTTATCGGTTGTGCAACCTGTGATGGCTGGACCGTGTGGTCCGACAACCGTGCCTAGAGCGAGTAACCCCTACATGGATTGAACCAAGGAAAATCAAGAGGTTGAAGTTGTTTTGCCTAACAAGTGTTAAAGTGACTAAAGAGAAGAATAAGCCAAGTGAAAGGTTGAAAAGCCTGAAAGGTTACAAGGGGGATTTTGAATTAATATTGCAAGCTGAGAAAGTTAAATTAACTGTGAATGGTATTGAACTTGGGGAAAGAAAGCTCAAGGCTGTTTGGAACTGTGTTGAATTTGGGGAAGGCAATCCCAATGTCTTTTTGTGGAACTGTTTTGAACTTGGAGAAGAGGAAGCTGAAAGCAAGCCAGGAGCTGGACAAAGCTCAGAACATTATTTTGAACATGGTTTCTTTGGTTGCTGACATGCCTACACATTGTTTAGATTTAGTTGTGAGGGCAAGCAGAGGTTTTGGACACAGACAAACTTTTGAGTTGAACTTTACGACACAGGCTACCCTTAGTTTCTTTAGGTAGGGAAATCCGACCTTAGCATAGGGCAAGATAGACCTTCCTCCATCCTGACATTTGAGAAATAAAAGCTTCATTTTAGAAAAGTGAATCTTTTGTGTTTGTCTTACTTCATGATGACTTCACAGTCCAACCCACATAGGGCAAGGTTATGGTAAGAACCTGAGGGTTTCTTTTCCACCTGGATCCTCCTCTCAGGTGGCAAGGGAAAGGCCATCACATTTGGATTCTGAACCGGGGGTGGTTATACGAGGGGGAATCACTTGGGTGGAGGAAACTTGGGGACTAGGGAGAGGACGCCCTTAGGTGATACATGGTATACCCCTTTTCCTTTTCACAATGAACCCTCTATCCCTCAGGCCTTTGTAGGTTATTGTTAGCCCTTTCTCTTTTCTTCCCTCCAAACTGTCCCCCAGAAACACCCCCTTAGTACTGGGACGAGGAAGAGACCAACTAGAAGGACACATCCTCATTTGACTGATACACACACATATCAGGAACAAAAAGGAGTTATACATACTCCTTTTATGAAATCAGACAGCCCCAAACACCACTTTGGTACGGAGATGAAGAAAAGGGCTATGGAGGTGCAGGTGGAAAAACCAGGCATGTCCACCTAATGTATTGCACTATAGTCAGGCAATTGGACTTAACGACCCACACCTGGGGTCACTTAACACACCTAATGAATATATGGCGCCCTGCATGCAAGCAGGAGGAACAGGCTGTTAGAGAACGGAAGCTGGAGACCCAGGTGCAGGGAGCCGTATCAAGTAGAAGAGAGTTCGGCCGCGTAAGGGTCTGCAGGTCCTGCTACCATCCTGAATGGGTCTGCGCAGCAGGAGATGTGGAACTCCCATTGACACAAGCCGCCGTGGGAAACTACGAGAGCGATCAGTGCTCTCTGTGGATGTCGCGAGGGAGAGGCAGAGTTTGGTAAAGTCAGAAAGCTGAAGAAGCATTGAGAAGCCTGCTGTGAAGGAATACATGCAGGAGGAAGCTGCTGTGTGCAAACGGTGAGTGTAAAGCAGGGAAAAACTCCTACTGGGTCGCTCCGGTAACTTGTAACAAAGTCCCTTTGAATGCCGAACAAACTGAAAGTTATTGCAAGTACTTTTGAATGACGAATCGGGCACTTTTGAATACCGAACAAACTGAAAGCCATTTCAAGTACTTTTGAATGCCGAACAAGTACTTTTGAATACTGAACAAATTGAAAGTTACTGTAAGCACTTTTTGAATGCCGCACATAGTAAAAAAGCAAGTTGAGCACTCGTGAATGGAGTAAAAGAAAGGTGATGAATGTGGCAGATACCACAGAATGTATCGAATGAAACACATATTGGCAAAGTCAAGAGAATTGCAAGAAGGGTATGAAAATGAGAATCCAAGTATTGGTCCAAAGCTAAAAGGGTCCCAGGGATTGCAGGTTAAGAGGAAACCTGTGTTAGCAAGAGCCAGAGGAATACAAAAAAGTGTAACAAATTTCATAGTGGCCAACTAAGCCAAGCAACAGTGTCAGAAGAGTGTGACACTGGAGAAACAACTAAACATCACTGTCAGATGCAAGCAGTGGCTAATTGTTGATGGAAGCAGTCAAGAAGAGATATCAGTTGTGTGACCTGTAATGGGAGGACTGTGTGATCCGACCAACTGTGCCTAGACCGATTGCCCTGCATGGAAAAGCTAACGAAAGTATACATAAAGAAGCTTGTGTTTTGCAACAACCTTGTCTGTGAAATTGAAGTCAAGAAACAGACCTGTCTAAGTCAACTGGTGAAAACTATTGATATCAGAGAAGCTGGGAAGTGTCCCAAGGAACTGTGTTTTTAAAAGCTGGAAGATTTGAACTCTTCGGGAAGGGAACACCAATATTTGGTGAACTGTTTTGAACTTGGGTAAGGGGAAGCTGATCATAAAACCAAGAGCTGCAAGAAGCTCTCAACTTACTTTTGAACACTATTCATTTTGATGCTGACATCCCTACACATTGTATACATTTAGTTGTGAGGGCAAGTATAGGTTTTGGACACAGCCATTTGATTTGGACACAGACTACCCTTAGTTTTCTTTCGGTAGGGAAATCCCACCTTAGCACTGGGCAAGTTAGTCTTTACTGCATCCTACATTTTAAGTTAAATCAAACTTTTTATATCAGCATAGATACCCGCCAGTAAACTTCCCACTGATGTGCGCCTGGGTCTTAGATTGTGTTAAGTGTCCCCCTGAAAATGTGCAATCTCTAGTACAATCATCTGATGGGTTTTGGGGATTACTAACTGAGTTTTACTGAGGACTTCTGTGGATGTTTCCTTTCTGTACAGTAATCCCTGTTTTAGGAAGAAAAATGGACTTCCTTTCTCTAATCCCACCCCTTCAGAAATTGCTTGCAAGAAAGCCTCAGCGAGTGCTGGATCATTTCGCTGGGTGAAGGCTAGGTCGGGAAGGATGTTAGGTTCTTCTTCCCTTTTTGCTTCAGTGGTAGATAGTTCATTAGCTTCCCCAAGGCCTAAGGCACCTCTCTTAGTATCTTTCGGTTCACTCTCTCTAAAAACGAGGAAATAAGCCCTTTCAAGAATTCCTTGTGCAACTTTGTCCCCACAATGTACTTCAAATGGAATTTCACCATGGTTCTGTAGGAGAACCTTTATGTCTTCCGGGAAGTCAGGATCAATTACGCCTGTTAGAACATCTATACCGAACTTCCTGGCCAGGCCAGATCTTGGGGCCAATCTTATGTAACACCCAGGAGGGGGTATCAAAACTAAGTCTGTGGGAATCATTCCCCTTTTCCCTGGAGGGATAGTAGCTTCTCTGCTGCTACAGATGTCAAAGGCTATTGATTCTTTTGTGGCGATAGAGGGGACCTGAGGCTCTATGAATAAGCTTCTGGAATTTTAAGGTTCCCAATTTGTCTCAATTGAGTCACATCCCGCTCCTTACACCACATGTAAGGAAGGAATGGTATCAACAGTAAGACAGTAAGACAGACACAAGTGACCACAGTTAAAAGGTGTTTATTGAACTTCAAAAAGGGTTTGAAAAACTCCTATCCAATCCTAAATCTAGGATGGGAGCAAGCTACGACCATCCAATAATAATAACGCAGTCCTAGTGGTGTCTTGTCAAAATAAAAAGGGTCTATGCTAGTAAACCTATTGCCAATCCTTACCTCTAAATACAAATAGTGTGGGAAACACTGTTACGAAAAAGATAGAAGGGTTCACAAAATGATATGTCAGAATGTTCAGGCCGTTGACCTCCCTTCTCCACGTTTTCAGCATGGGACAAGGCGGTACACTCGAGCTTAGCACAGTCTCTGGCTTCACTGGCACGAGGATACATTTCAATCATTAACATCAAGTCTCTTTGCCTTTCAAAGTCTCTTCTTTCAGAGGGCCTGAGGTAACAAACAAACAATAAGTTATTTTCCTCTTAGGATTTCACAAGTACTCGGTTTCTCAGGAGATTCACTATTCACCTCAGATCCCCCTCAGCTGGGCTCAGATCCTCTCAACACAATGCTCGTAGGATATTCATGCATCAAATCTCTCGTAGGATATTCTTTCTCGGGTGATTCACATTTCACCCCGGAATCCCCTCAGTCAGGCTCAGATCCCTTTAACACAATGTTCAATTAGTCTCCCTCCAGTGGGCTCGGACCAATTTTAATTGAACTTTTCAATGCAAACTTGCTTTAACCAAAAAGCTCCCGTCTCATCTCCCTCCGCCGGGCTCGGACCAACTTCATCTACTTCGTCATCAACTTTCTTGACAATATTAACAGTGAAGACTTTCGACTTAGCTTGACCCGTTGCAGGACTACTTCGATTCACAATTGTTTGTCACTCTTTCGCTTTTGCCACCTTTTGGTTGGATACCTTACAGAGAATTTCGAATGAGCATGCACACAGTGCCGGACCACTCTGTCTAAGTTATCGTATCTTGGCTTCAAAGTTCAATCACTCATCTGTTGTTCAATTTTACTTGCTTTAATTATCACATACGCTTCATACACTGTTTGCTTTAGCATTCACTATACAATGTTGCCGCTTGCAACCTTGGCTTCAACACAGACCGGTCTGGTATCAGTCTCCCCAACTCACCGGCTGTGCTGACTTCACTGGTGCTGCTTTGTTGTAGGAGCCAAGGACAGTACCATGGCGGCAAGCGATTCTGGCCACCTTGACTTTCGACGTGGGAAAGCCCCAGGTACCTCCGACAAACAATGCAGGATACTTCAGCCTCGTTTCCTGCTCTTTAGTCTTCTATTCTTGAAGGCTCATGAAAGTAACCGTTCCTTGTCGAAAAGGTCAAGGGCACTTCCCTCCTTGCGATCCCCTTCTGTTTTACCGTCTTCTGCCTTGTATTAAACTGCCATCTTGGAACTGCTGCTTCCTTGTGTGCTTTGCCTTGCTCAGAGTGTGCTCTCATGCGCCGCCTTTTATCCGTGTGGGGAAGTGTAATGGTCAGTAATTGCCTGACCCTGCCTGAATATTGTATTTGGACATGTCGTATATACGGCTCGGGTGTTAGTCCGTTTTCTCTCATAGTGAGATGTCCGTGAGAAAGTGTTTGTGTTGCAAAAAGGGGAGTGGGGTGGCTGAGTTCCTAAGTATCCTATTTGATAGGAAGGGGTAAAGGTGTTACAGGGAAGGGGATACCGCTTCTTGCCATCCAGTGTCCCACTTCCACTCCCTCCCCGAATACGTCTCACCCAGGTGATCCTCTTGTACTGGTCCACCCCCAGTGATTGTGGAGTCGGTGAAGGGAAACTCTGTACTTCAAATCATCAGGAATACTTTGCTGGTAACTGTAGCCAACTTAATTTAAACCTTCATATAAAGGTGAGAAAGAGTTGTTAGCAGAAGTAGGAAGTCATTCTAACAAGGGAATTGTATCACACGCTTATATTATCAAAGCTGATGTACCCGCATGTAGAGAAAGCATCTCTTTTTTCCCCATTGTTAGATATAACCTGTTGCCAAGCGGTCATGTATCTCCTATTTAAGAGGAGAATATTGCTGGTAAACCTTATGAAGCAGAACTTGACTTTCCCGCAATATTACAAGCCCATTTAACAACAAAAGAGGTTATGCCTGAAACTGTGGTTCCTAATTCCCTTTGAAGCATAACGCTGACCGAAAGGAGGGAACGCAAATCTTTTAAAGTGGACTTCAATATCAAATTAAAATCGTGTGTGCCTAATTTCTTTTCTACAAAAAAACATGCTTCTTGTAACATACTGAACACTGACTTCGAGGGGATTGGGTCGTCCGACGTATTCCATATCTATGACAGTAATCACCACAGCTGTGCTGCATTGGATAATCTTTCGATGTCTGCGTCCTGCGTCGATGACGTCGATATGCCGTCCTCGAGGACCTCCTCCGACGGCCGACGTCATCGGATGTTATAAGTAGGACATACGACGCCCGTAGCCTCAGTTCCGTTTTTTCCGCGAACGTTTTCGCTTCAGAGATCTCGGCGCGCTTCGACTCTTTTGAGTTTCTGTTTGTTCCGTTCTTCGAACCTGTTAGTTTGTGAAGTTTACCGGGATGTCTTCCTCTTCTTCCACCTCGCGTCCGGGCTTCAAGAAGTTTGGGGTCTGCGGGTCCAAAATGTCAGTGACAGACTCGCACAACGCCTGCCTCTGGTGCCTCGGGGAGGCCCACAACATGGATGATTGTGTCAACTGCCAGTCGCTTACGTCCAAGGCCTTGCGGGAGCGTAAGAAGAAGCTGTCGGTAGGTAAGGTGTCCAAGCCCCAGAAGTCTAGGTCCAGTGGGCTTTCGACGGACGATTCGAGGGGCAACTCTCTGTATCGTCGTCGTAAGTCTAGGGGGTCTTGGTCCTGGAGTGGGTCCCACCACTCCTCTGCCTCTTCGAGGCCCTCATGGGAGCGCCATCATCGGTCGCCTTCCCCATCCTCGTCTGAGGACTCCACCCGTCCGCGGGTTGCTTATCCCACCAAGCTTTCGTCTCCGGAGGAATGGGCTTCCTTCGGTAAGAAAATGTTGGCGATTCTTGAATCGCAGGGCACCGGTCCATCCGCGCCTCCGAGAGGAGTTGGCCGTGACCGTACTAGAGTCACCGCTCGTACGCCTTCGGGCTCGGGTGGTCGGCACGATTCGCTGGAGAGGTTCCGCTCGGACAAGGGGAATCGTTCTAGTCATGTCCGTTCCAGGTCCCGGTCCTCGACGCCCTCAAGACCGCGTGAACCTGTGAAGTCTTCAAAGAAGACATCGATGCCTGCGGCGCCGAGGTCGTCGACAGACTCTCTCGAGGCTCTGCCTCCGAGGAAGTCGTCAACCTCATCGACACCTAGGCTGTCGAGAGACACGCTCGGGGCTCAGCCCTCTAGGCCTGTGTCAAAGCCATCGATGCTGTCGGCACCGCGCTCAACGCCGATTCAGTCGACGCCTTTCGAGGCTGTTTTGTCAGAGGTACCCGTGGCACGGTGGAACCCCCTAGAAAGTCTCTGGCCAAGGCAAAAAAATATCTTTGTCCCTTATTCTGTGCCCACATTCCCGCCTCTGGATTATATTTCTGAGGTGGATGAGGGTTCTGAAGATGGGGTGGTTCCTGATACGGTACCAGACAAGATTATTTCTGGTCATAGCCAGATTGAGGACCTGCATCAGTCGCTGCACAACGCCAGTGGTCTGGACACATCTCCGGAGGTGGGGTTCTGTAGACCTGAGCCTGGCACCCATGCCGAGTCCTCATACCCGTGCCTTATGTCGAGGGTCACTGAGTACTTGGGGTGGTCTGCGCCACCAGTGGATTTTCTGCAGGATGACCTGACGGATATCCTCGACCAAGGTCCACCAACTGACCCGGTACTGCCATTCCATATGGCTCTGCCAAGAAGGGTGGCAGCGGCTTGGACTGCTCCGGAGAGTCTCCCGGCAGTGGGCAAGTCTTTGCCGCGAAAATACCGCCCAGCCAGTAGCGATCCCTGCTACTTGACCACGCACCCCACTCCGGAGAGTTTGGTGGTGCAGGTGGCTACGGCCCCAGCAAAGCAGGCGTCGCATCCTACCATCCCTCCTGATATGGACGACAAGCGTTTTGATGGCTGGGCTAAGAAAGTGTTTTCTTCAGGGGGTATGGTTCTTCAGGCGGCCAACTCCGTATGTGCCTTGTCACGTTTCATGCACACTCTGTGGAACTGTATTTCCTTAGCGGCTGAACATATTCCCGAAGGGGACGAACGGGATGGTTTTCTTGCTATTATTCAGGATGGCAAGGATGCCATGTGTGAGTCCATTCAGTCGGGTCTGGACATGGCAGACTGTGTCAGCCGGTCCATGGCGGCGAGCACCATAATACGCAGGTTTGCGTGGTTGCGGAAGTCGGGGTTTGCTCCTTATGTGCAAGCCAGGCTCCTCAACATGCCCTTTGATGGTGAACATCTTTTTGGCAGCAAGGCTGACTAGAGCCTTGAGAGGTTGCAGACCTCAAAAGCTGCAGCAAAGTCGTTGGGCGCTGCAATTCGCCAACCTCCGCCTTTTCGTCCTAGGGGACAGCAATGGAGGGGAGGTTCCTTTCGTTATTACTCATCCTTTGGTAAAGCAAGAGGAGCTGCTAGTCATGAGGCCATGTCCCATGGTTCGCTGGTTGGGGGAAGGCTGGCGCAGCATCTTGTAGAATGGCGTGCCATTACTTCAGATGTGTGGGTTCGGAGATCATAGCCCACGGCTACTGTCTTCCCTTTCGGCAGAGGCCTCACGACAATCCACCAGGGAATCTCTCTTTGAAGAGTCCGGATCCGCTCCTTGCGCAGGAAATACAAGCCCTGCTGGAGAAAGGTGCCATAGAACTGGTGCCTGTAGCGGAGAGGAACAAGGGATGGTATTCCCCTTATTTATTGATTTCGAAGAAAGACAGGGGATTGAGACCCATCATGGACTTGCACGGTTTGAACAAACTAGTCAGGAAGGACAAGTTCAAGATGGTTACTCTCTCTCAAGTCCTTCAGGCCCTTCAACTTCAGGACTGGTTGGTGTCTCTCAACCTCAAGGACGCTTACTTTCATGTGCCGATCCATCGCAAGCACAAGAAGTACCTGAGGTTTGCAGTTGGCGACTCGCACTTTCAGTTTCGGGTCCTGCCGTTCGGATTGACCTCTGCCCCGTGGTCTTCACCAAGCTCATGGTGGTGGTGGCAGCGTATCTCAGGAAAGGGGGGATTCACGTCTACCCCTACCAGGACGATTGGTTGATCAGGGCGCGCTCTCCCGAGCAAGTCCTGGATCATCTGTCTGTCACCTGCAACTCCCTTCACAGGCTGGGCTTCTCCCTCAACTTAAAGAAGTCCCACTTGACGCTAACTCAGCGGCTCCAGTACATCGGAGCAGTGGTCGACACATCCCTGGGGAAGGGTTTTCCTCCCCAGGTGAGGGTTCACCACATTCAGAAGATGGTGCACAAGTTTCAACATGCCCAGAGTCTCCCAGCGTTTGAGTTCTTGAGGTTGTTCGGCCTCATAGCATCCTGCATTCTTCTGGTGCCAGAGGCTTGACTGCGGATGAAATCTTTGCAGTGGGCTCTCAAGATGCAGTGGTCACAGTCCTCTGGCAGGATGTCGGACCCCGTTCAGGTGCCGCCCTCGGTCGCCCAGGACCTTCTCTGGTGAGCTGACGAAGGCAATCTGATGAGGGGGGCTCCATTTTGGCTGCCATGGCCGGAGGTGACGATCGTGATGGACGCATCCCTCACGGGATGGGGAGCTCATGCCAACGAGTTGACAGTCAGCGGTCGTTGGTCTCCGTCGGAGTCCAGACTCCATATCAATCTGTTGGAGCTGAGGGCCATCAGGCTTGCCCTGAAGGCTTTTCTGCCAACTGTGCAAGGAAAGAATGTCCTGATTCTGACGGACAACACAGTGGCCATGCACTACCTCAACAAAAAGGGGGGGGCAGGGTCACTTCCTCTGTGCAGGGAGGCGATGCAGCTCTGGTTCTGGGCCATCCAGCAGGAAATTTCGATCTCGGCAGTTCATCTGGCCGGAGACGAAAACGAGACGGCGGACGCACTGAGCAGGCAGAGCGCAATCTCTCACGAGTGGGAGCTGGCTCAGGAGATTCTCCTGGAGATCTTTGCCCTCTGGGGGTCCCCACAAGTGGATCTCTTCACCTCCAGTGTCAACCGGAAGTGCGAAAGGTTCTGCTCCTGGGAATTTCCTCCAAGAGGAGCCTTAGGGGACGTGTTTGTGGTGGAGTGGTCCTTCCCACTGCTGTACGCGTTTCCTCCAGTCCCCGTCATCCCGCAAGTGCTGCAGAGGTTACGGAGGTTCCGTTCCTGGATGATCCTCATTTCTCCGGCATGGGCCCGCAGGACGTGGTACCTGGACCTTCTCGACTTGTCCATCTGCCCTCCACGTCGCCTTCCCTACCAAGACAATCTGCTTTCATGGGAGGGGGGTCAGGTTCTCCATCCAGAGGTCAGATCCCTCAACCTTCACGCTTGGCTTCTGAAAGGTTGAGGTATAAGGATTGGGACCTCCCTGAAGACGTGATGGAGGTGTTGCTTTCGGCCAGATGGCCAGCAACAAAGTCCCTGTACCGTTGCCGTTGGAGAAAGTTCTGCGACTGGTGCAGGGTTAAGAATGTGGATCCTTTTTCATGTGACATTCCTGTGGTTCTGTCTTTTTTGCTTTCTTTAGCCCACAAGGGCCTGCAAGTGGGTACCATTAAAGGTTACCTGGCGGCGGTGTCCATATTTAAGTGCTCGTCTGAGGAGTGTTCTTATTTCAAAATTCCTTTAATTTCTCAGTTTCTGAAAGGGCTCACTAATGTGTTCCCTCCGTCACCTTTCCAGGTGCCCGGTTGGGATTTGAACCTTGTTCTCAAGTTTCTAATGGGTGCTCCATTTGAGCCTTTGCACTCTTGTCCTTTGAGACTGTTAACTCTTAAGACTGTATTTTTAGTTGCGGTCACTTTCGCTCGCAGAGTGAGTGAGTTACAGGCACTTTCAGTTAAGCCACCCTTCACTGTATTTCATAAGGACAGGGTTGTCCCTAGAGTTCGTTCTTCCTTTGTTCCGAAAGTGGTGTCGGAATTTCATTTAAGCCAGAAGGTCATTCTTCCGGTATTCTATCCTCCTCCGCATCCTGGTAAGGACGAGGAGAGGCTCCATAGGTTAGATCCTAGGAGGGCTTTAAGTTTCTACATTTCACGCATGTCCCGGGTCAGAGTGGACGATCAGCTCTTTATTGGTTACACTGGAAGGCGTTTGGGACAAGCTGTTACTAAGCAGACTTTGTCTAGATGGATTATCTGCATTTATGAAACTGCGGAACCTGTAACACTAAATGACAGACCTGCATTTATGAAACTGCGGAACCTGTAATACTAATTTTAGGCTGCATGATTTTGTTCTTCTTTTTCGATTTTCTTTCTTTGTCTATTAATTGTTTGCATTTATCTGCTCCCAAGTTTTGGGTCTCTTTAAAGAAATGTTCCTTTTTTTGTTCTCAAACTCTTCAAAATCTGATATATGTGTCTTAAGTTTTCTCTGTGATTTGAGTTAAGGTTTTCTAAATGAATTCCTTTTTACAAATTATGCATTATTCATGACTATGTTTTCAACTTTAAACATGTCTTCTTTCGATTTATATAAAACAATAAATTGCTTTAACAATAAGGAATGTTTTCAGTATTTATAGTGGGGTAGAAATAACTGTGATATCCGCTGTGTTGGATACACACAAAATCAAATTAATTGAATTTATTTTAAAATTCTCTACATTAGCATAGTGGATACTGTTGGTTTACCAATAGATGGATTATCTTGGCAATTTCTGAATGTTACCGCTTGGCGGGTAAGGACCCTCCGGTAGGCTTACAGGCCCATTCTACTAGGGGTATGGCTGCCTCTACTGCCCTGCAGAGGGGTGTTCCTATTCGTAACATCTGTGAAGCAGCCACTTGGGCTTCGGTCCATACTTTTGTACGTCACTACTCCCTAGATTCCATCCATGGGCTGGATCTGGCCTTTGGCAAGGCGGTCCTTTACTCTGCAATTTGATTGGGCATTCTAAATTTTTATATTCTAAATTCTTTTCCCACCTCCTTAAATTGGTACTGCTTTGGGAGTCTGTCATAGATCTGGAATACGTCGTCGGACCATCCCATCGAAAGAACGTTACCAGGTAAGAGAGTAACTTGTTCGTTGAAGTCGTAGAAGTGGCTGTAGTTAAACGAAGAACAAGTATTACCCAAGTCAGTACACCAAACCCTGTTAAAGTGAAACAAGCTAATTTAAGAACTGAACACCATTGTTTTAAAGTACCTGAAGATTTTGTAACCCCAGAGTCTTTTGATACAAGGGAGACAAGGTTATCCAAGGCTGGAAGAGTAGCACTACAGCCTTGGGTTAACCTCTGGAGGCAGAAGGTGTACATGAAGCTAGGGAAGGAAGTTGGGTACTTGTTGAAAATAACTCATTGACGTCTGTAGAGCTTAGACTGTTCAAGTTGAGAAGAAACAGTCTGGGAGCTAAAGACAGATTTTCTGGTAACTGCAAGACAAGGAAAGGCAAAGAGTCTGCCCTTTCTTGCCATACAAGAGAGAAGAGTGCCTTGCCAACCTGTAGAGGTCGAAGAGTCTTGTTGAAGTTGCCTAAAATTGTAAGTCACAGTAGCAGCAGTAGAACTGTGGGTGTTGATACCTTTGTCAGAACTGTATCAGTTGAATAGGATCTATGTGATCATGACGACCCCCAGAATGCCGACGCCCGAAAAAATTGCACCTTTTTGTATCTTTTTTTTTTCTTTTCTTTCAACCCCCCTTACACCACATAGATATGTGGGGGGAGACCCCCCGCACCTCCCAATACTACTATTATTTCCCATATCCCCCACATATATGTGTGGTGTAAGGCTGTAAGGGGGGGTCGAACCAAAAAAGTCAGAATTTCGGGAGTCAAAATTCTGAGGGCGAAATTATGGTGCATTTCCATTCAATATAGTAGAAGCAGAAGTCAAATGTGGGGCAAGGGAGCCTGCTCTCACTGTATCATTGGCAGAAGGGAGTTGCTAGAGAGAGAGCAAACCCTAAGAAGAAGCATCCTTGCAAATTGTATTTAAAGATGCTGCAGAAGTTGCAAGAAGAAGAGTTGTGACTATGCAGAAGTGGTACTTTTGTCTTCAACTTTACCCATTCTTTCCTGTAAGGTGGTTATCCAGGAATACCATTGGTGCTGTTGTTTTCTTTGTGGAACTTGGAAAGGAAAAGGAAATCTTTTCATCAAGCGAAGGAGGAGCAGTCATCAGTGGATTTCAATTTTTGTGAACTTTCAGTTCTTTGGAACTTTTCAAGAGTTGATTTAAAACTTTCTTTTCCTTGTAAGAAATTGTCTTTGGACATTGCTGGGTGGGCAAGATCTGCCCAGGACAAGAAGAAGTCATCCAAGACACTAGTTGTTTGGTAAGCTTTTATCTATGTTGTTTCTATGTTGCTTTGAATGTCTCTGTTGTTTATTGTGAGGGTTAATTTTGTGTATGCTAGGATTTTTTCCCTTAGATCCTAGATCAGGTCGGAAATAACCTGGCAGAGTAGGATTAGTAAGGGTTCATTTTCTAATTTTGTCTTTAAAAAAATGTCAAAACTTGAGAAAACTAAACACAGTTGCGAGTCACACATTACTGACCCCTCACACCCCTTCTATCTTCTTTTTTGTATTTAAATGTGTTTCTTAGTACAGTTGTAACAGCATCAAACATCAGTAAATTACTGTGGATATACAAGGTATCAAAGTACTTACATTTTACTTCAGCGTTAAACATTCTCCAATTTGTTCTATGGGAGTTGGGCATACAACATGCATTTTTGAGTACTTGTTCAGATTGTGAAATAATAAGTCTTTTACGCCTGTTTGATTCACAGGGCCAGCTGCCCGATCAGTGGTTGTGGTACGAGTACCTCAAATATATTAGTCTGAGGTATAGGGTTAATAGATCTGGCACCTGTTTCTTCCGTAGGTGCAGGCGACCAAGTTAACAATGGTAATACAAATCAATTCCTCTGCATCTGGATTTGTTGCTGCTTTAGAAATTAGTCTGATAGACAATTAGTTAGTTCCTTTGACGCTCCCATTACAGAGTACGCAAGTTGAGGGTATTCAGTAATTCGTTCAACATTTGTCCCTTGTCCACACTGTTATCCCCCTCTGCATCCACCAGAGCTTGGTCTCTAACTAGCTCCATCTCTGCCATCCCCCATCGATATACATCTTTCAACCACAACGGAATTGATGGGCCCTTCGGGTCTTTCCAAGAGATCGCAATTCTGCGTTTAGCTAGTATCAGTGTCATGATCTCTGCTTCCAAAAGATCAGGACTTGCCCGACTCCCTTGGAAGCAGACCCATAACCCCGGTTCCGAGTGCCAGCCAGTCCCAATTGGGACCTTTTGGACCCTGTCCTGGCGCCAGTGGCACCAGGCTCATAAGGATGCCCAGTCCCAGCGCTGGAATCGCCGGGCTCATAATGCTTGGGTGGACTTACCTGCAGCAGACCATGCTGCTTACTTACCTGCCAGTTGAACCCCTGATCCTCTTCTGTTTGGGACAACTTTTCCTGTTGGGTGGGGCAGGAGCCACTCCCTAGGTTCAGAACACTGGAACTCTTCTGGAAAGCAGGAACTCTTTTCTTACCTAGGCGTGGCTGTGGAAGGAGACACCTAAGCACTACAGGAGGCTATTTAAACCACACCCGATGGATGAATCTTGCTTTGCGTTATTCTGCATTCTCTGCAGCAGAACGCTCATCGTGTCTTCTGCTTCTGATCCTGGGCCTAAGGGAACAAAGGCTTACCACCCTGGAATCCAGTCTTCAGCAGCACCTGTAAAGACAAAGAAAGAACAGGTTAGCACTACGGTCTTCAGTGGCAGCTCATCTCTTACCTGGTCCATCGGCTGTCACCAACGCCTCGCGCTGCATTCCGGCATCTGAAAGACAAAGGCTTACCTACTCTTCGCATGCTCCGGAGGTCTTCGCACTGCATTCCGGCATCTGAAAGACAAAAGCTTACCAGCTCTTCGCACGCTCCGGAGGCCTTCGGCGCTGCATCCCGCATCTGAAAGACAAAAGAAGGTGCGTTTAAAGACATTGGGCAACTTTATTACTCACGTGCCATTACTCCTTCCCACGCCGAATCCAGTGGGTATTCCAGCACCCTTCAGCTTCTCTAAAGCTCCGAACTTGTACCTCCAAGATAAAAGGGACAGTTAGTGCGCATCGTGAAGCAGGCTACAAGCGCTTACTTACGTGCTTCCAGGCGCTTCTATTCATCACGCGGGTTCGATCCTCAACTCTCATCAGCCCGCCATCCGCCATCGCCGGAACCCTGCAAAACAAGAGATATCATTACAAAAGACTTTTAAGACATTTGAAGTGCCCAGAACTTACCGTTCGTGCAGTTAACGACGGACAGCAGTCCTCTGAGGTCAAGAGGCCTGCACCCTTATCCAGTGAAGAAACTGGTTACGGCACCCTGCCCCGAGGCAGATGGAGAGCTCGGCGTTCACTTACCTAAGGTGAGGGTGTTAACCTTTGGTTTTCTACAGGAGAAGAGAAAGGGAAGAGGAGAGAGGCACCCAATAACCCCAGTTCATTAATCCCATATTTTCTATCTGCAGACATCTTACTCTTCGAGTCAGACATACAGTGCACAGAGGTCCAGCCCAAAGAGCCCACCGTGTGTTACACATCACCTTTGAAGATACGGCATTCACCCAGTCAAGACCGGCGCCTCTGCGGGAATCAGGTGAGCGTTACAGAACGCAAAGCCGATCGCAAAACTCCCACCCAGGCGCTATGGAAACCTCGGATACCGACCAGCTAGCCCAGTTACTTGGGGAACTAAGAGCAGAAGTGCATGCAGCCCGTCAGGAAACGAATGCTCTAAGAAGGGAACTGATTATTTCCAAGGAGCGAACAGACGATCTTGCTAGACAATTGCTACAGTCACAAGCCGGACAAACTCCGTTACCCGCATCAGGGGCAAATCTTCCTTCAACATCCTCTACGAACCCAGTGCAGATCAACCTACCTGGGAATGTACCTCTGGCTCCGCCCGAATGATTTTCTGGTGACCCAAAGAGGTTTGCAGTATTTATTAACCAGTGCCGGTTGCACTTCTTATGCCGGCCAGCAGTCTTTCCAACTGATCAAGCTAAGGTAGCTTTCGTGCTTTCGTACCTTAGTGGCAATGCGGCAGACTGGTCGATCCCTCTAGTTAATCAAGATGATCCGGTTCTCCATGATTTTCAAGCTTTTCAGCTCAGTATGGAAAAACTGTTTGCAAGACATTCACAGGGGCAGGCCTTGGACAATGAGCTCCTTTCATTGCGACAGGGTAATCAAGACCTTTTGGCTTATATTGCGTCTTTCAACAGACTGATAGTGGAAACTCGATGGCCTGAGGACAAAAGGATTACGCTGTTTTATAGAGGTATACGTGGAGATCTCAAAGATGTGTTAGCCCAAGTAGTGAATCCCCCGCAAGACTGTTCGGACTATATTGACTTAGTCGTTCAAATTGACCACAGACTGCAGAACAGGAAGGCCGATCGTTCCAAGTTTGATGCTCGAGTATTTTCCAAACCACCAACTCCTACCAAAGGAGTAGACTCCGGGGAACCCATGCAAATAGGGGGCCTGAAAGGACCACTAACACAAAAGGAGCGGGAAAGGAGAAAACAGCTGCAATTATGCCTCTATTGCGGAAACTCGGGGCACTTTCTTCGAGACTCTCCGGTGAAACCAGCCAAGAAGGCAGTAGGAGCTGCAGTTACCAGGGTCACAAACTCTGAGCAGGGAAACGACCTCGCCCGACAAGAATAGAGGTCCTCTTGCCGAGCGTTAAAACCAGTTCCGTGACCTCGCATTTCGTGATACCTATGGTCCTCATTAGCCCTGAACATCCGGATCGATTACATGCGATTGAAGCTTACGCCGACAGCGGTGCCATCGGCAATTATGTGGATCATGAAATGGTTTTGAGGATGAATCTGACTCTTTGTCCAAAGGCTGTAAAGGACGTCATTACTACGGTGGATGGTACGGAGATAGCCTCCGGACCAGTAACGCATACCACCCAAGAAGTGACGCTAGTAAGTCAAGATGGACACCATGAGAAGATCGTGTTCGATGTGATCAAGGCCCCTCAGTTCCAGATTATTCTAGGAATTCCTTGGTTAGAGAAGCACAATCCTCAGATCGATTGGCGAGCAAGAACGGTTCAGTTTCCAGAATGTGTCTCTACTTGTCACCCTCGACCTGGTGTTGCACTGGCAGCAATTTCCTCAGAGGCTCCTCAGTTACCTCCTGAATACCTAGAATTCCAAGATGTTTTCTGGAAGGATCAGGCTAACTCTCTACCTCCTCATAGGTCTTATCACTGCCAGATAGACCTGATACCTGGATCTACTCCTCCTTGTAGTAGAATTTATGCCCTCACCGAGCCTGAGAATCTTCACCTCCGACAATACCTGGATCAATACCTAGCGAATGGGTTTATTCGTCCTTCCAAGTCCCCTGCTTCCTCAGCTTTGTTCTTCGTTCCAAAAAAAGAAGGGGACCTTAGAACTTGTATAGATTATGGCGCCCTGAACCAGATCACCGTTAAGAATAGATATCCGTTACCTTTGATCCCTGACTCCTGGACCAAGTCAGAAAAGCATGCATATATACAAAGCTGGATCTTAGAGGAGCCTACCACTTGGTACGAGTAAAAGAGGGCGATGAATGGAAGACGGCCTTCCGCACCAAGTATGGGCTATTTGAATATCAGGTCATACCCTTCGGACTTTGCAATGCCCCGGCCGCCTTTCAATATTTTATGAACGATGTCCTCAGAGAACTCATAGATGTGTGTGTTGTTGTTTACATTGACGACATCCTCGTTTATTCTTCATCGGAAACTGAACATCGGAAACACGTGAAAATGGTCATCGAGAGATTGCGTCAACACAAACTTTTCGCTAAGTTGGAAAAATGTGTTTTCACCGTGACTGAAGTTGAATTCTTGGGATTCATATTATCACCTAGCGGAGTGCGTATGGATTCAAAGAAGGTCGATGCAATTCTCAAATGGCCATCGCCATCCTCCGTAAAAGGTGTTCAAAGCATGCTAGGCTTCGCTAACTTTTACCGCAGGTTTATCCCCGAATTCTCTTGAATAGTCCAGCCCATCACTGCCTTGTTAAAGAAAAACAAACGTTTTGAATGGTCTACCGAGGCGGAACAAGCTTTCCAGAATTTGAAGACTAGATTTATCTCTGCACCGATCTTAAAACATCCTCGCCCAGAACTCCCCTACATCGTTGAAACTGATGCTTCGAGCCTTGCCATGGGGGCAGTTCTATCACAAAAGGACCCAGTAACCAATCAGTTGCATCCCGTGGCATTTTGGTCCCGCAAATTCTCACCTCCTGAAATCAATTACACTATTACTGATAAGGAACTTCTAGCTATCAAGTCCGCCTTTAAGGCTTGGCGGCATTATCTTCTGGGGGCCCGACACACCGTTACTGTGATTACAGATCACCGAAACCTGCAATATTTGAAAACCGCAAAAGCTCAATCCTCTAGGCAACTCCGTTGGGCACTATTCTTTGCCGGGTTTGACTTCATAATTACCTATCGACCTGGTACAAAAAACGGTAATGCTGATGCCCTTTCTCGGATGGGAGTCGAAGAACATTTGATCAATCCTAAACCTGTACCTATCATTCCCGAACAAAGAATTCTAGGTGTAATCGCCACACAATCCATAGAGGAAGTTAAGGATAAAGCCAGGCTACTGGTAACTCGAGCAGACATACAGAATTGGCATCTGCAGGGAAAGGACTTTACGGTGAAGGACAACCTATTATATTTCCAAGAACGGTTATACCTGCCCAGCACAGATTTACAGAAAAAGGTAATCTCTTGTTATCACGATTCTTTAATGGAAGGACATCCCGGTATGACCAAGACCTCAGAAAAGATCAAGCGCTACTTCTGGTGGCCGTCTTGGAAAAAAGATATCAGAGACTTTATAATGTCCTGTGGAGTATGCGCCCAAAACAAGAGTCAAAAGGAAAAACCAGCCGGCCTCTTACGCCCTATTGACATCCCGCCTCGCCCTTGGCATACGCTTTCTATGGACTTCATCACCGATCTACCTCCATGCTCCGGATGCAATACGATCCTAGTAATCGTGGACCTATTCTCCAAGATGGCGCATTTCATTCCACTCAAAGGCTTACCAACAGCAGCAACTCTGGCCCGAGAATTTCTCGAAAACATCGTCCGACTGCACGGTTTTCCTTCAGTTCTAATTTCGGATCGAGGTAGTCAATTTATTTCTCATTTTTGGCGAAGTTGCTGTCAGTCGGCTCAAATTGATGTGAGACTTTCGACCAGCCACCACCCTCAAACCGACGGACAAACCGAGAGGACCAATCAAACTCTGGAACAGTATTTGCGCTGCATGCTACAACAAACTGAAAAAACTTGGAAAGATATCCTTTGGATAGCCGAATATGCCTACAATAACTCTGTCCACTCGGGAACTGGGAAGACCCCGTTTTTTCTTTTATACGGTAGTCACCCTCGAACCTCGGAGTTGGATCCACTCCAAGATCTTGGAACACCAGCAGTAGACCACCTGCATTCTACAATCACACAAGCCTTTAAGGAAGCCGTTTCTCACCTTCAAAGGGCTAAAGAACAATACAAGAAAGGAGTAGACCAACATCGGAAGGAAGCCCCCCAATATCAAGTAGGAGATCAAGTCTGGTTATCCACCAAATATCTACCTCTAAAAGGACCACGCACATTCAACCCAAGATACCTTGGTCCCTATTCCATCACTACCATAGTAAATCCAGTAGCGGTCAAGTTGGACTTGCCCCCTCACATGAAGATACATCCGGTCTTCCACGTCTCTCTATTAAAACGCGTGCAACCTCAAACCCGACTAACTACATCTCCAAAACCTATTCTAGTTGATGGAGAACTCGAGTTTGAAGTCAAAAGCATCCTGGATTCCAAGATCTCCAAATCTAAACTATTTTACCTGATTGACTGGAAAGGCTACGGTCCCCAAGAAAGATCCTGGGAACCTGCAGAATATGTCCACGCGCCTCGTCTAATCAAAAGATTTCATCGAACATTTCCTAACAAGCCCAAACCCCCGGAGAAGCCCGGTTTGGGAGGGGCCTTGAGGGGGGGGGGGGGTGCTGTCATGATCTCTGCTTCCAAAAGATCAGAACTTGCCCGACTCCCTTGGAAGCAGTCCCATAACCCCGGTTCCGAGTGCCAGCCAGTCCCAATTGGGACCTTTTGGACCCTGTCCTGGCGCCAGTGGCACCAGGCTCATAAAGATGCCCAGTCCCAGCGCAGGAAGCGCCGGGCTCATAATGCTTGGGTGGACTTACCTGCAGCAGACCATGCTGCTTACTTACCTGCCAGTTGAACCCCTGATCCTCTTCTGTTTGGGACTACTTTTTCTGTTGGGTGGGGCAGGAGCCACTCCCTAGGTTCAGAACACTGGAACTCTTCTGGAAAGCAGGAACTCTTTTCTTACCTAGGAGTGGCTGTGGAAGGAGACACCTAAGCACTACAGGAGGCTATTTAAACCACACCCGATGGATAAATCTTGCTTTGCGTTATTCTGCATTCTCTGCAGCAGAACGCTCATCGTGTCTTCTGCTTCTGATCCTGGGCCTAAGGGAACAAAGGCTTACCATCCTGGAATCCAGTCTTCAGCAGCACCTGTAAAGACAAAGAAAGAACAGGTTAGCACTACGGTCTTCAGTGGCAGCTCATCTCTTACCTGGTCTATCGGCTGTCACCAACGCCTCGCGCTGCATTCCGGCATCTGAAAGATAAAGGCTTACCTACTCTTCGCATGCTCCGGAGGTCTTCGCACTGCATTCCGGCATCTGAAAGACAAAAGCTTACCAGCTCTTCGCACGCTCCGGAGGCCTTCGGCGCTGCATCCCGCATCTGAAAGACAAAAGAAGGTGCGTTTAAAGACATTGGGCAACTTTATTACTCACGTGCCATTACTCCTTCCCACGCCGAATCCAGTGGGTATTCCAGCACCCTTCAGCTTCTCTTAAGCTCCGAACTTGTACCTGCAAGATAAAAGGGACAGTTAGTGCGCATCGTGAAGCAGGCTACAAGCGCTTACTTACGTGCTTCCAGGCGCTTCTATTCCTCACGCGGGTTCGATCCTCAACTCTCATCAGCCCGCCATCCGCCATCGCCGGAACCCTGCAAAACAAGAGATATCATTACAAAAGACTTTTAAGACATTTGAAGTGCCCAGAACTTACCGTTCGTGCAGTTAACGACGGACAACAGTCCTCTGAGGTCAAGAGGCCTGCACCCTTATCCAGTGAAGAAACTGGTTACGGCACCCTGCCCCGAGGCAGATGGAGAGCTCGGCGTTCACTTACCTAAGGTGAGGGTGTTAACCTTTGGGGTTCTACAGGAGAAGAGAAAGGGAAGAGGAGAGAGGCACCCAATAACCCCAGTTCATTAATCCCATATTTTCTATCTGCAGACATCTTACTCTTCGAGTCAGACATACAGTGCACAGAGGTCCAGCCCAAAGAGCCCACCGTGTGTTACACATCACCTTTGAAGATACGGCATTCACCCAGTCAAGACCGGCGCCTCTGCGGGAATCAGGTGAGCGTTACAATCAGTAGGAAGGTCGCAATTCTCCTTTTGTGCTTTGTTCGCTTCCCCCCTGGTATTATCCCCCATAGGCACGTTTCAGGTGTGCACATATACTTGCTGTTGGTCCAGGAGTTAGTCTTACTTGCTACCTCTTCCCAGAATGTCCTGATCACCTGGCAATCCCATGTCATATGACAGAAGCCCGCCCTGGCCTCCATGCATCTTGGGCAAGTGTGTGGGTGTTGTGGGTTGATCGTGTGGAGTCTGGATGGCGTCATGTATACTCTGTGGGTAAAGTTGTATTGAATGAGTCTGAACCTGGCGTTCCTCGACACCTTATGGGTTTGTTCCCATATTTTGATCCATTGTCCCTCGGGTATCTCTCTCCCGATGTCTCGTTCCCATTTCGCCTTTACGGCTAGTTCCAGGAGTTTCTTCCATTCCCTCATCAGCAGATATAGGTGTGATATCAAACCGCTGCTATGGGTGCTTTGTAGTATCTGATGCATCAGGGGGCTATTTTCTGGTTCTGCCAGAGTTTCCTGCCATAGATCGGCTATTCTTTTTACTATTTGGGCATAGCTTAAGAAAGCCCCTTCGGGTATGTCATAGCGTCGATGCCATTCCTAGAATGGTAGCAATTTCCCTTTTTCATAGAGGTCCCCCATTTTCATACACCCTTTGCCTCGTAATCTTGACCAGTCGAGATTGGTCAGTATTCCCCTGATCTTTGGATCAAAGCCCAATGGTAGGTCCGGACTATACAGAAAGGAGTTCCCTGATTTCCCCAAAGTCTGTTTACAGATTTCTCTTGGTACTGGATAGATGGCGCTCTTTCCCTTAGTTACCATTGGGTCCCATAGTAATTCAATTCCCTTTCTATGTGCCGGAAAATCCCCTAATAGACGTCTCAAGTCTCCTTCCGGTGTGTCTACGTAGTTGGAGACTGTTTGCGTTTGGGCCACTGCATAGTATACTTTGTAATCTGTCAGTTTAAGTCCCCCTTTCCGTATGTGGTCTTTTCAGAGTGGTTAACGCTACCCTCCTTCTCTTCGTCCCCCAGAGCAGTTCCCTTATGTAGGTGTCTAGCATCTTGAAGAATGTGTTTTTAATCTTATACGGGATGTTAATGAAGAAATACAATAACCTGGGCAACATCACCATTTTACATAGGGCTATTTTCCCCATTAGGTAAGGTTTTCCTGAACTTTATAGATTCCCCTATGCCTGCCAATGCTCTACCTGTGTTAAACTCAAACGTTTCCTCCAGTTCATGGAAGATTGTGATTCCCAAGTAGCAAAATGACTCGGTTTCCCAGCGAATCCCCCATTTCGGGAGTAAGTTCACATGTTGCATACTCATTGCCTCTAGAGGAAACACCAATGATTTTTCCTCGTTCACGCTATAGCCAGACAACTTCCTAAAATTGACCAGTACCTCTAGTATTATTGGGATATTGACCCTGGGGTTACTCACGCATATCAGCGCATCATCTGTGTACAATAATATATTGTGCATTATGCCACAAACTCTGATGCCTGTCTCTTGTATATAGTGCCTGAAATATCCTGCCAGAGGTTCCAGCGCTAGAGTGAATAATATTGGCGATGCCGGGCAACCACTGCTACATTTTGGGACCCATCCCTATATCTGTTAGGACCCTAAATAGCCAGTTCCACTCGACAGAATGGAAGGCCTTTGTTGCGTCTAGGGCCATCAGGGCTAGTTCTTCTTCCGAGTGGCGGACATGTGCCATTATAAAGTGTAGTCTCCTGATATTCATGGAAGTGTTGTGCCCCCCTATAAAACCGCATTGGTCATGGTGTATGTTGTTGATGTCGGCCTTCTCTAATCTCAGTTCTATCATCTTCCCCAGTATCTTCGTGTCGAAGTTTAAAAGTGATATGGGTCTGTATCATCCATAATAATTAGGGTCTTTTCGGGGCTTCAGGATAACTCTCATCGAATCAGGGAGGATTTCTCGAGTGAAGGCCTCTTCATAGACTCTCTGTAGTACCGGGAGTAATCTATCATATTCTACTGGCAGGCTGTCTGTCCCTGGGGACCTCCCTTTCTGCATTGTTTTTAATGCCCATTCAATTTCCTCAATCTCTATGGGTCCCTCCAGTGTTTCCCTCTGAATTTGGGCATACGTGCTATTTCTAGTAGTTCTGAAGCTTCCTCTTCCGAATATGTTCTCTCGCTTGAGTACAGTGATTTATAGTATGCCTGAAAAACTCCATTGATCTGCTGCTGTGTGGTTACTCTGGATCCTGTCCTATCCCTGATTTGTGTAATCGCTCCCCTCAGGTGTTCTTTCCGGATCAGCCATGCTAGTAGCCAACCCACTTTATCCCCTTCCCCAGTGCCTTTTTGGTGTAACGATCTCTATCGAATCTAGTTAGGGCTTCTTGGTGTGAAGTTTGAGATATAACGGCATCTGCCAGATGCCCCACCTTTTCCCCTTTCCCCAGGACGACCTCTAGACCCCTAATTGTTTCTTCCAATTGGTTCAATTTCTGGGTAAGAGTTTTCCTGATTACCACTGCTTTCGATATACACCCCCCCGCACTGTCACCTTAAGGCACTCTCACAGAACACGCACACTGTCCACCAATCCCTCATTGTTCTGCAGGAAGGAAATAATTTCTTCTCTCAAGGTTATGTTAAACGCTCTGTCTTAGAGTTGTTGTACCTCTAGTTCCCAGGTCGGTATCGCTGGACGGTGACGTCCCAGCTGTAATACCGTAACTAGAGGGGCATGGTCAGAAATCACCTTCCCTAGGTATTCTGTCCGGGTAAATCTATGCGTGCCCCCAGTGTCCGTGAACAAGTAATCTAGGCGGGAGTGTGTCCCATGTACCAGTGAGTAGAATTAATACTCTCTATCATCTCCATGTACCCCCTCCATAGTTCCTGCAAGTCCAGTTCTTGTACCATTCTATTGAGGGAGCGTGTTGATCGAGGGTGCTGGTAGGTTCCCGTTCCTGTCCGGTCTATGTTTGGGTCTAAATAACAGTTAAAATCCCCCCCAGCCCCAGATGAGTATGTCCAGTCTGTCTTTGCCTATTAGCTTGCCCACTTTTTGGAAGTAGTCTTCATTGTCCGTGTCGGGTGCGTATGAGTTTACTATGCATATATTGTGTCCGTCTAATGTGCCCCGCATAATACACGTGCATCCCTGGTCATCCCCCTTGGAGGTTTCCAGCTTTAGTGGTGTTTTGGGGTCTACCCAGATAAGCACCCCCCCGGGAAGAGTATGAGGATCCCCATTAGTGCACCTCCCCACCTTCTCCAGAGATCTTTCAGGTCTTCCTCAACCATGTGTGTCTCTTGTAATAATGCAATTTGAATGCCATGTCTACGTAGAAATTGTAGGACCTGAGAACGCTTAGATCTCCTGCCCATACCACGTATGTTCCAGGTTCCTATCTTGATTGACATTCAAGTTGTTTTGGAATATCGTTCCCCTAGGATTTCCCCTTGGTTGAGTTTGCCTTAGTTTCCTTCTGCTGTTTTCCTGATTGTGTCTTTTTACTGCCAAGTTTAGTTGCACTTACTTCTAAGCCGTAAACCACTCCCGGGTTATACCCATCATGTTGTATGCCGCCAGTTTGTAGATGGTGTGTTGTTCTCACTAGGTTCGTGCTGTCCCCTATACTAATTTTCCTTTTCCCCTCATCTACCTGCTCGCTCCCTCCCCCTCTCCTCGATCCCTCCCCCTTTCATTACCCATATTCCCCCAAATCTCCCACAGGAGCATATTCCTGCCTCAGGTTGTGACGGACCTCGGTCACTAAACATCCCAAAAAAGATACAGATTGGACAGCTCAGTCCTATGGTCTCGCTTATGTTGACGAGACTGGTGGGGTCGCAGTCGGGGGTTCAGCCTCAACGTTGGCTGTAGACTCTGGTGCTTCTCTTCTTCTTCCTCCGTGGTTTATTAGCTTGTCTTTTATTCCAAAGAAAGGTTCTCTGTCTGCTGTGAAATTTTTCTTATTTCCCTTTTTTGGGATATTTGCCCCTTCCATTGGTGCTTCTCTTGAGGTTATGACTGTGTCCTTGATCAGTTCATTAGGTCTTTATTACTTTTGGTCTTCTCTTTCCGCGCTTCCGGTTTGGTGGGCCGGCCATATTTGGATTCCATCCAGATCCAAGCTTTGTTGGGTGTCAGGAAAAAGTGCGACTGATTGTCTGCCAGCACCTTCAGTTTTGCCGGAAGAAACATTATGTACCGGAGGCCATGTTCTCGGAGCTTCTTTTTTTACTGAGTCGAAGGATCTTCTTTGTCTCTGAACCTCTTGTGTGCAATCTGGGAATATCAGGATCTGTGCACTTTCCAACTATATATTTCCCAGTTTTCAAGCCTCTTGCAGGATCACATCTGGGTCTCTGAAATTGAGTAATTTCACTATTATGGCCCGGGTTGGTGCTCCTGCAGGTGGGGGGCAGCTGGGTACCCTATGTGCTCTTTCCACCGTGAACAATTTGGAGACGCCGTGGGGTCGTGGTGTTTCTAGTATCATTTTCTCCACAAAGAGTTCTGTGCTTTCCCCCTCCATCCGTTCTGATACAGCCACCAACCGAATGTTACACCTTCTGGAGCGTCCTTTGGCATCCTCTGCTCTATCCTCGAGGGTCCTCGTGGCTCTCACGAGGCCCTGGATTTTATTGCGCATGGTTTCCACCATGTCCTCTAAGTCGCCTATTCGTTGTTCTGCTGACGCCACCCTTTCATTTACCTTCCCCAGGTCCGCTTGCACCAATGAGATATCCACCCCTACTTCTTGGATCCTGGTTTCCAGTACTTTCTGTGTATCCTGAATGGCCATCATGAGATTCTCTAAGGTCACTCCCCCTGTCTCTGTGGGAGTGCCTGGAACTCCTTATTGTTGATCTTGCATCTGTTTAGTGATTTTAGGTTTGGCGCCCACATACGTTTCCATCTTCTGTTGGCCTTTCACCATTTTAAGAGTGATTGTCTAGTTTACTCCTGTGAACATGTCCCCAACCTTCTTGGTCCTTGTTGTGCCTAATTCTCCCTCTGTGTCACTCCAGACAGGTTTCTTCCTAGTCTGCTATTTATTCCCTGCGTCTGTCTTTATATGCCTGTTTGTTCTTCGGGGTGTGTCTCAGACTGTATGTGTTTCTTTGTGTCCGTGTACCACGCTTGTTCACTCTGGGTCGCTCTTCTTGGATCTGTAGCTGTATTCTACCCACTTTTTGGTGCTCTGGGGAGCGCTCCCCACTCTGTATTTGCAGGTTTGGGGGGGGGGTCTTTCTGGCCTGCAGGTGTACGTTGGGTAACAGGATCTGTGCTCTTCACGCAGCCCAAGAGGCTCTGTCCGGAGTGTTATAGGTGGCCTTCACTGGTTGCGGTTGCCCTAAAAGTAAGGATGACTATTTAAACTTGGCCTGGGTTGCTGATTAATGGAACAAGCGTCACCTCTACCTTTGCTCTGTCTGCTGCGTGTGGTGGACTGCCAAGCGCACACTCTGATGGCCCCCCTATGATGGTCATCAATCAGGTCCCTGGTCTCCGTATGTTGGGGCCCGCCGCGAGAGCCATATCTTTGTGCCCACACAATTGCCGTTTTCATTCCACTCTACACATTAGTTTCAGCAGTTTCTCATACGCAGTTCCCCCTCTGGTCCGGCCGTCGGCGGGTTTGAGTGCATATAGATGGTGTTATGTGTGAAACTGTTCCTCCTCCGTTCTGGCTATCACGGAGTGCTATGATTTATGGTGGCCAATGTTGATCATTAATGTTACGGGTGCGGAGCCGTCCCCTCAGTAATTGCAGCCGTTGAGCTGTGTTATGGCTCACCTCTGGGGTCCACGTCTTTGGATCCCGCTTAGGCTGGGTCTGCTTGCAGTCAGATGCCCGCATGGTGGGGGAACAACCCCCACTGCCTCTCTATCATCTTCCTCTTAGTGGGGCCCGGCACACAGCCCTGATTGAACCAATGGGCTCGGGATATGGGCCATTTTTTTCCACCTTTCAGTAACGTTAGTACTGAATGTCCCATATGTCGGCATCCGCGGCCGTCTCCGCATTGCAGTCTCGTCAAGATGGCACCCAGCCCTGGATGATTCTTGCTTCAGGTCGAGTCTGTGACTGAATTTAATTGTATTTCACCCTGTCTGGATGTCCCTTCCACAGAGGAAACCTTCTGATTGCATAATTTATGCGTTTTCCAGCAAACGGCAGCCGATTTCAGTATGTTTCTGCCAGGATGTGTAGCGGCCTCAGCGCAGCGACATGGATTAGGACCTCATCCACGTGCCGCTCAACAGCGCCCCACCTCTTATATCTTCTTTATAATTTCTTAGCTCTTTGCAATGTAGGTTGCAAGTTTCCCCAAGCCGATGTCTTGCAAAAGGAGAATTGCACCCATTCTGCCCTTTTATTCCTCCTTTATAGTTTCTTGGCTCTTGGCAATGTGGGTTACAGATTTCCCCTAGTTTGAAATGAGAATTGCGCCTGGGCTTGCCCTTTTTCTCCACTCATCCGGTATTCAAAATTGTCTCTTATCATTAGTTGTTTGTCTCAGAGTGCCCCGGGGTACCTCTTGTTTCAGGCCAACTCACCGGCTTTCTACGGTCACTCCTGGATGCTCGACCCTCTGCAGTCCAGCACTGTCACTGCCAGCCCTCCTGTGACTACTGATGTCTGCCCAGTCCACCTCTGGAGCTCTGCAGGCTCTGTTGGGTCTCTGCTTCCCTCAGCACACTGGAGAGACTCAGGTTGGGTGGGGAGCATGTTTTCCGAACAGCTGGCCTTCTCTTTCCTCTGCCTTCCCCGACTCTGCTCCCTGCAGGGTGGACTCTGCAGCACTGCACGCCTTCCTTCCCGCGTCAGCTTCTGCTGATATTCTCACTGCGATTTCCGTCCCAACCACTTCGGCTTCGCTCCTGACTGCTACTGCCTCTTCAACTCCTTCTACTTTCCGCACCTGTGGATGCTTTCTCCATTTAAATATCCCACTCAGATGATTTGAAGCAAAAACAACTAGACTGCATGGTCTCTTTACGAACACCATTGATCCTCATCAACTCCTTGTCCCTCTTCCTCATCCCGGTACCATAGGCATTATGGTCCTTGGAGCCCATAGGAAAGGACCAGAAAACAAGCCTTCTCTGCCTACGCCCCAAGACTATGGAACCCCCTCCCTGTCAGCATAAGACTCGCTCCCATGCTCCTACAATTCAGAAAAGAACTCAAGACCCACCGCTCCAAGGAATCTCTCTTGCCTCAGCATCTAGGCCATCACATTGCTCCACGCACCTCTTGAATCGCTAGACGATGCCCACCCCTCTCATCCTCGGCACAACTGTACCCCTCCTCTGTGCCTTTCTGTATCCCACCCCGCTGCATATCTGTTCTGTTGTTACCTCTGAAAAGCTCTCAGTTATGCATCTGTACTGTTGTATGCATCTGTAAAGCTCTCTGTTATGTATCTGTATTGTAGTTTACCTCTGTAAAGTGCTCCATTGCTTCTCAAAGCTAGGTCCGCGCTCAATAAATAGCATAATAATAATAATGGTCTTAAGTTTTCTATGGCTATCTAGTTTTGACTGATTTGTGAATTGAAGATTATCAGAGTTAGAAGATGTTATGGAAATAACTTTGGGATTAAGCCTTTTACCTAAGACAGATTCCTGATAATTAAGGGATGTCACATTTAATTAATGAATTCCTACGATACAAAAATTAGTCTGTCTGGATGACTCTTCATAAAAGTTATTTGGGTTTTCTCATGGGAGGGATTTGTAAAGTAACAGCATGCCATTAAATATTTGGGAATTATAAGATCCTCATCTTCATAAGAAGAGGAACACTGTGTCTCTCCTGAGGGAATCGCCACTTTACCCTCACAGCCAACTCCCCCCATGTGATGTCACCCGGAGGGTTAGGATCGGGTAGCGGCTGCCTTCCCCTGCCCACATGGTAGGAGACTTTAGGCTGGGGTTCATTGATGACTCTGCAGGATTCATTATATATTCCTTTACTTAGAACTTCTTCCCACACACTTACAATCGCCTGGTAAACTCTCCTGCCAGGGCTTCTCGTAGTTGAACACTTCTGATTGCCTGGTGTACTCTCCTGCCAGGACTTCTCGCATTCACACACTTGTAATTGCCTGGTATACTTCCCTGCTAGGGCTTCTTGTATTCACATGGGATTTTTACCTATCTCCACATTTACTTGGTTGGATGATATATCCTCTTGATATATTAATTCAGTTTTTTCATATATTTACATTCCAGGCATTCACATGCTGGTAAGGGCTGTGATTCTCTTCCCCTTTTGTAAGTAGTCTCTTTGCTTTCTCTCTTTCTCGATACGTCCCACTGTCCCCACTGTCTTTGGGTTGACTGACTGCCTCTTGTTGGTGTTCTTGGGCTTGTTCCCGGTCCACCGTTGAAGGTACACAAGGCTTTCCATTTGTGGCTTCTTTCTCTTCGTTCTCATGTCTCCTGTGGCGTCTCTTCCACACACCAGCATTGCTTCCGACTTCGGTAAGTAGGTTACTGCTTCCTGCGGTCAGCGAATGCCCATGAGCCTTCCACCAGATCCCAGTGTTTAGGCAGAGTGTCCCGCTCTTGCAGCGTCTCTTTTCTTCTTGTATGGTGTGCCACCCGGCTCTACCACACCTGCGTTTGCTTTTCGGTTCCTCGAGCCTCGTGGAGAGGTGAAATGATCTCTCGCCAACAGCAGCCACTAGCATTTTGCTTCTGGTCTTCAAATTTCCCTGGCACAGGTGTTTGAGGGAAACAACTAGAGCGCTGGCTGGGCTTGTGGCTTCTTCTGCTCTACACTTCTCTTTCCCTCTTCCTCATCCCAGTACTTGAGTGTTTCAGGCACACGAAGTCCATTCTTGGTATTTGATTTACAAAGCTTGAACAATCACTTTTAATAGTTCTAAATGGTAAAGCAGTTTTGGATGATGGAAAAATGGAACTGGAGAAGGTGGTCTTGTAATTTCCACACGATAGACCAAAGTTGGAGGCTTTGTCTATACGATTTGAGGAAAGGTTTTTCCTATTTTCTCTAAGGGGAGGGTTGGACGTATGACAATAAGCCATAAGGGGCTCAGGTATGGGAGGATTACCTTCATGGGCAAATGGGGGGATACCATGCCTCATGCAATGAAGCCATGATGTCTTCCCGGAGGTTGTTTCCTCTCATGTGATCCACCCTTATATAGCTGCCCCCAGGGTCAGGATCAGGTAGCGACTGCCATCCCCTGGCCACATGATAGGAAGTCACGGCCTGGGAATCAGTGATGACTCCTCCATTGAATTTATCACATACCCTGCCCCTTAAGACTGGGCTTCCTGCACCAGTGTTATTATTTTGATGTTGGTAAGTAGTTCCCTCTTCATGGGGAATATTTTCTCTAGACTTGGTTTCCCACTTCCAAATAGGACCTTCTGAAATAAAGCCATCTTCTTCCCAGGAATCGAAAGGGGAATAGGAAAGGGAGGTTTTGTTAGCATTTTTCTGTAATGTCTCAAAATAAGGACAGTCTGTGTCAATTATTGTACTTTCAGGTAGCCCAGGGGTAACCGCAGCATTTATCTGTGTGGATTCCCCCTGAACTCGGATGGTAACTGGGGTTTTGTGGTATACCTCCTCATCTCCATGAACACAGGCAATTTGTATTGGGGTTCCCCTTCCGAAATTTCTGGTCAGTATCAGGTCGGCTCTTATGGCTATCTGCTTGCTGCCTCAGTAAATTAAGGCTTTAACTGGTACCCTGTTTACTGTAGTGGAGTCATGAGATTTAAATAGGCTAACCCCACAAAAAGAATGACCTGTTTCAATATTTTCTTATTCTAGAAAGTTACCTTTGTCCCAATCCCTTTCTGGTCATGTAACTGATCTCCACAGGCTCCTCTTTTTATTTAGAGGGACATTGACTAGAGGTACGGACTAGCCGCAAGGAAAAAATATTATGGAGATGGGTCTAGGAGTTTATCCCTCTTTTGGTTTTATTTCTCCTCTTTCATTGTTTATTATGGATTCTCTTTCTCCTCTCCCTATATCTTTTGATACTGGTTCAAGGGAACTATCTTGGTTTTTATTTTCTTCAGGGAGAGGGGGCGGAATAACCCTTTCTGATCTTTCCTGGGTTCTTAATTACAATGTAAACCTTTCAAACGTCTATTGGCTTTGGCATGGTTTTGGGCTGTTTCTGTGGCCATCATTAAACTGGGTCTGTTTAACTGAAGGGTGGCAGTTTGTAGATAGGCAGGCAAGGAGTTTACAAACTGCTCAATTGTAAGGGCTTCTAGTACCTCGGGTCATTATTTTTTGACGAGCCATGAGTTTAAAGTATTTTGTACTTGGCCCCCCAGTTCCACAGGATTTTCATCCGGGTTCAACTTGATGTTTCTTAGTTGTGGTTTATAGAAATTATGTTTGACCCACTCTTTTTTAGCAATCCCTGTTTTATTTTATCAAAAGTGGTTGTGCCCAAGGGATTTAACAACTAATATGAATTTCGTAGCTCACCCCTCAACTGAGGTCTTTAGGTCATCTTCCCAACTAAATTGATGGGCCAACCTTTAAAAAGTGAGAAATTAAAACCCCAGGTCTTCCCCTTGCAAGACTGCCCTAGCCATGTGGTAATATAGGTATCTGTTGAGAGGCAATAATTATTTCCAGTCCAGCTTTAAATCGCTCTTCGACCCGGATTTGTTGGGAGGTTAACTGATTTTCTATAGTAGCCGTATTACGATTCGGCCTGGTATCTTCCTCTCCAAGAAAGCCAATATCTTGTCCAAAATTGTAGAAATAAGGATCCTGAACTAGATCTTTTGTCTGCTTGGCTGTAAAGGGAAATACCTCTTCCTCTGCTTCTCGAGGTTGGTCTACTTTTGATGTGTCTTTTTGGGGGATAGGTACCCCTAGACTTTCTGTCTCAATAGGGATCCAAGGGGGCTCCTATGGCTAGGTGTTATACCTAGAGCAGGTATTGGGAGAAGATCTATTTTGACCTTAACTATTACATTCAGCTTACTATTTGGTTTTATATCATAGTCTGATAATCTAAATGTGTCTAACAATGGGCGACCCTGAAAAAGGTGCTGTGGTGTCTAATGGGAAAAGCAAACTTAGTTAATATCCTTTGTTTGAAACTAAAGATGGTTTCCTGTGAGGCTATTTTGAGGGTAAATCGTCCTCTTCCAGTTGTTGGACGGGGAGCCTCATTTAAGATATAAGACATACAAACATGGAATTATGATGTGTTCCCCAGTTTCTGTCAGCTGGATCAGAATCCCACCCCTGACACCACATGTGAAGAGTCAGGAATGAAACTCGGACACAAGTTAGCCATGCTTTTGGTTAAAGACTTTAATTGAAAATAAAAGGGTTGGGAAAACGCCTCTCTGACCCTGCTCTAAGAGGAATTTTCCTAACTAAACCAAAACTAAGGATCTGTCTGTGTGAGGCTATGAAAAACAAAAACTGTCCTTGTGTCCAAAAGTTCTATTCTGACCCCCACACTATAAACTGAACTAAAAAGGTGAAAAGGGAAATGTCTTTAACCTTTCAACCTTTTTGTAAAAGTTTTCATAAAAGAAGAATAAATAGTTCCAGCACAAATATTCTTCAAGGATGAAGAGTGCTTGTTCCAGAGGGGGGCTCCCTTCCCCTGAGTTTCTCATCAACAAAGTTCTCCATACAACAGTTCTTTGTGTCTTTCTTGTCCCACAATATCACTGTCACACACAAAGCTCTTTATGTTTGTAATTCTATTTCAAATGGATTGTGTCCTCCCACGTATTCCTCATTTTTGATATACTCTGATATCCTGCTTGCAGCTTCGAAACCTTGCAGTGCGTCGTCGACCTTGTGTCCCTCGAGAGCCTATGTCCTCCTTGAGTATGACGTCGACCCTTATGGCACGCACCACGGCCCTTGCCTCAGTTCCATTCTTCCGCGCAGCTGCTCGAAACAGTTCTTCGCCTCTGCGTGTTATTTATGGCATAGATACGAGAAAGATGTCCATAACCGATTCTCATCGAGCATGTCTCTGGTGCCTCGGGGTGGGCCACATTGTCGAAGATTGTGGCTTGTGCCGGTCTATGACTGGAAAACCGTTAAAGGAGAGGAAGGGGAAACTTGCTTTGGGCAAACCTTGCACGAGTTTGTCTTCGGTGACCCCCACAAAAACTTTGGCTGAAGTAAAGTTTGAAGCGTTCAAGATCTCGGCGGTCCTCTTTGTCATCTTTGAGGAGATCAAAGAAAAGGAGTAATTACTCCAGATAGTCCTCTACGGATTCCTTGCCCAAAGGGAAACAGGTACGATTTCCTAAAATGGGGCTAGTCAAGTTGAACTGGAAAAGTTCCGATGGCAGATTTTAAAGGTGTTTGAGGCGTAGGCAAAGCTAGCCCCTTCGTTGAAGTCATTAGAGACTCCCGAAAAGCAGACAGTGTGTCGTCTGTGAAAACCACTGACCGCGAGCCCGAGGGCCCGGACAGTAGGTTGAAGGATTCAAAGGCCTCAAAGGCATCTTGTGCGCCTCTTATGGCCTCGACGCCTCAAATGGATCCTCCTTTCTCCGACCCATTAGTCGACGTCGAAGTCGAGTCTATTGGTGCCGAAACAGCCAGGGTCAAAGCCCTTGAGAACTTTTCAAAGTCCATCGAAGGTTTTTAAACCTCAGGGGAAAAAGAGACTTTTTTAAGTCCATGGCCTCCATTTATGAGGAAGAGGTGGAGGAAGAAAGCCCTATTTATAGTTTTGGTAGGAATACAGCACTCTTGGTGTTCCAGAAGAGCTGATATCCCAGGAATCCAAAATAAGAGACCTTGTGGACACCCTGCAGGATGCCAGCGGTCTAGACACCTCTTTGGCACTCCTCAAGGTTCAAGTCATGCTGATGCATCATATAGATCAGTAATGGCAAAGGTTATTGAATACCTTGTATGGGGTAGACCATCTGTTGAATATGAACCGGATGACCTTACAAATGTTTTGGACAGGAGACCGCCTAAGGACCCAGCCCATCCCTTCCATACAGCAGTGAAGAATAGAGTTCTAGAGAACCGGAAACATCCAGATACCATCCCTTCAGTTGACAAGGATTTCACAAAAAAATACAGCACCTCATCAGTGGATCCAGAGTTTCTTTTGAAACATCTGAGTCCACAAAGCCTTGTTCTGCAAGCAGCTACTTCTGCATCTAAGGGAGCAGCCTACCCCACAGTCCCTCCAGACAGGAAGGATAAAATGCTCAGTATCCGCTGCCTTGCCTTCTACACCAACCCGTGCCACAAAACCACTTTGAAAACTTGAATCATTCGACACTGGTGGGAGGCAGATTATCCCAGTATCTGAAAGAATGGCAAAGTATTACAACAGATACTTGAGCACTACAAACAGTCACCCATGGTTTTCCAGATCCGCTCCTCCTACAGGAAGTTCAGACACTGTTGGAGAAGGGTGCAATCGAGCAGGTAACTGTAGCGGAAAGAAATCAAGGCTGGAACTCTCCTTATTTTCTGATCCCAAAAAAGGACAAAGGGTTGCGACCCATCTTGGACTTGAGATGCTTGTACAAGTTCCTCGGGAAGGACAAGTTCAAGATGGTCACTCTCACAGATCCTCCAGGCCCTTCAGCTCCAGGATTGGATGGTGTCATTGGATCTTCAAGGTGCTTATTTTCATGTGCCGATTCATCTCAAACACAGAAAATGCCAGAGATTCGCAGTTGGCAGTTCTCACTATCAGTTTCGAGTACTGCCATTCCAGCTGTCCTCCGCCTGAGGGTTTTCACCAAGCTAATGGCGTTGGTGGCAGCAAATCTACGGAAGGGGGGGGACGCACATCTACCCCTACCTGGACAATTGGCTGATCAGATCCCGTTCACCCGAACAGGCTCTGGAACACCTGAACAGCACCTGTCATTCTCTCCACAAGCTCGGCTTCTCTCTCAACTTCAAGTCATCCCACATGACACCTTCCAAGAAGCTGCAATTCATTGGAGCAGTCCTGGACTCTTCCTCAGGAAAAGCTTTGTCACCCGAGGTGGGGGCTATCCACATAATCTTCCAGCCTTTGATTTTCTGAGGTTGCTCGGTCTCATGGCATCCTGCATTGTTCTGGTCCCAGAAACCTCTCTGAGAATGCGATCTCTTCAGTGGGCCCTCACGACTCAGTGGTCACAGTTCGCCGGCAAGATGACAGATCTGGTACGGATCCCGAACAGGGTCACGCAGGATTCCCTGTGGTGGACCGTCAAGGAGAATGTGTTGTAGGGGGAACCCTTTTGGCAACCATGGCTGTAGATCACAGTGGTTACAGACGCATCCTTAACAGGTTGGTGAGGTCAAACCAACGATCTTAACAAGCAGCAGACACTGGTATCCGTCAGAGCCCAAATTGCATATTGACCTTTTGGAGCTGAGGGCAATCGGACTACCCCAAAGGCCTTCCTGCCCTCTGTACGAGAAAAGAGTGCCCTGATAATGACAGACAACACAGTGGCCATGCATTACCTCAACAGGAGAGGTGGTGTTGGGTCACTGCCTCTGTGCAGAGAGGCAATGCAGCTTTGGTCTTGGGC